>NC_056524.1:121708881-121892083 GCF_019175285.1 Sceloporus undulatus
TTTTTACCTAATTTGTACCATCATCTTGATCTTCTAGTTATTGAAATTCCACTCTTGGTTTTCTAGTTACTGAAACTCACACACCACCCTCCAACACCACATACACTCACTCCCATCACCTCCTTCTTCTTTAATTTGGCTCCAGACTTGAGTAACAGCTTGAAAGTATATCACAAGGACTTCAGACTCAACTGAGACTTGAAATAAAAGACCTGAACATCACAGGCAATATAAGTGGGGTTTGTTGGTTTACCAGAGCCTATGTTCAGTATAATTTATTGTTTTACAGGGGAAAATACACCCTGATTTTATCCGTTTTCTGATTTATCCTAATGTTATTTAGTACTACTTTGATTGCATTCCAGTGGGATGATGTGACAAAAATGGGAAGCATTTTGCTTGTTGTTTTTGTCTCCTTCCCTCACTGTTTGCCTAGTGTTTCTTCCATCCCTGCTTGCCTTTCCAGAGTTTTTTTCACTACATTGGTGGACCTACAGTTTATCAGAGCCCAGTATGATGGGCAAGGAAATGCAAGCGGGAATGCTAAACAGGAAGAGGAAGTCCATGCAACGGCCCTTATGGAGCAGAAATTTTGTATAGCAAGAATGTCCCTTCTGTGCAGAAATGAGGGAGGGATGAGAGACTCATCACGTGATCAGAACGTTCTCAGAACGCAGTGCGATAATCTCCTTTATGTTTTAAATGCCTGTCTGAATATAAAAATTCAGCTTCCCAATGGAAGGCCAACAAAGAGGGGGCCATTTTGGCATCCCTGGGAAGGGAGTTCCAGAATCTAGAAGCAGCCACTGAAAAGCTTCTCTCTCACATGCCCACCAACCGTGCTTGTGATGGTGGTGGGACTGAGAGAAGGGCCTCTCCTGATGATCTCAGAGCCTGGACTGGCTCACACAGACAGATATGATCTGCTAAATAGTCTGGACTTGAGACCTATAGGGCTTTATTAGTCATCACTAGAAGTCTGAATTGTGCCTGGAAACAAAGTGGCAACCAGTGAAACTATCCTGCCCAGTTAACAGCACCATCTGAAGTGTCTGAACGCTCTTCAAAGGCAGCCCCATGTAGATTGTGTTACGGTAATTTCAACAAGATGTTAACTAAGGTACGTTACAGAGCACCCAAGAAGGGTGCTGTGCTGCCACCGACGGTTGCTGCATCCGCGAACCGCAGCGGCCAAACCGCGCGGTTCCCGGATGCAGCCCAAAAGAAGTGCCGAAATGGTGCTTCTTTCTGCACCCCGGAAGTGACGCCGCGAGGCGCTAGTCACACACTCTCAGTGTTACTTCCGCGACGTCAGAATGGTGGCCCCTGTGTGGAATGGACGCCACCATTTTGTACGGACTCGGTCTGTATTAGGGTCACCCCTTTCTAACCCTAGTACGGACCTAGTCCATACTATAGGCCCATCTGTAACGGGTCTAAGACATGTACTATTGTGTTCAGATCTGCAATCTCAAGGAATGGGCACAGTTGATGGACAAGCTTTAAATGTGCAAAAGCACTCATGGCCACTGCAGAAACCTGGGCTTCCAAATACCTGAGTCCAGGAGAACTTCAGAAGAAGTGTAACCCCATCAAACACAGGCTGAATCCCTATTTCCTGATCTGACTTCCAAGTAACCAGGAGCACCTCTGTCTTGTCTGGATTAAGTTTCAATTTGTTTGCCCTCATTATTATTATTATTATTATTATTATTATTATTATTATTATTATCTTTTATTTATAAAGCGCTGTAAATTTATTAATGATAGACAGAACAGCTTTCTGGATTGGGGTGGAAAAAAGTGGTACAGTTGTGTGTCATCAGCATATTGATGGCACCATACCCCAGAGCTCTGGATGGCCTCTCCCAGCGGCTTCTTGTAAATGTTAAATAGCATGGGATGCAAAACAAAACCTTGAGGGACCTCAAAGATCAACGACCAGGGGGATGAACAGGAGTCCCTCAGCAGCACCTTCTGGGTGTGTTTATTTTCCCCAAATAATATTATTTTGTGTTCTGTAGAAAATGTAGGTGCCTACTGTGCAAAAATTAATGCTTTTTGTGCAGGAAACACATTTTCTCCACCATCGTATGATGTTTTCCTTGATCTAATATCTGCAATTGCTCTTTTTGGGGGGAGTGGGGGTGGGGTTTGTTTTGTAACCTCTAACTTGTTTATGTACTATCCAAACGTTTTAAAAAGTAATCTGTGAAATTTAAGGTTTATTTTCCTGGGAGACCTTTCTAAATAATACAGGTTAACCTATAAAGTTACTAGGTAGGTGTGGAAAGTGGAGAAATGTGCAGTCATTTTTGCATTAATGGCTATGTAACTCCAGGCAGGCAATAGATAGCTAGTTAAGTCATGGCTGGTAGGAACACAATAGTATCTACCCATAGATTCTGGTATTCCCTTACTAGGCTCCTTTCTTAATGTCCTTCTGTCACATAACGTTTTTAAAAATACCAGTTATTAGTTCTATTTGTATGTTTTAAATCGTTTTTCATGTTGTTGATAGTTTGATTTTATTTCATTGTTGACTGTAGCATGTTTTAACTTTTTGTTGTAATATGGGAAAATTAATTTCAGGAAACCTCTCATTTTGGGGGGAAAGTGGGATATAAATAAAAGCTGGCATTCTGTATTGCAGTTATGGATGTGCAACCTGGGCGCGGTACAGACTGCCGAAGAACGGCGGCCTGCTGGCACCTGTTTTTCCACTGGAGGGAAGCCACAGCTGCCAAACCACACGGCTTTCCTCTGGCGGAAAAAGAACCCACAAAAAGCGGGTTCTTTTTACGCCACAAGGGTGGCATACCAAGTGCGCCACTGATGCACTCATTATGTAAGCACCGCGCGGCACTGTGTGTACACTAGGCAGCGCTTACGTAAGAATGGAGGTGCCCATGAATACAGGGCGCTGCCATTTTTACACCCTCATCACATTCTAGGGTTGTGGTGCATGTGGGCACTCCTCCCCGAGACAACCCTAGCATATGACGAAGGCGTCCTGTCAGGCCTACCTGTACTGGGCCCTAGAGTTGTAGATCTGTAACTGCTCTATATACAGCAAGGCTATGTACATTATGTAAATGTACCCCAGCCCAGGGGTTTTCTTGGTAAGTTTCTTCAGAGGGGTTTTGTCATTGTCATCCTCTGTGTCTGAGGCATGTGACTTGCCCAGGGTCACCCGGTGGATTTCCATGGCTGAGCAGGGATTCAAACCCTAGTCTCCAATGTGTTGTCAGGATTAGTAAAGGTAAAGAGCAGGGTTTTAATCCCTCTGCATCTATGGAATGCCTTGCATAGGTCACACTTTCTCAGCCTCAGGAGAGGCAATGGCAGGGGGTCAGACATGGGAGTGCCTTGTAAACACTTGGGTCAGATATGGGAGTGCCTTGTAAACAGTTGGGGGGTCACATTGTTTACCTGGGCTTGGGCCAAATCCACTGGATCCATTTCCATTCTACCAGGATTGACCACAATCCTGGCCACAGAGTTTTGGCCTGTGTCTGACATGGACAATGTGAGGGTGGGGGGAACACCAGCTTTTTGGCCCATGAAGACAAGCCCTTCCTCAAAACTCTTCCTCATTTTCTCTCCCCATTCCCTGTATCTCTCCCCCACTCAGTCATGTTGCTAGTGGTAGCAGACGCCATTGTTATGGTTTTCCATATATAAAGTTCATTATAACCAAACTTTATTTTCAATAAACTCATATTTTGCTTATAATTCCAACTAGCAACCTCTATACATGTAAATAATATTCCCACCTTTACTAAGCACAGAGAAAAGAAATGTTCTGTAATAAGGAAAGAATTCGGCTCAAGAAAGAACGAAGCATTTGTAAGAGGGAGATCTTTCTCTGATTACACCCTCATAGATTTTCTTGATTAAACAGTTAGGGCTGAATTTGTAAAAACAAAGCCTAATATAGGATAATGTTTAATGTAGTGTGTGCTCTGGTTAATGAGAATATACTGCTTAATGTTTATTCATCAATCATTTTAATCTAATTTTTCTCTGTTCTCACATGAAATGGCATTTAAGGGTCCCCTTCTGTAATGATTCAAGCTAAGGATAAAAGGATCTGTAAATTTAATATTAATGAACATGAAATTTTAACATTCAAAATTTAGTCTGGAGTTAAAGTTTGTTACATACAGAAGTAATAGGTGACATTATTTTGAAACTCAGAGAAAGGAGGGGAATATGTTTTGAATGGTTTATCATAGTATTCAGTATTTCAAGAAAACACTAAAAACAGGCTTCTAATCTAATGTTCAACCCACTGAGTTATAGAAAAGGAGAAATTTAAGTATAATATACATTTTAAATGAATTTGCAAACACACTCACTCATGCTAGTGGTAATGCATTAGTAATACATGAGTGCTTTAAATCCATGCTTCGGCTATAACTGATTCATCATTAATTTATTTCAATTGCCCACAATATTTGCCTTATCTTTCATTTCCTACCAAAAATGTTTTTGCCCCAAATAAGGTCCATTTTACATCCAGTTCTGCATCACATTACACTAGATACACATTATTCTCGATAGCTATCTGATACTGGATAAATTAAGGAGACAACATCAGATTATTATGCTTTTCTGTGCTTATACATAGGTTTTCAGAATCCACCAGACACCATCTTCATTAGGGATTTTGGCTGAGCATGAAAGCTGTAGGAACAAGTAACTTTTCTCAGTTATGCATGTATTATTTATTGTGCTTTATTACAAACTTCCTGCAAAAAGCTTATGATTTATCTAATATTATCCCTCTCTCCACCTCTGTGAAATAGGCTATGGTGAATTTCAGGAAGATTAAATCTTCCTAGTTTTAATCTGTCACTCTAAACATTATATGATCTGGAACATCAACCCTATGAAGTAGATCCTGTCTGACCCTGGGAATAAGATGAGCCAAAAGAGTGCCAGCAAGGTATAATGGTTTGTACATTGGACTATGACTCTGGAGACCAGATTTCCAAATCTGGCTCAGCCATGTCAACCCACTGGGTGTCCTTGGGCATATCACACTCTCTATGTGTCTCTATGCAGTGGCAAATCCCTCTGAAGAAAATTGCCCAGGGAAGCTCATGATAGCTTTGACTTAGGGATGCCATATCAATCAATCAATCAATCAATCTTTGGTGCTTTACACACGGGCCTTTGGCCTGACCCCGGTACGTTCTAGGGGTTGGCCATGGATGCAGCGTCCAATCAGGTCTCATCCCTAGTATGTACTGGGTATGTCAAAATGGCAGCACCCAGTACACATGGGCGCCGCCATTTTGACGTGCTGGACACTTAGCATCCACACGTTGCGGTGTGGTTATGATGCCACAAGTGCACCATTGGCGCCTTGTGGCATCGTAACTGTGCCGCAAAAAGAGCCCATTTTTTGCGGGTTCTTTTTGCTGCATGAGGGAGTCGTGTGGTTTGTCTGCTGCAGCTCCCTCACGCAGCAAACACGAGCAACGGGAGACCGGTCTGTAACCCACCTTTATTTCGGTCATTGACCAGTATAAAATAAAATAACGAAACAGTGTAAAACAATGAGATTAGAATAAGTGGACTAAATAGGTAAAATGAGTAAAATGGATAAAATAATAAGTAAAATAAGTAAGTAGGCCTGTAAGTGCCACAGAATTTATCCCATAGTAATTCTCCAATGCCAGATGCTGCTTGAATTATTTTATCTACGAATCATGATAAATATTTCAAACTGAACTCTTAGGGGTCTTCATGTTACCAGCTTTCTTAGCAGTCGGTCCACTATAATCTGACAGGGAGTATATACAGAATCTCATCCTGGTTCTTGACATATCGGGGCACCTTGTTAACAAAATGGTCAACAATGAGGTGGCTTCCCTCCATTGCAAAACTTTTTGTGAAAAATTTAGTTAACACAATGAAAAAAACGCCTCCTCCACCTCCCCCAAAAAAGAAATCCTGCACAAACTGATGAGTTTTTTTAAATGTGCAAAAAATGTGCAAAAAAAATCTCAATCATATTCAATGGGGAGAAAACATTTGGATCATTCATTCTTGCAAGGAAAAACAAAATTAGTGTATATTTGCATCTCCATGTCACACCTACTTTAATTAAAATATGTTATAACTTAGCTACTATTTCAAATTCAGCAAATTTAGAAGACATTCACACTGCACAGTTATAGCAGTTTGATGCCATACATTAATTGCCATGGTTTTGTTCTATGAAATCCTGGGATTTGTAGCTTGGCGAGGAACTTGGAATTCTCTACTACATTTCTGTGAACTACAGCATTAGAATTTGCTTGCTGACTGAAACTCTGGACAAACTAGAAAACCCAGGTTTGCATAGGCAGGTGCCATGACACTTGAAATAATATCAAAGTACTCTTAATGGTGTAATGTCAGTACATCTTGAGTCTGGATCCAGCCACTTACATGACTCTGATGCCCACAACTTTTTCAGCATTTGTAGTTCCCACATTTCATCTCAAAAACTTGTCAAAAAAAGTGATTTGGTGGATGAATCAGGTGTGGTGACACCCTTCCAAAAGAAAGAGAGAAGATTAGAAATGTTTGCTAGGGAGTTGTGAGAATATCACTTTGCAAAAGTACCGTGAGCTTCATAGGAAGCTTGTGAAGCAGACACGAATTCTTCAACCATTTGTACTGGAGGATGACAATCTGTCAAATGTGGGACAACGTGAAGAAATGGGACACATTATAAATGCATCTCATCCGATCTGCCAAATATCCCAAAAATAACATGATCAAACAATTTAAGGAAATGTCAAATCTATATAAGATGATCACGACATATGAGTTTTAAACCACAATTAAACCAGGAGAAAAGTGATTTTGGCAATAATTATTGCACAGTGATACCTCCGACCCATAGCTATTGTGTCCCTGAATCATAGCTGCTGCATTCCTTTTCAGTGATGGGGGAAGCCTGTCAATGACCATCCAACAGTACAAGTCCCCAGGTGCAAAATGTCAATGTCAGGGCAGTTGTGGGATTGACAATCACATGGTGTCAGTGTCCCCTCATCCCTCCTTGTCCCACCTCCACCTTGCTATTTCCAAGCAGCCTGGTTCCATTCCCCCCCCCCATTCCTTTCCTTTCCCCTTTCTTTCTTTCTTTCTTTCTTTCTCTGAGAGTGGGGCTCATGTGGTAATGTCCTAAGTCAGTCTGCTATTTCCTTTTTTTTGTATGATTCACATGCCTGCTTTTTTAAAAAAACATTTTATTCTTCACTTTGCATAAAGAAAACCTATCTGTGAGACATTAAATTTGTTCAAGCCTATTTGCCAGCACTTCCATATTTTTCTAGCTGTGTAAGCTTAACTTATTAAATTCAGTTCTTTAGTAAGGGTGCTACTTGCTATTTGAAGAAGAAATGGACAGAATGGATCCAATATTGTCAAATGTAACTTAGGTTATCCTACATGCTTTTCATTTCCTTTCCTCCAGCTTATTACTTATTAGTTTCCAAGGTCTCAGAACTAGCTGAGCTTTTAAGGAGAATTTTATCCAAACAGTGGAAAGGGATAGTAAAATTAAGTTTAGCGCTTCTCAGCATGTTATAGAACAGTATTAAATGCCCACCCCATGACTAACCTCTAAAGGGCATTTTGTTTTGCCAAAAGTAATAAAATGTTTCAGTAGTTAAAGGGTAAGATTTGACAGTCTTGCATGGTGAGAATTAAAATAGATTGGCTTTGTGTCTTGTGCGGTATATGAATTTCTGAAGAACCTGAGCAAATAAGTCCTACACACCAACATGTACAATACAATAAAAATGTATGATAGTTTTCTCTTCCTCTCCCTGGACTCTGGTCTCTCCTTTACTTTTTCTATCTCACTGATGTTTATCACACTATGCTCTTAAAGAGGTACTATTCCAGTGTGACTCCTCTAGCAGCCTCCTGTTGCATGCTGGGATTGGCAGTTTTAAGGAGCTGAACTTCTCTGCCTGAGAATTCTAAATACCCCTCCTTAAAACTGCCAATCCCAGCATGCAACAGGAGGCAGATAGAGGAGTCACACTGGAATAGTAGCTCTTTAAGAGCTCGTCTGATAAACACCATTGTTTATTTTTTAAAAAATACTGCCCTGTTACTGCATTTGTAAGCTATATTAGCAGGGTTTTTCAGGAACTCCTTATATGTCATACTCTCATGATTTCTTTCGTGATAGGCTGACAACATAAGGTGATATATATGACATATATGAAAGTGTTTTTTCCCCTTCAGATCAGTCCTAAAATGATAGAATACTTTGCTTGCTTGTTTGTTTGTTTTGGTCATATAGGTTTAGTATCCCTTATTTGGAATTCCAAAATCAATATTATATTATAATAATATATTATATTTTCCCATTATTATATTCCACTTTTCTGTCACTTGTTATTTGTTTATCTTGGAAATATTTTCAATATTTTATTTCTCATCCATGTCATGAAACATCTGGTCCACCTGAAGCCTATACAGCTTCCTTATTTGAGGCTTGACAATACAGCAATGTTTGATGATAGAGTAATTAGAATTTGCATTTTTCTCATATAGAGAAGGCTTCTTAAGCAGAATAAAATAGATCATCACCATCATCACCGCAATAGTGCTTTTTTTTTTTTTTTGGAGGGGGGACATGATGGTTGTTTAAAGAGATATTGGTTTGTCCAAAGCCTTCCAATCTTCTCATAGCTCAGGTGAGAACTAAACCAGAGGGTTCTGAACCACGGGTCATTTAAATCAATCTAGTGTAGGATGAATAGATAAAACTGGAGGTAAAGATATTATGTAATAAATATGTAAATATGTAAATCACCCAGAAGATGCTCCTACAACACAATTTCCTCAGATGGATCTTATTAATGTTAATAGGATGTACTGTACATACTTAAGTATATATGCATGTTGTTGTTGCTGTTGTGTGCCTTCAATTGGTTTCCAATTTATGGCAACCCTAAAGCAAACCTGTCACGGGTTTCTTGGTAAGACTTATTCTGAGAAGATTTGTTATTGCCTTTCCCTGAGGCTGAGAGCATGTGACTTGCCCAAAGTCACCCAGTGAGTTTCATGGCTGAGCTGGGAATTGAACCAGAATAGTAGTTCAACACTAAGACCACTGTGCCACACTGTGTAGTTGTTCCTTTATATAGACTATCCCATTGAATGTAGTGTATTTATCAGAGTGTGTGTGTGGCTATGTACCTTCAAGTCACCTATTGACTTACAGTGACAGCAAGGTTTCTTTCTTTTAAAGACCTCCCCTAATCTGGTGCCCTCTAAATAGATTGGAATGCACCCCCATGATTCTCCAGCAGGAGTATCAATGACTTTGCTGGTTGGAGAGGATAAGACTTGTCATCTAACAGATGTGGAGGGTGTCAGATTGAAGGATGCTGATTTAAGATATCTTTCACAAAGACTTTTTAAACACAAACTTTATGATAATGAAAACTGAACCAGGCATACTTTGAAATCTGTTGTTTCATGCTCCTTGATTTTTTGTTTTAAGAATTCCACATTGATCTTACACATTGTCTTGTGTATCACTAGATTCTTCAAGAACAGAAATGCATGTGTGACACTTCAGAGGCTGCAAAAGTGTCATGGTTCTGAGATTTGTGAATT
The DNA here is from genome assembly GCF_019175285.1 of Sceloporus undulatus. Classification (NCBI taxonomy): domain Eukaryota; kingdom Metazoa; phylum Chordata; class Lepidosauria; order Squamata; family Phrynosomatidae; genus Sceloporus; species Sceloporus undulatus. The sequence goes on from NC_056524.1 coordinate 121,718,527, forward strand.
GCCTGTTCACACATTACATTCTTCAAACAGGTAGGCTGCTGTACAATCTGTTGTCAACTTCTTTCAACATTTTATATTTAAAACATGCACAGAAAAGGCAGCCTGCTGAAAAGTCTTCACAATAGAACAGACATCTGTTTTAGGAAACAATGACTTTGAGCAATCATCTTGCTTTTTTCCCCCCTTTCCAAGCCAAGATATTAACACAATCCACAGGAAATATTTCCTGCAGCCTCTGATAACCAGTTAGAAAGCCTTATCATTCCTTAACCACAATACAAAGGGTACAACATCTTTGATTTCAAGTGTCTGAAATCTTTTCCAATGTATATCTTAAAAGATAGGGGGATGTCCAACTTACTGGGCTGATCCAGTTGGTATAGGGGAAGCTGTCTCAGCTACACTGTTCTTTGGGCCTCAATGCTCTCCCAGCAGGCGCTGGGCAAAGTTCTGGAGGCTGGGATTGGTGGCCTGGGCTGTGGGAGGGTGAGCTTCTAGTTCGGACTGGGACTATGTTTCTCGGGGTGCATCGGGAGCCAAAGCACCCTGCCATTGGCTGGCACTAGGGCAATGGGCTACAGTGGTTGGTGGGGAGGCTGGAGGGGGCAGGCACTGTGGGCCTCCCAGGTTACGATTGGATGGTGTTCTTATTTAAGGGTCTCATGGTGCCATTGCTGCTTGGATCTATGAACAGGATGTTCTCTCTAGACAGCTCCCAAACAACCCCTACCCATCCAAGGCTGCTACAGGGAGGCCTAACTTGGAGAGAGGAGGCCTGGGCATCACTGGCTATTAGGCCCAAGCAGTGTAGTCAGACTGAACAGAGCCACGACCAGCACCATTCTAGGTCGGGATAGGAGCCGTTATTTGGGAGCTGCAAGGCCTGGCAAGTACCGGCAGTGGAAGCACCGGCAGTTGGGCCTCTATAACAGCAAGCCCCCATGCTAGCCAGTTAGCATTTAGAAATAGCAGCAAGGCTACTGGTCCTCTGAGGTCAGTCAGCCCCCCCCCCCCCCCCCCCGATGGTTTTAGCCTTGGGAGCAGCACAGCAAGCAGAAGGATGGCAATATGCCACCTAAAGGCTTCCCACTACCAGGGGACAGGCCGGTCAGCCTAGGAAATCAAGGGGCTCAAGTAAGTAATATTCAGTCACAAAATATAATGAGTTTTTTCTTCACAATTCATTCTTTTTATTCCCCACCCACCCACCCATCCTGTGAATTCAGGCATATCTTAAAATATGACTTTCCAGTCAATTCCAGCATAGGAAAATTTTCCACTTGGGAGCAGGAGGAGAGCAAGGAGGGACACATCTTAGTATCCTAGAGAAGGAGTTCCAAAATCTGGGAGCAGCCATGAAGGCTTTTTCCTTGTACCCACCAACCATGTAGAAGTTGTGGGACTGAAAGAAGGGCCTACACTCAAGATCTTAGAGACTCACATAGGGAAATATGTTTTTTCAGATATCATGGGCCTCAGCTCTATAAGTCATAAAAAAAAACCTTTGAATTGTTCCCAGAAATGAACTGCAAGCCACTAGAGTTGTTGCAGCAAGGGAGTTGTGTAGTCCTGATAGCCAGCTCCAGTTAACAATCTGGCTGCAGCTCTCTGGACAAAATGAAGTTTCAAAGCAGTTTTCCACGGTAGCCAAACATAAAGCACTTTACAGTGCTCCAAACAGGATGCAAAAAAGATATATGTTACCATGGCAATATCTCATTTCTCCAGGAATGATCACAGTTGGCACACTAGCTATAACTGCTGACACACTCCCATCACTGCTGAAACCTGGGCCTTCAAGCTGAGGGCTGAGTCCAGGACTAAGTTCAAAGTGTGAATCTGCATCTTCAAGTTTTGCACAGGCTGAATCTCTGTTTCCATACTTGCCTTTTGAATGCCCTGAAACATCTCTGTCTTGTCTGGATTAAGTTTCAATATGCCGACATTTGGTCAATTACAGATGCCAGAAAATTATTTAGCATGGAAGCAGTGCCTTTAAACCCAATTCCAGCTGCATGGCCTAGATACCATGGTCTGATGATATCAAAAGCTTCCAAGGAGAGTCTGGCGGAGAGTGATACTAATGTCTCACTTACCTCTTCTGTCACTACACTACAGCCTGGTATCAAACAAAATAGAGACAAAGTCTAAGACATGGAAGGCCAGACAACATTGTAAATGTACTGCAACCCACCCACACCCATCTCAGCTGAAACATCAGGAATTTGGCTCGCACACATTTAAAAAGAATATAAATTGATTTAAAATAGTTTCAAAATATTGAACTCATTTTCATTGGACAACTTGGGGAATCTAATCATTTCCCCAGCCATGCTGCAGATAACTGGAAAAGATATAGACAGAAGTTTGTTTTGGTCATGGAAGGCAATAGATTCATGAAGAAAGAATAATGGGTAGTGCTTATACTAGAACTTGGAAGATACTGGCTGGTGTATGGGGTGCTGGGAAGCTGCTGATGCCACTGTGGCTCACCCAGCTGTTGGCCTTGGTGCCTCTCCTTGCCAGGCTGTACCAGGGCCTGGAAATAGCCTGGATTGGCCAGGCCGAGGTGGGGAGACAGGTCTTCTGGTTTGGGGGGAACTAGAGTTCCCAGCATGCCCCAGGAACTGGAAGTGGGCCACAATTGGCCTGGCAGATGGAAGGGGGACAGGACTTCTGGCCCAGGCTAATTGGTCCTAAACTGGAAGGGGGCAGGCCTTCCAGCCCAGCATTCTTGGTTGTTGGGCCTATATAAGGCCATGTGGCCAGCTTGGATTGCCATTCTGGCTTGGATCTCCCCACACTCCTACTCTGGTGTTCCTGCAGTGGGATGGGGAGGTACCATCACAATGTTCAGCTGATGGTGGACATTGCATGTTGGGACGTATAGGATTGGTTCTACTTCCACAATCCTATACCACCTTACATGTCACAGATTACAAATGTGATTTAATATGTTATAACAAATCATATTTAAATGTGTTGTGTCAGACAGAACAAACCAGAACGGAGACAAACAAAGTCTACCCTCAGATCCCTAATATGTCCCCCACAGCCAATTGCCATTCCTTTATGCATGCCATTTAGGGGCCGTTGAACAATTTTGCCACATTTTCGGTTTCCCTGAACTATTTTTATTTGTTTGTTTGTTTGTTTGTTTTAGACACAAGTAGATAGGTTTTTCAAAACCAGAAGTTACAGTGGGCCCTTGTTATCCACTGGGGTTTGGTTCCAGGAACCCCCGTGAATAAAAAAATCTGTGCATGCTCAAGTCCCATTAAATACAATGGCATAGCAAAATAGTGTCCCTTATATAAAATGGGAAAATCAAGGTTTGATACTTGAAATTTATACTTTTTTTGAATATTTTCAAGCTGTGGATGTTTGAATCCGTATATAAAAAATCAGTGGATAAGGAGGGCCAACTGTATTTATCGTCATTTCCTGCTTTGAAAATAAAGGTCCCCTTATCTTCTGTAAAAACAAACAAAAAACAAACAAACAAACAAACAAAAAACAGTTGGAGGAGACGACAATCTGTTGAAATTGTTCACCATGGTCCATAGAAGGCAAAATAAAACTTTGTTTTAAAAAGTGGCAGTGCATTTTGAGGGAGGTGTGACCTTTGATTATCTGCCAGGGGCCTATACACCAGAAAGTTGCCTACCTCTCCTTTAGGAACATACAAGTGTATGCATGAACACTGACTCTGAAGCAGAAAACAGAGTTACAAAACACATTAGGGGTGGTGTGGTGGTGGAAATAGAGACCAGGCTATATGCAGTTAGTTATACTGAATCAGATTAAGCCTTCAGCTTTCAACTGAACGTGCATAGAACAGGATCACGACTCACATACTACAGTTCTATTTAACCCACCTACACCTGTTTAGTGTATGTACTTTGTTGTTTAAAAAGGACTACGTCTTACTGAAGAGTGCGAAACTGCTGAAATCATCTGGAAGAGACTATGGGCTCAAGCAGATGGAGTTAAAGGAGTGGCCAGAGGCCACCACCTCCCCATTCACCCCAGCACTGCTGCAGGGCCACGACAACTAGATGCTGCAGTCCTGAGGGTGCCTGTCACCATGGTCCTCAATGGACAGTGAAAAGGTGTGGTAAGAAACTACTCATTTTGTGGCTAGTTTTGAGCCATGTTTGTTGGCCCCAACATAGCCTCCATTTGGCCACAGAGTGATCCGGGAGCATGCATCATGTGCACACCCCACCTCTGGATTGGCCCAACAGCAGCCCTTTTGGGCTGTCTGTTTGAGGCCTATGCCTTGCAGAGCCTGGAAATGTTAGTTTCCATCAGCATGATAATTGGCTGCAGGATTTGGTGAGCTGTGTTCCAAAATGCCAGTCTTCCAAGCTCTACATCTTCAGAAGAGGCACCTCTTTTAGACCCTTCTTTTATGCCCCAGAAGGGTTTCCTAAGGCTGATTGTATAGAATGTAAGCTAACAGCTATATTGGTGTGCCAGGTTTTTTTTTTGGGGGGGGGAAGCAAAACAAAACATAAATCAAGTGGGAGGCAGAATGAAATAACCAAATTAACACTCAGAATTAGAATATGCCAAATGAAGCCCAAAAGTAAATACAAAAAATATAGTAGTAAACAAATCTTAACATTAAAAATCTAATGAAAGATATGATGCTACAGCAAATTCATTGCAAAATGGTATTGACACAAAACACATTAATTTGCTTTACTGTTTGCTTTCCAGTTTTGTGTGTTAACCTGGAATGCTAGTGTTCATTCAGTGGCATCCATTACAATACTAAGCAAACAAAAAAGTTGTGAAGCAGCTGTGAAAAGATGGGACAGTTTGCCAAAATCTGCAGACAAAACCAGAGTTTGGTGCAAAGTGTATTAATAGTTCAAGAAGTGTTATTATAATTCTTCAGATCCCTGCAGTGTGACAGATTCATTTCTAAAAGGAAATGCATTAGTATTCCAGGAAAAAGATTAAACTATTGATTAACAAAATATAATGTGACTCCTTGTGCATTATTAACCTATTCTTTATGCATTTTAACTATTCTTTTGTTTCCTTGACAGTGAATGAACAAATTAGGCTTTAATATGGCATTTGATCTCAACTTTCATTATAGAAACATGTGCACATGCAAACACAAACAGAGAAACCAAGATCATGTCTAGTTTGTAAACAAATAGTTTTATAAACACAGACATATTTCTATCATAATCTTAAAGTGAAATGTGACAAGGGATAAAGCATTGACGAATATTAGAACTGCACTACCTGTGACCCATGAAATAAAATGCAGCACATCAGCTGTTCTATGTGACCTGCTAGGTGTGTGAAAACCCTTCAACCATTGTAGTCTTAGACAAGCAGAAAAATCAATAAACTTAACCTTTCTCAACACCCCATATCCCCCCCCCAATCTTTATTTCAATCTTCCACAAGACCAAATGCCAGGAAGTCTTAAGGCATGATAAAGTATGGATTAGCATTAATGTTTAAACCCTTAGCACTAATTTACTGGGGAGGGGAGAAACCTAATGTCTTCATTTTTAGGCTTTAGGAATCAATTCTCTAAAAACTGGATGATTAAGATGAGAATCAGAAGACCTAAATTTGGGCTACAACTCCTAGAATCTCTATGGCTAGAGGGATGTGGAGAAGCCATGCTTCAAAGGTCAACTATTTCCATATTTGGAGGAAAAGCCCAAATATTCAGCAACCCTTGAAAGAAGTAATAGATATAATATTGTGCTAAAACACAATCTTATGGTGGGGGGAGGGAATTGTTTGGAAGGCAGCCAAGTAATAGCGATTCTTGAGAGCGCAGGTGTAAGTCCATTACCCAGGTTAATACAGACATTAGGAGGAAATAGGTCACAACTATTTTAATGACTTCAACTGCAGTTAAGTTGGCACAAGTATGGGATTGGCTCTGAGCATCTGGCAGCCCACCTACTACTCGGTGAGACCAACCTCCAGAGGAGAACGGAAGAGGAGAGATGGGGACTCACCATAGGGGAGTCCTGCCAGGCAAGAACCCCTGCCTCCCCATGAGTGGGGTTGTTGGAAATGTGTCAGGCCCCTCACTGGGCTGTCCACTTTCCACCACACACCATAAGGGGACCTCCCTGTCTGTACCCTTTCCAAGGTACTGGCAATCTTCCAAGATCCCATTCCCATGGTCCACCCTGAAGTTGTGACAAAGAGCACAGAAACACAACAAGCCTAATCTGCAGGGAGGAAGGGTGGGTAGGTGCCTGGGTGGAACTGCTCCCAAGACCAGCACAGCATGGCAATTTATGCTGCACAACCTGACATGATGGAAGACTTCCTAGCTGCAGTCTTCCCTCTGGTTGGAGCCCAGGCAGCCAGTGGGGTGCGATCAGCTGCCCACACCCCTATTGGCTTCTGTTCTGACCAGCCCCACCTACTAGGATCCGAGGAGGCTCCTGGAAAGAAGACACCAGGACCGGCGGCCATGAAGCCACCCACCACATGCCTCTCTCACCCTGGGGCCACAATGGAAGATGTGGGTGAGTCTGTGGCCCCACTTCTCACTAAATTTAACTTTAGTCTAAATTTGAATTGCCTCTCATTGGAAATCTTCTCAGTAGCCTTCTTATTGGAAGTCTTCTGAGTCTTCACATCTGATTGGTTAAGAGAAATCCAGGAACCAAGCTTTATCAGTTAAACTGACAAGCTTCATAGAGTCAGCAAAATCTTCAAAGAAACTCATAGAAAAATTATCCATCAAATTGGCATGCACCATCTTGATTTCTATCTCTATATTATCAGATCCACACTGCTGGGTTTCAGACAAGCTCACTGTGCTATAACTCCTCATTTCTGATATACATGATGGAATGACATTTATCTGTCTTTTCCATGTGGGAGGTTTCCATAAACTGCTAGAATAATGTTTATTATTAAGTTAAGATTTTACTGTATGTGTTTTCTTCTCTGATGTTACTATATTCTCGTAGCTTGATTTTACTGAATTTGAACTTTAACTACTGGGGTGCCAATTATATTGCATTCTTCATTAAAGAAGCATTGTGTTCAGCCTTAATACATGTTTGTTGCTGCTGCCACTGCTTCTTTTTCCTCCTTCTCCTCTTTTCATACATGTATATACACATGAACACACACACACGTACGTGTGTGTGTGTGTGTGTGTGTGTGTGAGAGAGAGAGAGAGAGAGAGAGTTGTTTGCTTAGGCCTGAAATAGATGAGCCAAACACAGTGGCTTCCTGATGCTTTCAGGGTGTGGCATTCAGACGATGCATGCCTCCAATGCAGCTGGAAGCTGCTTCACAGTCTCTGGCAAAGGAGTGGAAAAAATGTGCTCCTGCCAGTGGCCTATTTGGGATTGCAGTGGTGCCCCATTTCAGGAGCATCCTGTCCGGTCACCACAGTCCCAGAGCAATCGGGGCCAGTGCAACCTCTGGCTGCTCCTTTTGACACCTCTGCAATGCCCCTCAGTCTTATGAAATGTTTGGAAATTGCAGACATTATTGCTCATATCATTTAAACAATTTCAGTATAGTATCCTGAGTTATATTAAAGTTCTGATTGCACCATTATCTTTAACTTATTTTAGCTGACAAAGTAGTGGAGAGAAATTCCAGATTTCTTTTTCAATGGAACACATACATATTTATTCTGTGTTATGTCTGCCAACTGATACCATTGACATAGAAAGAAAGACTTGATGGTAAGTGTGTCTGGTTAGCAGGGAGACTGAAAGCAAAGAAGACCAGGCCTACTCTACTTAAACTCTTGAGTTTTAAAATATTCATGTCTAATGGTTACCCTTTCTTTCTTTCTTTCTTTCTTTCTTTTTCATTCTTCTTTATTAAATCAAGTTATAATCCATGAAACTATATATTTCAAGCAGGTATACATCTCTTTGTTTCTTTTCCTATTATTTACAGTATATATAATAAGAATTAAGAAATTTTCAAATAAGGCACATTTTCTTTTCTTCTTACTTTGTACTTCCTACTATAATATGGACCTAACCGAAGAAAACTTTTTGTGTGTGATGGCTTTCCGTAGGTACATTCTACTTTTGATCAGTTTTATTTCTTTGTTAACATCAGTATTATTATGACTAAATTTTTATGCCTGTTAGCATCTAACTTTGTTAGTTTTCATTTTCTTCTATCTTTTTTCCTACAATATTTGATAATTTTTCCCATTCCTTAACAGTTTTCTTCTTTGATTTCCATTTGCATGTAGTTGCAAAAGTGATCAACCGAATATGTGCTGTTTAATTAAAAAAACAACAACCAATTAAAAGGGAGCCATGATTGGGGGGGAAATGGTGGATCGTCATAAAGTGAGGAGGGATGGTAAACCCCTTCTGCCATTTGTCCCTCCCTCCTGAAATGCTGTTGATTCCAGTCTGTAGTTCCCCTATTTGACTCGCTTCAGGATCGATTCCTGTGAAAAGAACCACCAAAAAAACCGATAACCCCAGGTTATTTGCATTTCCCCGCTTCTTTCCTCCTGGAATTGAGCCAATGAGGATTCAGATCCTCATTGGACTGATTCCAGGAGGAAAGAAGTGGGTTCAAATGGGAACAAGAGTAATTTGCCCCGAATCCTGCTTCAGAGCAAATTGCAATGGGAATGAACCCAAGGACATTCTGTGGAAAGATCAGTTCTTCCAAAGATAGCTAAACTATTTTCTTACAATGCCCTTTGAAGTGGAAAGTGTTGTACATTCATATTTTTTTAAGTACAGCAGACACTGCTGAATAAAACAAATCAAGCCAAGTTTACTTATCTCTAGCTGTTTAGTTACTGTTTTGTTTTAAACCCTAACTTTGATAGTTTGCTGCATATTTACTACAGACACTGTTTTCTTGTGTCTCCACTGAAAATAGTTTTAGTACCATATGAGAGAGAGAGTCTGAGAGAGAAAATATAATATCAATTCGATTTTAATTGCACTGTGCCTCTAGTATTTTTGAAAATGCATATAAAAGAAGAGGGAGTAGCTTTATCCTTATTGTGTATCATTCCTCTCTGTTTTTGTACAGTTTTCACTGAACTGTTGTCTCCCTCTCTTTATTGTTCCACTGTAATAAAAAACAACAACAATTTAATAGCTTTGTTTTTGCCATACCCAAGAGAAAGACACTTTGGTGCCCATCTAATGTCAATTATATGATGTCTCCTGTCTCATAGTTACTATAATAATAGTTCTTGTGGGCAGATACATTAAAATATAATTTCTTTCCCAATTTCTTATAAACTGGAGGGAGTGGACTAAGACTAATGTGTATATAAATTTAAAAGAATGCTTGGATCATTTTTGGACAAGTAAGTCCATGTCAAATATAGTAGAATAGGAAGAATCAGTGCATTCTTTAGAACATTTAGAACATTTTCATTTGTATTATCCAGGATTAAAATTGTGTCAAACCAGATTCGCTTTCTGGCTCACTACATTTCAACACTATCTGACCCCATCCTCATGGGGGCATCATACACTCATCTATTCTCCCCACCTAAAGCCTAGTTTCCAAGGCCAAACTGGTTTTGCCATCTGATTTCCATACCAATGGCTATGTCTTTGTCCACAAATGACCATCGTTAAAGCTGGACTTGCTATTCCATACATAATGGATTTTGATTTTGAACTGACATTCTCACATATCCATGGTGTGTGTGTGTGTGTGTGTGTGTGTGTGTGTGTGTGTGTGTGTGTGTCTGTCTGTCCCTGGCTTCCACTCTTTCAGTTAGTCTCAAAGGTGCTACAAGATCTCTTTGCATAAGGATTCACTTCTCAGTCATTAGAATATGGATATTATAAAATATGTAGAAACAAGCCAGTTAGTTTCACACATTTCATTCTCTCATGCTAAGCTGCCTGATGGACAGATACGGAAAAGACCCCCCAAAAAAAAGGGGGGGAGAGAAAAGATAAATAAGAGAGAGAGAGAGAGAGAGAGAGAGAGAGAGAGAGTTATAATGGCTAGAATTCAAAGCTAGAGGGAAATTCACCAGCCTTAGTGAAAGGGCTTGTCTAGGAGTCAAAACCTTAAAAGGTCTGGTTACAAACGACAGTTTGTTCTCAGTCCTCTGGGGAACACAGGCTTTGACTACATTTTGGTCTGGTAGATCCCCCCTCCCCATAAAATCTCTCTTCATAATATTTTTTTCATTCCATGTAACAACACACTCAAATATTATGCTATTTAGGATACCAATGTTTTGTGTTTTTGCTGCTGTTCTTGGTCATATCTGGGACCAGAGCTTACCCGTATAGAACAGGTCTGCATACAGTCATCAGAATAAAGGCTATCTGCTCCCTATGACATTCTTCTGCAAATGATGCCTTCTGAAAAGGATGTTAACAAGTTGGACTGTATCGAAAGGAGAGTGACTAAAATGGTGAAGGGTCTGGAAACCATGCCATATGAGGAGAGACTTAGGGAGCTGGGTATGTCTAGCCTGGAGAAGAGATGGTTAAGAGATGGTATAATAGCCCTGTTTAAATATTTGGAGGGATGACATATTTAGGATGGAGCAAGCTTGTTTTCTGCTGCTCCAGAGAATAGGACCCGGAACAATGGATGCAAGCTACAGGAAAAGAGATTCCACCTAAACATTAGGAGGAACTTTCTGACAGTGAGAGCTGTCTGACAGTTGAACAGACTCCCTTGGAGAGTGGTAGAGTCTCCTTAAGAGATTTTTAAACAGAGGCTGGATGGTCATCTGTTGGAGGTGCTTTGACTGTGGGTTCCTGCATAGCAGACGGTTGGACTAGATGGTCCTTGTGGTCTCTTCCAACTCTATGATTTTATTATTTTAGTAAACTTTTTACAGTCAGCCTTCTGTATCCAAGGGTTCAACCATTCATGGTTTGAAAATATTCATATAGTGAAGGCTGGAGACAGGCTGTGTGGAGGTAGCCCTATCCCCCTCATTTCATGCCAGTTGAAGATAGAGAGGAGCATGTGAGAAGGAAGAAGGAATGAAGGATGAAGTAGTTAGGCAGTGGTGCTGCTTCCATCCATCCCTCACCACCTTGCACAAAGAAAAAGTGAGCAACGATCCTGCCTGGTGGTGGCAGCCAGGAGTAGGTGAAACTGTGGGTATCAGTCCCATGGATACAGGCATCATACTGTATATTTTGGCTATTAGCTCCATATACTGGCTATAGAACTTCCCCATGCTACATACAGTATGAACCAGCAAGGGTTAGTCAGTGATTCCCTCCCAAAAAAAGGATTCTGTCCCCAAATGAAATTCTTCTCCAGTCCCCAAATTCATAGCAATGCAGTAATTTAAAGCTTTGATTAAGTTTTCAAAAAAACTAAAACATAAAAACAAAAAGCAAAAACCGTTTATGCTTTGAAAGAAAAGGAGCAGACAAAATTACCGGGAAAATGTGAAGACAGAAAATACAAGTGTTCTATGTGTAAATGTTATCGGTTATGTTATCTCGTTCACCACTGTACAAAGCAAGAAATTTGACTGTAATAGGTAGAAATTTGAGAGCCAATGTGGTGTAGTAGTTTGAGTGTTGGACTCTGGAGACCAAAGTTCGAATCCCAGCTCGGCCATGAAACCCACTGGGTGACCCTGGGCAAGCCACACTCTTTCAAACTCAGGAGAAGACAATGGCAAATCTCATTTGAACAAATCTTGCCAAGAAAACCCCATGATAGGCTTGCCTTATGGTTGCCATAAGTTGGAACAGAGATGAAGGCACACAACACACCCAGGAAAATTTCATGCAGGGCACGGAGGGCAGAATACTTTTTGGAGGGACTATATCTTCATATATTGTTTTATCCCTTGTAGATGAATTCTGACCTGTTTCTGTCTGGTTTGTCATAGGGGGAGGAATTCAACATTTTATTTATTTATTTAGTTTATCTACCACCATTTTTCATTATTAGATAACAATGAGAAACCCAAAGGGATTTCACTACTGAAAGGTATTTCACTGACTCTGCTTTGCTCCTTACTCTGCATGGCTGATTGTTCATTTCCATTTGAAAATTCAGACTGCCCTCCCTTCACTTTCAGTCTCCCAGCAACCAGTTTTGAACTAGTATTCAGGCAGGGGTCATGCAGATGCCTCCATAGGAAAGCAAAGCATCTTGCAGCTTAGAAATTGCCCTTCTGTAAAATGAAGGTTGAAACAATTAAGATAATTAGATTCTTAGGCCATTGGGTATCCTGGAAGACAGAGAAGAGCAATCTTGAACCTTCACTTCACACAATTTGTTCTACGTTTGACTTTACACATAGAAACAGGGCACCAATCCCAGCTGCTTCTCAACATTTTCATTCCCCTCATAGTGATTGTCTAACGTGACTTCCATGACTTTGACACTGAATCTATCATACATCAGTTGAAAGGAAGTTGGAGGGAAAGCAAAGTCTGTTTTCAGGGGGTTTTGCTGTTGGAAATGACATGATGGAAGAGGAATCAGTGATCAGACAGCAAGCCATTTTCACTCTATTTGTTCTTCCAGCAAACTATTCCACATGGCTAGAGAAATGTTGCCAATGGGGCCAATTTCATCTACCCACCTGAATTTTAAAAATCCAAAAAGAAATAGTCTGATGGACTGGCTTTTAAAAAGGGAGAGAGTGTACACCTTTGTTTCTTTCTTTTTCTAGGTTTCTTTTTGGTAAATATATTTTATCTTTTTTTCTGATCCCATTTTGACATTAGTGAATGGCAGGTGTTTTTCCTTCAGCTGGGAGAAATCTTTCAACATCAAATGTGAAGCTTTTTTGTATGCTTTGGTCATCCATAGCAGAACTCAAGAAACTTTTTGCTGCTAATTTGACTTATGTTCTGTGGATATTGACCCCTAGGCAAATACATTTTTTGCTTGTTTTTACTGCTTGTATTAGCTAACTATGTATTAGTGTGTGTGTGTGTGAGAGAGAGAGAGAGAGAGAGAAAGAGAAAGAGAAAGAGGGAGAGAGAGAATTGTCAGGGCTGAATTTCCATGTGAATTTACTAAGGTTTCATGCTTATTTGGGGGAGATTGTGTCTAATTTCTCTCTCTCTCTCTCTCTGTGTGTGTGTGTGTGTGTGTGTTAGTAGCCTGATGTGAATTCAGAATGAAGGAAACTTGCAGTTGCAGAAATTAGTAGGTTTTGCAATAAATAAATAAATAAATAAATAATCCCCCCTTACTAAAAAGCAAGAATGGGCTACGTAAGTAGTGACCGATGTTGCAACTATCTTTCATTTATGTAAATTAGAAAGTGAAACAGAAAATAAATAAATATGTTATTTTTGGTTTGTTTGTTTAAAAACTATATCCTTAAAAAGGAACAATAGTATGGTAATTTGTTCTGGAAGAAGCTGTTTCCCAAGGTACGAATAAACGTAGTAGGCCAAAGCTTTATTGAAACAGTCAACATTGAAATACTATTCCAGGGCCCCATTCCCACTGGGCTATAAACTGAATCAAGAATCGGATTATAGGAACATCATTCCCATTTGAACTCGCGTTCGATCCAACTTTGATCGATTTCTCTAGCTAAAACCCAAATCAGCGGTGGATAACCCGGGTTATCCTGACACCACTTTTCCAGAGGTTTTTTTTGCAGCTGCCATGTCGGATCTGCAACAAACTAATGGGAATGACTAGGGTGTCCAAATCGGGGGAGGAGCAATGTTCAAGGGGCTGTCCCGGGGGTGTCACCAGCTTTGTTATTTCCTGGCATTCCCAGCGCCATCCCCCCCATTCATGTAGCCTTTCCCCGGTGGTGTGTAAAACTTTATTTTTAAAGAAGAAAGTTAAACTGGGTTACTTGGAGAGGGAGGGGGAAAGAAAGGAAAGAGGAGAAGGGGTATGGGGAAAGGGAGGCTAGCAAAAACATTTTGTGAGCAGAAAGGAAAAAGAGAGAGAGAGAGAGAGAAATCCAAAAACCCTGAACGTGGCTCCTGCATCCAGCCTTGTTTCCTTTTTTGAGACAGAAAAGGGGTGGCTGGCTGCTGCGTATTGGGGTGGTTTGAAGAAGAAAGGTCCCCCTGCCAGGAGCTTCCTCACTCAGGCTCTCCTCAGCTTTGTGGGGGTTTACTGGGAAGGAAATGCCTTCCCCCAAATCCGCATGAGGCAGTAATGCCAGACCTGAAGCTCTTGCTCAAGAGGAGTCCCATTGGGTTGCAAATGGGTGCCTCTTTCTGCCTTGGAAAACCCCAAGGCTCCCAACTGTAATAAAAGGGCCTTAGGCTGCCTAAGCACCCCCAAAAAATGTAAAGGGAGGAACACTAAGAAATACAATTCCTTCTCTCTTTATGTACCTAACCAACCCCTCAACTTTTTTTCTCTTCAGATTCCCCACAGAGCCATCCTTCTCTTTGCAAATATTAATAATAATAATAATAATAATAATAATAATAATAATAATAATAATACAGACTGGAAATTATCAATATACTTCCCCATCCAGATAAAAGAAACACAAGAGACTGCAGCAACAATAGGACCATAGCACTAATCTCCCATGCAAGCAAAATTATGCTCAAAGTTCTGCTTCACTCCACTCCAATCATATAAGGAGAGAGAAATTTCAGAGGTCCAAGCAGGGTTCAGGAAAGGAAGAGGCCCTAGGGACCAAACTGCAAACATACAATGGCTAATGGATCACACTAAGAAATTTCAAAAGATAAATCAGCATGTGTTTTATAGATGCAAAGCCTTTGACTGCATATATCATAAAAGGCTATGGAATGCCCTTAAAAATATGGGAGCCAACACATCTGATAGTCCTTAGGAGGAATCTGTACACAGGACAAGAGGCTAATGTCAGAACAGAACACGGAGAAACAGAATGGTTCCCAGTTGGCAAAGGAGTTAGACAAGGCTGCATTTTATCACCCTATGTGTTCAACTCATATGCAGAACATATTGTAAGAAAACCAGTTTTGGAAAAAGGAGGAGTAAAAATAGAAGGAAGGAATATCAACAATCTGAGATATGCTGACAACACTATAATACTTGCAGAAAACATCACAGACCTTGAACAACTACTGAGGAAAATTAAAAAAAAAGAAACTGCAAAGGCAAGCTTACTGTTGAACATAAAGAAAAGAAAAATAATGACCACATAGAACTTTCACAAACTGAACGTAGACAATGAGGAATACAAACAGTAAAAGAGCTCTTATATCTGGGATCAAATATTGATAGGAATGGGGACTGCATCTAGGAAACCAGAAGATTAAGGGGCTCTACAGATGGTGGCATATAGCCACCCCTTTTAACCCCAGATCATTGCCCCGGCAACCACATGCCACAGCAATGATCCGCTCCATCTAGGGAGCAAAAAGAAGCAGCTTCCTGGAAGGGGCATCATAAATGCAGCAGTGCAGTATCGTAATGCCACTTCCGCCCAGCACATTCCATCATGGTTCGCGCCGTGTGGACAGGTGTGTGCCATCATGGTGGCCGGGTGGCATGGTAAGGGCTTGAAGCTCAGCCCTCACCATGCCTACAGGCTGCCACAAAGTGCTGGTCTGTAGAGCCCCTAAGAATGGGGAGGGTAGCTGTGAAAGAACTAGGAAAGATCCTAAAATGTAAAGATATACAACCCAGCACAAAGGTTACAATCAGATAAGCCATTGTATTCCATACTACCAAGCGTCGATGTGAGAGCTGGACAGTTAAGAAAGAAGACAAGAAGAAAATTAATTCATTTGAGATGTGGTGCTGCAAAATAGTGCTGAGGATTTTGTGGACAACCAAAAAGACAAACAGATTGGTCCTAGAGCAGATCAAGCCAGAAATCTCCCTGAAAGCCAAGATGACTAAATTTGGGCTGTTGTACTTAGGCCACATCATGAGAAGGCACAACTCATTAGAAAAAACAAAACAGTAATGCTAGGAAAGCTGGAAGGAAGTAGAAAGAGAAGAAGGCCACATGCTACATGGATGAATTCTATCAAAGAGATCAGAGCAGTGAAAGACAGGGGGACTTGGAGATGTCTCATCAGCAGGGTCAGTATGGGTTGAGATTGATACAAAGGCAGTTAACAACGACAACAACAAACCTTTAAGACTAGTAAATGTATTGCCGCATGACACTAAACGTATAGACATATGAACGACTTCTTCATACCCATGGAATCTAGGTTTGGAGCTTCAGAGAAGTATGTGGATATATGTGTGTCTAATGTATGTTTTCTATGGAATCTAGTGAGAATCAGGAGTGAGTTTCACTTTGATGGAAAAGATAACAATTAAATTGAATCTAATTGAGCTCCTAGTCCAAAGAAGAGCAGAATCACTGACTTGTTTATTAATCAACACTTATGTAAAGCCCATTAATTCTATGAATCTACTCCAGGGTTCATTAACAGCAATTAATGCAGTTATGCTGGTGACACCAGAGTAGCCCTAGGACAACACTGTTTTTTTGGCTTAGTAAAGGAGATGAGCAATGTTCCCTACAGTCAGTTACAACCAGATATTCATGTCAAGAGACTACCTTTACCTTTATTCCAGCTAGGACATGTAATTGGAATCAGGGCATTAATATAAATATTCTAGCAATAAGTAGAACAATTAGAGTCAATTATCCTACTTCTTTGGTTATAATAAATAATAATAATAATAATAATAATAATAAATGATTTATTTATATTTCACTTTTTCCTCGTGGAATCAAAGTGGACTACATAAGAAAGGTATTAAATACCAAAAATATAGCCTCCCCACCAATTGTAGCACAACAAACATAGTAACAATAAAATAATTATGCAAAAGCAGAAATAAATAAAAAAGAATACAACAAACATAATCCAAAGTACGTGACAGCATAATGCCTAATAAAAATACAAAGTACAAAATCCAAAATACATAACATGGTCATAATTAAGGCATAACATCTAGAGGGAAATTCCTGACACTCCCCTGGCAGCAAAATAACAGAAAGGCAATACAATAATGCAATACAGCAAAAATACAGTAACAACAAAAGAACATGGTCCCTTTTACTCCCACAAGCATTATATAATAGCAAATGCAACTCTAATGGAATGCAATACAATAATATAATACAATACAACTCTAATACAACACAATACACATAATTCCCCCTCCCCCCTCTTCAAATATACAACAAAAACTCCAAATATAACAATGACAAAACATAAAATAAACTATTTAAACCATTAATCAAACAATCAATATATAATGGACTTTTGTAGTAATGGAATTTAAATATACATAACCTGGAGTCTCTTCACATTGTAGAGCGCTGACAAATTCAGTTTACATGCCTCTTGCATGTGAAACCCCAGAGACCACATTGGAGAGTTATTGGTTTTGCTCATTCATAGAATTCTTGGTTAACGATGGAAATAGTATTCAGAATATTTGGAGAAAAAAAATCCCAAATGTAAAAAACCCCCCTATGATTAGAAGAATCTTCATTATTTGGAACTTATTCTGTATAAAATCTACTTGTGGCACAGTAGAGTGTGCATGTGCGCCTGCATGAAACAAATTTTCTGCACAGAAAATAATTTCTACACAGCAGATGCTTCCAAGAAGAAGTATTATTTTCTGCTAGAAGATGTGCTTTCTATGGAAAAAAAATGCTGCATTCTGCCCAAACAATATGTTCAAATTTCATGCAAAATAAGTCTCGAACTGTGAATAGTCTTAAAACTTCAATTTTCAGAGTCTTTTTTGAAGCAGGAAGAAAATTGCTAAAATTACTTGCTACCTCCTTTGAGAACAAAATTAGCAAAGCATTACATCCCTACTGCTGTGATGGGCAGTACATATCATGCAGATACATAGTGTATGTTATGAAACTGTTATCTGATTGAAATCTTTGATAGTGGACTGGAACTACTAGATATAATTCAACTTCTTCTTTTCCTTTTCCTCAATGACGGAATGTCCTAAGAGTCATAAATGTCCTCTCCCTGGTCATTCTGTATGCTGACGATAGATTTGTGCTGTTTTTTCCCCCTTTTGCATATAAATTCTCTTATTTTACCTCTTTAGAGTGCAAAAGTTGACAGAGGATGGCAGACATCACATTAGAAGATGAGCAAGTAAATGGATGTCTGATGTATTGAGTGCCCATGGGCTAAATCAAATTGTTAGTCCCAATTAGATGAAGGCTTTTTTCTTCATTGGAGTTGACATCAGTAAAATACACACCCACATAAAGCTAAAGCAGTAATAATTTCTGACCATTGAGCAATGGGTGTAGAATATTTGTACTTCTAATTCTGGAGTATGCGTCTTTCAGCTACAATAAGAAGGAACATGATCCATCCACAGCAACTCAGTTCCAAAACACATTACAAAAATAATCCAGTTTGAGACCACTGTAGATACCCTGGGTCAGTGCTAGAGAATCCTGGGAATTGTACTTTATTGTGACACCAGAGCTCTCTGACAGATAAGGCTATATGTCTCAAAAAACTACAGTTCCCAGAAATCCCTAGCATTGAGCCTGGACAGTTAAAGCAGTCTCAAACTGGATTATTTCTGTATCCGGTGTGTTTTGGACCTCAGTTAATATCTAAGTCAAGTGAATATATTTTAAAATGACATACATATCTACAAACATTAAAGATTTTTCTCATACAAAATTAATATGCTATGAAACACATAGTCACTAAGGATGAATCACCTCACATGTCCAAATCATACTGTGAGACACAATGAACCATAATCTTTATGACATTGCTAGTGTTTAACTTTAATGGCTAGTATCTCTTTAAAAGGATGGAGCAGTTTTCAAAATATATGAAACATTCTCTTTTGTATTTTTTATTAAAGGTCAAGGGGAGGTTAAAGAAAAGGCCCAGGAATTGTGTTGTCGGGATAGATATGGGGGCACAGTGGGCGTCTGAATTTGAAGCAGAATCTTGTCTTTGTGTTTGCGTCCATGTCATCTGAACTACTGTTGTCAGTGAGAGATTTAAAGTTGGAAGGTTGCCTGTCAGCAAGCACATTCAATTTTCCCTGTGAGATGGAAACAACACTGTTTCAAATGGTCTGTAGGTCACCAATACAGTTGAGTGGTTTCAGCAGGGAGCAGTAAGTGACAACTACACAAGAATTATATAGGAATGATGGCCAAGACACTCTGGAATTGGTAATGTGCAAAAAGCAGCATTTTTTGTGCACAAAATAATATTTCAATGCAGAAATAATAATTCTTGCACAGAAAATCCTGTTTTATGTGCAAAACAGCCACATGCAAATTTTGTCCTGAATTGTGAAGATTCTCATCAGTTCAAGATTCTTCTTGTCAGAGTTTCTCAACACTCAAAAACATTTTTCTGACTTTTTTAAAAATGTCAATATTCTATATTATTTTCCATTCTCCTTGAGAAGAAAAATTGGGTTGCTGATTTTTGAATCAGCTTTCCTGTAAGAACATCTTAAACTACATGACAGACATCTTATCACTTCTTCCCCTTATATGATTTTTAACATCTCTGCCTGATGAAGAAACGGTGAACTTTGATTGCTTGCATGATACATTTTGTTGGGATTTTTGTCATATTTTTCTCCTTGACCAACATGGCTATCCTATATCAACTCATTTTTGAATAACTGTGGCGCGTTACAGACAGCGCAAGAGGCACCGTCATCGCGCTGCGATTACGCGCGAGGGGCAGCGTTTCCAGATGCACCTTGCCCCTTGCACGTAATCGATATGTCAAAATAGCGGCACCCTATACAGATGGGCGCTGCCATCTTGATGTAGCGGACACTCTGCGTCCGCACGTCCCAACCCGGAAGAGACGTCGCAAGTGCATGCTTTGGCACTTGCGACGTCTCTTCCGGGTTGCTGGAAGGAGCACAATTTCTGCGCTCCTTTTTTGCAGCACGGAGGAGTCGCGCGGTTTGGCTGCTGCGGCTCCTCCGTGCTGCAACCAGCAGAGGCCCAAGACCGCCCCTTTTGGGTGGTCTGTAACGGGCCCCCGTAATGTTTTTGTAGAAAGAAAGGTGCTTTACATAATCACCTACTGCATTTTTTACTTGAACTTCAATTGCCAAAAGAACATTGATAAGGAGAAAGATCAACACATATAATGAATGGCCACATGACAGATTTTGAATCAATAATGTGAATTTAATGAAAACTTAACCTACCTATATAAAGAAAAAAATGGCAAGTCCTTTACCGTTAATGTTTTTAAATAAATTTTGTTAAGTATCACTTTGCATAAGAAAATACTTGACAGCATGTTCCATAGAATTTTGAGGCCAGGATCATCTCACACAGTAAAACTTATTCACATCTACAGCTATTCAGTAGAATCCTATATGACCATTACATACCATGTAGCACCATAACTATAGTGATATGTTGTGGATTCTGGACAGACAACCCCCCCCCCCCAAAAAAAAAAACCCACCACTTAATCGTAAGCAGCCACTGGAAGTCAATTCCCTTGTTAACTGTGAAGTGGCTACCTGATGTTCCCAACTTTTCTCATGAACAATCTCTCACACAACATGCAGAAAAAGGACACCCATTTCAAATCCCTCATATGATGGAGACTGCTCATTCAAGTGGAAATGTGAAGCAGCCACTTCTTGATTAACAGGGCAACAGACCCCAATTGATCCCTGCAGCTGCCTACCAGTAAACTGTTGTCTGATAGATTTTCACATTCCCTACATAACCCCTATGTAGCCACTAAACTAGGGGCTACATTGAGATCACAAATACATAGCAGTTATGCATACTATGTACATGTAACTAGTCATTATATTTTCTTTGTTAGTATTGCCATGGTAATTTTGTACTTTTCTTTTCATGCCTGTACTGTATTTCTTAATGTGCTTCAATGCTAGAGGTTTGGGGGCTGAAGGGAAATTTCATGTTGTTCATGCTGTTCCTCATTAAAGAGAAAACTACTTGCCAAATTATTATTACCATTACATGTTTCCCTGGAGTAATAGTTCATTATCTCTTTGGTTATTGGTTAGGTTATCCATCATTGTGTACTGCTTACCTTAGGCAGCACTTTATCTTTACTTAAAACAAGTATCAGGGGAAAACAGCAGACCTGTTTTTAAGCTGCTGCAGACCTATTTAGTAGAAGTTCCTAGTAGAAGAGAGAGAGAGAGAGAGAGAGAGAGAGAAATGGCAGAAAGTGTGAGATATGAAGTGAAAGTGAGAATGAGTGTGTGCATTTCAAAGTGAAAATGGGAGACAACGAGGAAGAGGAGAGGGAAGAGCATCAAATGCACAGGCAGTGTCATATATGTATAGAGTTATTCTGACTCTCCTGACTTTTGACACTAGCCCAAACTATTTTTGGCTCTGCCCCTCCAGCATATCCCTTCCCCTTTCCAGATGGTTATGCTGTCCTTGGGCTGAAAAACATTTTCCACTCTCTCTGGGCCTCTGCATTCCTCACCCCTTGTCACTTAGGGATTATGATAAGGGGTTCACTCCCTCATTGGTGCCTCTTTCTCATCTCAGTACCCCATGCCCCATTGGGACTCTCAATAACAGTGCTTTGCAGCACTGATAACCACACTCACCTGACCCATGCCACTATGACAAAAGATTGGCCGCCTGCTACCAACCCTGGTCTGAAAGCTGTACCAAATCAAACTGCACCAAACCATTCCCAAAGTCCTCAAACATGGAGGTGTTGCACAGCAGAAGGCCAGTCCAAGTTGAATGTAGCCGACTGATACACTGTGGTGGTGGCCACCCCAGTGCGGAAAGAATATCCTCTGAATTTGGCTGCATGAAAACTGATGTGTTGCAGGGCCAGATAAGTACCGTTATGAACTGAAAGGGGGGGGGGAATACTGTCCTTATGGAGAAACCTGCTTTTGATGTGCGGGATGCATTATACTTGCATAACATCTATACAGTGCAAAGCCTGCAGCCATGAAGCCAAATGGTGGAGCCTTCCACAAGCTGGTCACACTTGGATCTGCGGATAACTAAAACAAGAGCATCCCACACAGAAGAGACATCCTCCCACCTTAAAGCCCTCCTGCTGCAATCCATCCTGGAAGATGAAACCACCTCCCCTACCTGAAAGTCTCCAAAGAAAGCAGTCACGAAGGCAACCTGGAATAGGTGGGCTTCTGCTCTGGATGAACAGTGAGTGGTGGGAGAGGTTGGCCAAGAATTAGAAAGTCATGAGTCTCCTCCCACCCACCCACCTGGGAGATGCCTTCCTCCAACCCTGGATGGCCTTTCTGACCAGGAAACTTGCACATCGGTCCAGATAAACCAGCAGTCTTGGAAAAGAAGGAAATCCCAGCCAGATGCACTAACATGGTGCAGGGGGCAAATCCTCCCTCCTGCAAGCAGCCCAGGAAGTGCAGAACTGTGTGGGTACGCACTGGCCAATCCGCATGGAATCCCACTGCTCTACAGAAAGAAAAAAATGTCTAAAATGGCCTGGCAGTAGGTTCTGAGGGTGGTAGGAGCCAGGAATGCCAGGATACCTTGCATCACAGCTAGTTCCCAAATTCCCACAGCTTCGTGGGGAAAGGCATGGGTCTGCTCCAGGTGCCAAAACATGGAACCTTGCTTCCCAAAAATGAGAGATAGAGTCTGCAATGTTATTTTCCAAGCCAGGCACAGAATGGACTCTGAAGGAGATATTATTGCAGAGACACAGCAAAACAAAATGCTGGACAATTTGCATAATGAGGAAAACTGAGTCTCTCCTACTAAACAACCCTGCTACAAAACTGATGTCACATCTTGGGTTATTGGCAATGAACAAAAGACTACCAAGCACTGAATGGAACACTTCAGGATGCTCAAACACTTTATCTGACTCTACAACAACAAACTCAGGTGTCATGGGTCTTCTGACTACCTTAGCATTGTTCAATTCACATTTCTCCACAATCCTGTCAATCTTCCTTTTTCTGACACAACATTATCTTCCCATCCTGGGTTCTCACCACTTCAGTGGATTCCTAGGTAATCCATAACAACCATGAAGTGTTTCTGCCATTAGGAAAATTGACAACAGAAACTAAAAATGGAGGGGTGGACTTGCATGTGGCTACTCCTGAAAGAAAGCCAGACACTACAGATGACTCCACAGCCACTCACATGAAAAACGTCACCAGAAAGTTGTTTGGACAGAAGCAGGTTTCAGCTGTTGAGACAGGGATTCAAACAAATAGTAATAGCGAGAATGAGACTGGAATGATTAGAATTATAATCCCCAGAAGGATTCAGAGGGTAAGGTGGCTGCCTGACAGGTTTGTCGTTCAGGAAGCCAAAGTCTTCACAGTGGTTGCAGATGAGCCTGAAAGCTATCAGATGTTAACTTACTCTAAAGCAGGAAAAATGGAATGAGGTGATGGACCCATAGTTTGTGTGACTGGTTAACAGGAATGTGTTTGAGGTAGTTAATAATCTTTTGACCAGCTCTATTTTTCAAAGCTAGCCTTGCATAGAGCATGTTAAAGTATTTCAAACAGGATGCAACAAAGGTATGTGACATCTCTAGAAAATAGTGCAACTGGCACACAAGCCCCAATGGTAAAAAAAAATGCTCCCAGCCACCACTGCAATCTGAGCTTTGATGCTCAGGTTTAGATCCAAGAATACATAGAAGAAACAGACTTTCTTCAGGGGAAGAGTAACTCCATCCACCAGAACCTAAGTCTCCTTACCTGATCTGCGTTTTGATTGACTGTTGTGTGGTTGAACCACCTTTGACTTGCTTGGATGAAAGTTGAGTTTATTCACCCTCATCCAGTCCCTTGTTGCAGGCAGGCATCAATGTATTACTGAACCATTGTTTCTCCAAAGAGCTGAGAACAATTTATCTGTTATTGCCACAGGATCCCATCTAGAGAAGAATGGAACTACTCTGTGTTGAACAAAGGCACCTCATTTTTCATTCATGTCATAAACTTGTTGTATTTGATGTGGAAAGTTCAGTACTTTCCTTGAATGCGCCCTTAAGCTTAGGTCTGGGCAAACGGTGACTATTCATTGTTTGGATGATTTTCTGTTCATAGGGCAACCAGGAACAAGGCAATGCACCTTATTGATGAGGGAGTTTTACTGATTGATATCAGAATTGGATATGGTTTTAGCCCATGAAAAAACAGAGGAACCCAGTCAATGTGTTTTTGTTTGTTTGTTTGTTTTTCTGGGTGTAGCGGTCAATATCATGGAATAACATTGTAGGTTGTCCAAGATGAAGCTTATCATTATCAATATCATCCTTATCGTTCATGGTCATCAAAGTGGCATGGCAACATGATCACTGCATGTTCAATTTCCCACTCCCACATGATGCTGTAGCTGTTGGATGGTTGAACCATGGGGAACTGTAGTAAAAGCAAGTCTTTTTACTCACATGAAAAATCGGTTAATGACTTCCCTTGGCATTGCTGTCCCATATGATTTGCAGTGTGAAAAGTTCAATCATGCATTCCTGGTGATTTTGTTGTGGGATCCAGCTCCTTTCCAGCCCCTTAGAGTCCTCTTCTCTCCCTGCAATGCTTCTCTCCCTCTCCCTTTCTTTCACACACACACACACAGTTCCTCTCGTACACTGGAGAGACCAACAGTCTCACTCAAACACACACAAACACACAAATCTCCCTCTTCTCCCCCCTGCTCCTTCCCAAAGCAGCCACATGGCTTTTCCTGGGAAATGAGCAGAGGGAAGAGAGAGGAAGAGCAAAAATGAGGAGACATGAAATTGTAGTGTGGTGAGTTTTATGCATTAACAAGTGCAAACCATTAACCTCCAAGGCCTTTATGAGTTAGAGGACACTTCGTCAGCTATAGTCGGCCCTTCTTATACACAGATTTTTTTATACACGGATTCAAGCATTCATGGTTTGAAAAATGTTCAAAAAAAGTATAACTTTCAAATAACAAACCTTGATTTTCCATTTTTTATAAGAGACACCATTTTGCTATGTCATTATATTTAATGGGACTTGAGCATCCACGGATTTTGTTATCAACAGGGGATCTGGGAACCAAAACCCAGCATATAACAAGGGTACACTGTATTTGTACCTTGGATTATGAGGCCATTTTGTTCCATGCAGCATATTTGATAACCTTTTTTTGGTGCTTTGTGGGTTAGTGAGTTAGTCATGTTGTCTAGAATGGATGCATTGGGTAGAGCATTGAAGTGAAGGGATTTAACACCTTCTCAGCAAAAATAACTTTGCGGCTTTTCTTGATCTGGCTTTATGAGTTGTGTAAGGGCTAAGAGATCTATGCAGGCTCCTTTATTTGTCATGTTGACATTTTGCCTCTTACCAAATATCTGTTCTGGACTGTTACCCCCAAGGCCTTACAGTGCTTGTATCAGCAAGCTGTTAAATGTGGGACCCATTCTTTTTTTATTGGGTTTACTTCATTGTCTTTTGCCATGTGTCTCAGTACAGCATATTGGGCACTGGAGATAGATGTCTGACCTGTCAAGTTCTGAATTGTATTGTTTTGTTTATTAATGTTGTTGTATTTCCCAGATTCTAGGTTTTGTCTGGAGAGGCAACAGGCTCTGACTGGAAGCCATAGTATGGTTTACTGTGCAGTATGTCTGGCCAGGACTTACCATTTTGGTGCTGAACAAGCAGCCCAAAATAGAGTGGCTTGGGAAAAGAGGCTTACATTAGCATAGTTTGTTGCCTCAGTTGTTTGAGCACAAGGGGCCTCCTTCTCATATTGTCATTCACCTGGGATAGAATGACTTGGGTTTGCTATCCATCAGGCTCTACTTGACTTACAATATAGAATATATACCCAGGAACAATACTGATGTGGTTAGCCACTTTGCCTCACTACGTTTGGTGGGGTAAGGGGGATCACCAATTAATTGATAATTGATCACAATGGAAGGGTAAATAGAAAGATCTGAAATGCCTTGAACAGGTGGTTGGGTCACTTTCTTCCACAATGCACTATAGTGGCCTGAGATCTACAGAGTTGATGGCATCCATTTTTGGAGGAAGGGAATATGCTGTTCCTGGGGCAATTGCAACAGGGAGTGAGGGCCCTGTTGGTCAACCTAGTGGGGGAAATGGACTAAGCATACCATTGTCCCTTGTCCATGGCAGGTAGTGGGAAGAGAAAATAAAGGTCACATTGAATAGCATGACACCTTTTTGGAGAAAGGAAGGGCTCTGCCTCTTTGGGACTTGGGATTCATGGGGGTGGGGAAGGAGAGTAAGCTTAGAGCTGTCCTGGGGGTTTAGTTTAGCTTAACATTTGTCACATGGGAGTCGTGTTCCTTGGGTGTGCCTTACAATAGATGGCCAGACTGGGAGCATCTAAGTTATTGGGTTGTCCTTGGGGTTCGGGAGGTTTCCCAGGAAAAAGCTGAGGAGGAGTGATGCCTGTCATAGTTGGTCCTGCACTAGGATACCTTTCCATGTTCAGTTAAGTTTAAATAGATTCGATGGCCTGTTACAGACTGCCAAAATAAAGTTGCTTCGGGTCTCTTTGGAGGTATGCTGTTTAAATGATGCATGCATCCTAAGAATCCGGAAGCTGCACCAAAGCTGCACTCTGGTGCTTAGGAATGGAGTGTAGCTTTGGTGCGACCTCCGGACTCTTAGGACCCATACATCATTCAAATAGCATACCTCCAAAGAGACCCGAAGCAGCTTTATTTTGGCAGTCTGTAACAGGCCTAAGTTAAGTAAAATAATCCTTACTCAACCCAGTTCTCTACGTCTGGTCTCATTATCCCATGCTTGGTCAGCAATTGTTGCTGTCCTCTTTGGTAACAAGCAAACAGCTTCTTGTTCTTTGTATTCTCCTACTCTTTATTTTACACACACACACACACACACACACACACTTCTTAGAATGTTATGTCCTTTTGTGACTTGACCCTAGCAGTCATTGTGTGTGTGTGTGTGTGTGTGTGTGTCTATATCCATTTATTCAGAATAACTCTAACTGTACTTCTCTTTTTATGAACCTTATGATCTCTTTCACGTCCAACTTGTAGTTTTATTTTCTCTTACAGTGGAAAGGCCAATTCTTCTTAATCCCCCTTTCCTGCCAAGCCTAAACCAGCCCCTAATTGAGGTGCTCAGTTGAAATCTCCTTTTTCACACTCCTTCCTTTTCAGTACCAAGTGTAATTAGAAACAAAAATGTGCAACCATAAGAATACAAGTGTATTGCAAAAAGGATCCCCCCACCAACATTATTGAAGAACCTTTTGTTAAATTATTGTGTCAAAATAGGTGTTAAATATAAGCCATGGTAGGATATTGAAGAGATAAAAATGGCTTTTTAAAACATAAAGGTTGTAATGCAGTGCTTTCACTCAGGGCCAAATTGTACATGATGTGGAGTCATGTTTATCCCTAAAATGCACCTGTGGAGGCTTCAATCTAAAGTAGAAGAAACACATACAGCAAACAACTTTCTAATGTTTGCCCTTGCTGTTTTCAAAATATATAGCCCAAGCTGCATTTTGCACTTCAGGGGAAGAGGGAGGGAGGGACAGGGGAGGGAGCAGAGGGAGAAAGAGAGAAACAAATCTTTGGAGGGGAAAAAATGTTGGCTTTTATGGAAGCTGGTGTTTGGAATCCACAACAATACACTGTCACCAGTGAAGAAAAACATGTTTATTAGAGAACTACATTCCAGGACAAGAGAGAATGGTAGGGTTTTCTACCACTGGCAACATGTCTAAGAGGGAGAGAGACAGAGGAAGAGGTGGGTGAAAGTGAAGTCAAGCCTGAGAGTAACCATCTATAGGTGAGGAAGCAATACAACAAAACACTGCAAAGAAAGAATTATAGTAATTGCTGCATTTGATGCCTGCCCCCCATTGCTATATAATCAATTGTGCAAGTATGGTTGAACATTTCTCCAGTTCCAGCAGAAATTATATTGAAGAACATGCATAATTTGACCATTGTATACTCATTTTTCTTCTTCATACAATTTACCATCTGTAGCTGCTCCTCATGCATAGACTTAATGCTAATGCTGCTCTGCCCCTCTAGATCTCCCCATGTTTAGGCTAGCTATGACTGGAGCAATATTTGTTTCTAAATGTTCATCTACATTTAAATGTTCAGTTAAATGAACTCTTCACATTCATAAGCAATAGATTCTGGTTATAGACAAGCAAGTTACGGAACTGCAGCACATAGTGCTGTGGGGAAGAACTGATTTGTCTGGGTTCAAGGGAGAGGAGCACCATGATGTGGAGATGAGGGTAAGCTCTGTCCACTCCCTCTACTTCCTCTATGGATCCAGAGATTGATATGGGAGCACTAGAGAGCAAGTGCTGGGATCACGCTAGCTACTCTAAACCTCAGGCTTTTTAACATTTACTGGGGTGGTCTGCAGTCTGTGGCAGTTAGGGCAAATGTGGGCTTGACCTTTCCTTTGGTCCTCCACAGACCTCTTGGTGGGGCAGTTGGACTTTTTACAGTTGTTTATCACTAATGTTACATTTCAGGTTATAGTTTCTGCTTGGATAGGTTCCATGATTTGATTTGTGGACATAGTATGTTGTGACTGACATGAACATCCTATTTTGTGTAGCT
Source organism: Sceloporus undulatus (assembly GCF_019175285.1). NCBI lineage: Eukaryota > Metazoa > Chordata > Lepidosauria > Squamata > Phrynosomatidae > Sceloporus > Sceloporus undulatus. The sequence continues at coordinate 121,747,038 of NC_056524.1, forward strand.
GGTCCTATCTGATGAAGTCACAGTCAAGTATCTGGGGAAGAGGAGCCCTTGATAGCATGGTTTGCTTCTTTTGTTGTTCAGAGAGTGAAAAGACCTCAGCTGTACATTCTGATTATTCACCCTAAGGGCAATGACATTGGTTTGCTGAAGGGGAACCCTTTGATTATCCATGCAGTCCACGACTTTTACATTATTCCAGATTCTGGGTTCTGCTTGGAGAGATTCCATGTTTTGATCTGTGGACATAGCATGGCCTATTGGGCAATATGATATTTTGGGTAACAGCTGAGCCTGACTGACCTAGCCATAGGTAAGTGGCTGGGGAAAGAACAGCCTGTTCTGTCATGGTTTGTTTCCTATGTTGATTGCGGAGTGTAAGGGTCCTTCATCACACATTCTCATTATTGACCTTGGGGGATAATGACCTTGGTTTGCTGAGGGGAGAAAGCCTTGATTCTTCAATCAGTCTATAACTTTCAAATTATTCAGGCCAGATGTCCTGGTGTGCATTTACTATGGTCAGCCATTCTTCCCAAACAGTTCGGCAGGAGGAAGGTGATCCACGTTGTCTGGATAGGACCAGCAGATAGGCCAATGGGGAAGTTAAGAATGCATTAATGAAAGGGTTGTGTTATATTTTACCACATCCTTATATAATATTTTGGAGGCCTGAGCTTTTCAGAGCTCATAGCATTCACCTCTCTGAGGAATTGCAACAGGAGGTGATAGCCTCATTGACTGGCCTGGTGGGGGAAAAGGGCTAAGCAAACATTTGTTCCTTGTCCATGACAGGTGGGGTGGTGGGGGGGGAGAGAGAAAAGTAAGATTACAATGAACAGCTATGGCATCTATTTTGGTGAAGGGAGGGTCTCTGGAACTGCTTCTTTCAGTCATGGGACCAGGGTAGGGGTGGAGATGGGGAAGGAGATTCCCCTTGGCACTAGCCCATGGGGTGTGCCTTCACTTTAAGTCATGTGACTTGGGGAAGGGATTCAGCCAAGAAGCAAACAGATATTTGGGTTCTTCTTGAGGCTCTGGTATTTACCCAGAAGAAGCTGCGGGTGGTGGTGATCTGGTGGAGACCTACTGCTTCAGTTGTTTATCACAGAGTTTAATTTAGTTCAACAGTGGTCAATAAAGTGGTCCTTTTCAAACCAATGTTCTTGTGCCTGGTCTCTTTACTCCCATTGTGGGCCAGCAAAAGACTGAGGAATAGTTTAGTTACGTATGAAGACTGTTACTTGTAATGCCCACTGTTCACATATAAGCTGACTCACTCATACAGAGAGTGATCTTGCCTAGCTGTTTATCAGTTCTCTTTTGCAACATTGGAATAATAATAATAATGTTGAGTGTGCTGAAAAAAATTACTCTAATATATGTGAAGTGGCTTAAACTATAATCTAAACTACATGCAAAATACTATCATTTGACATTGAAATGGCTGATGTACTTAAGGACAAGATAAGATTGCTTCTGTTTATTCAAATAATCCCTTTAGGCATTCATACGATGAAATTGCTAAGGTAACCAAATAATGCCCACAGTATTCTTGAGAAAATAAAACTATAATGAATATTTCCCCTAATTTGTGCCATAAAATCAGTGTATGAATTTAATCACTGGGAATGCCTGTTTTGAACATATTGGTCAATTCCGAAAAATGCAACTAGAGGATAAATATGGCTGCAATGTATAAGCTAGGACTCATAACAGTTAAAACAAGCTTACATCATGATTAAAAGACACCATATTTAGATTGTTGTTTTAAAAAAAAATCCTTAGCTCATTAAAGTGAAAGAAGGGTGTTTTTTTCCCCTCAAAAGAAAATTAATTCCCTAAAGGAATGGTCAAAAATGCTTTCCAGGAAAAAAAAAAAACTAACTTTGGAGATATTCAGTGTAATCATTTTAGTTCTGCTCACTATCATGAAACCTAATTCAAAGTATCTGTTCTTCCAAAAGATACTTTTATACATTTTTGTCTACTTCTCTACAATGCTGTATAATATCACTAAGTTTATGTCATGTTGTATTGCCTCGCATTTGTGCTGTTAAGTCAGGGCGACATGATATAACAGGCAAAGTGAAGTGGCAAGAAGTAATTCTCTGTGACATGAAGTGTAGCTGAAGAGGTGTCAAGATGAATATAGGGCATTGAGGCTATCCTGCCCCCTCTCTTTTTAGCCTTCTCAGAACTTGCCAAAGAAAAATAATTTTGGTGTACAGATGCAAATTGACTTTGAGGCTCTCCTTGCTGTAATAAATGCTACAGATGAAGCAGAGGTATCTAAGCCTTTACATAACTATAGCTCAGAATTTGTAAATAGGCTGTGACACTTCAGATTCAAAACAAAAATAGACAAAATCAATAATTTTTTTTCTTTTAGAGCTCATGCTACAGTTTTACTTCCTGTGTATATTTATTGGGGGCACAGAATAATAGCCCTTTATAACCCTATATAGAAAATTTTTGTTTTGTTATGTTTGGTATGTATGCATGTATCAGAATGTTAAGAAGAGGAAATATAATTCTGGAGCAGATGTTAAATACCATCTTGCTCTGTGTGAGAACATGATGACATTTTTGTTTGGAATCAAAATTCAAATGTGAAACACATTGGGGAACAAGAAAAGAGAAGAGAAAGAGAAAGAGAGAGGGAGACTGATACACAGACTCATTCCAGATTTATCAAATAAGGGGTTTTAAACATTTATCTGCTTTCTAAGGACATATTTTATTCACATCTTATTTAGGACAAAGGTTAAGGTTTGCTAAACATCTGGAATCACTGTTTTTCAGAACATTAGATGGTATAATCCTTATAGCAAACTGTACTAAGTGCTCTGGGAAACCAGTAAAATTTCCTTTCAAAAGCATGCAGTGATTTTTCCACTTTCTGCTTGTGGGACTATAAACAAACACCAAGCTGAAAGGAAAGACTTCTGGGACGGTTTGACTGAAAGAATGTGGCTGGGAGGCAGAAGGGAAACAGAGGGAGAGAGAGAAAGTCTGTGTGATACTGTTTGAACATTATGTTTAAAGGTCTGGTCATGTTCAAGTTTTTAATCCAGTTAGAAACAACTGGCCCTCTAAATGAAAAGCTGTTCATCTGGAGGGTGCCATTCCTGTGCCAGACTGCTCAGCTGGCTAATATCAAGCTGAGGATTGGCTGACAGCTGTTATAGAAAATTGCCTCTCTCTTTCTCTTTCTCCTCCCCTCCCCTTTGTTGTCCCTGTGTACTTTCCTGCCTGTTGCTATCAAATGCCTCTGCTTAATGCTCTTCTGGCTTCAGTAAAGCTTGGCTCTGGTTTTCCCTCTGAGCTGCCTGCTTGCTTCAGATATCACTTCAAGCCATCCATCCTTCTCATATCTATGAACTGACTTTTGGAAAGGCAAGCCTGGTTATGATGCTCATAACACCAGTAGCAGCAAAAGCACAATGTAGGGGAAACATTAAGGGCCCAGTCTCTCATTTGTAAACACTATCACCTAGTTAGGGGATCTTTGTTCACCCTGTCATTCTGTTAATCTCTGCACCTCCGTTGATATTCATTGCCAGCAGTCCCCAGGAAAGTGAACAAGAGGCCTCAGGACTAATGAAATGGAAACCATGCCTCTGTGTGAATATCTATCAGTTATGTATTCAGCATGTTTCCTCAAATCCCACCAATATCCATGTTCATAATTTTCAAATATATACATTTTTAGCTACGCACACTAATACTAATACAGTACTAACCCAAATATATTATTATTGGTCACTGATGTTTTACATTGTCTGCTTAGTTACAATGCATAACTAAGGCCCGATACATACGGGTGCTTTGTGCCATGGTGTTGGCGATTCAAGGGCTTGGGAGCATGCACCAACTGCGTGCTCCCAAGCCCTAGTACATGTGGGCAGCACCATTTTTGAGCGGCACTATCCACACAAAGCATGTATTGATGACATGTGGGCGTCTCAGTGCCCACACATCTCTAAAAGGAAACAGTGTCATAAGGGCTCCAATACAGCCCTTACGATGTCACAAAAAAGAAGCTGCTCCTGGCAGCTACTTTTTTACTGTGCAGCTGTGTCACACGATCTGGTTGCCACAGCACAATGGCCAGGCGTTTCCTTGCTGGTCTGTATTAAGTAATGTCTCCTGGCTCATCCACCCCAGTCCACCTTAAAAGGCAGCAGCAGGATCAGTTGAAGGCGGTCCATTCAGCTTCCTATCACTGCACAAATATAAGACATTTCCATCTGAAACAGTGGTTGTTGTTGTTGTTGTTAACCCTTATTTATAAAGTGCTGTAAATTTACACAGCGCTGTACATACAATCTTTTTAATTGGACGGTTCCCTGCCCTCAGGCTTACAATCTAAAACGACACGACACAAAGGGAGTGGTAGTGTGGAATCAAGGATCTTGGCCACTTGTCATCAAATTTAGCTTCCCATTACCTCTAAGCATTTCTGCCCAATTCATGACAGAGTTAACATCAACACTCCATACAAGCATTATTTTGGTCATTTAATCATGAAACCATAGGTTGAAAAAGGATCACAAGGACCATCTAGTCCAGCCCATGCTATATGTACCTGCAAATTGGGGCAGTTTATTAGCTTATTAGTTTATTAAGAACAACATGGCTGTCTCAGACGTTGCTCATTCTTGGCAATCAAATTTTGGACTATTGTTTTGCTCATCTCTACTGAGGGCAGCATAGCAGGGGAATATGCAAAGGAGTAGTCCAGATTCCAGTCCAAGGGTCACACAATACTGGTCAGTCAGTCACAACAAAGGGCAGAGGCAAGAGCGTAGTCACAAAGCAAGTCCAGAGGTCAGATGACTTGAATCCAAGAGCAAGGAATACAGGAACAACATAAATGATTGTTGGCTACAAAGAACCTCTGCAGCTGGAGGTCTTTTAAAGGGCCTGTGTTTCTCTCAGCTGAACTCAATTAGCTCTCCTTTTGGCTTCTAGCCTGGAAGACTTTCTCAAAGACTCCTTGACCTGCCTTCTCTGCACAGGTCCTAGCACCTGCAGCCTAGAGTCCACAGAGTCTGGTGTGGTACAGACTGCCCCAAAGGGGCGGGTCTGTGGCACTCCTTTTATCTCCGGGTTGGGGGCAAGGCAGACTCACCAGCAGCCCTGTGGCCCCAATCTGGAGTTTTTCAGGGACACAGAGAAGCGGAAAAATGTCGCTTCTCTGTGTCATGGAAAAGGGATGTCTTTGGGGCTTCATGCCCCTGGACACCCTGGGAGTTGCAGCCATGGGAGAAAGGGGCCACCTGGCCCCTTTCTGCCTGGCATTGTTCCTGTAACTGTTTGGTTGCTGTGGGAATGATGCGGTGCCCAAAAGGAGCTCAGTTTCAGAGCTCCTTCCTGTGCTGCACCCAGGCCACCGTAAGCAGCCTGGGGCGTTGCGAAAACATCATGCATGTGCCGCACCATCTGGACTCGGCATGTGCGTGACATCATCATGGCAGCTCCTGTGTGGATGGGAGGCCACCATGCTGATGTTGCTGCCACATACTAGGGTTGCAGGGCATGCAGACGTTCTGCCCCTGTGCAACCATAGCATGTGGCCAGGCTGACGCAAAGCGCCGGTTTGGACCAGGCCTCTGTTTCTCCCTCAGCAGCTTCCTGAACCTGCTCTGGGACTGCTGATCCAGGCAGCCCCAGATCTGCCCCTGTCTCAGCCTCCTCTATGTCTTCAGAGTCTGAGTCCTCTGACTGTGCCTGTAAATTAGGCCCAGGCCCAGGGCAGTCCATGCCACCTATATCTTATCTCTTTTATTATCTCCTTTGCCTCATACAGTTTATTGGTTATCCAATCAAAACACAGTTGTTCACTGCATGGTGCTTATACTTATCCAATCAAAACAGAGACCTTTATATATAATTCCAACCAATGTATATTTAGAAACTTTTGTCTGCTTGCAATATTGATTACATCGACCTCTTTACTGGCTAGGAAGGTTACTGTATCTACTGGGCACCTGCTCAAATATCACAGGGTGAATCAAAAAGCACTGGAGTTTTCCTCTCTTATTTCCATTCCAGTAAGCATTTTGCCAGCTATACATTGCAATTTTCTGATGATACATATACATACTTTCACAGATCTAGTTTGCTGTAATACACACACACAAACACACACACACACACACACACACACCCCATATACAACGGGCCCTTTGTATCCATTGTGGTTAGGTTGCAGGACCCTTTGTGCATATCAAAATCTGTGAATGCTCAAGTCCTATTAAATATAATGGCCTATAAAATGGTGTCCCTTTTATAAAATGACAAAATAAAGGTTTACTTTTTGGAATATATATATATATATATATATATATATATATATATGGAATATTTTCAGTCTGTGGATGCTTGAATTCATGTATAAAAAAATCCTTGCATATGGAGGGCCAACTGTATACTCTGTAGCATATACTAAGTCACATTTTGTACTTTCAAGATATATTTTCAGGTCACAAAGTTAGCCACTGAATAACCTGACCAGTAATACACACTCCTCCCACCAAGGAGTAACAGTGTGACAAGGGCTACATAGTATTACCGAATAGAGAGCAATTAATGATCTGGAACTAAGTTATGAATCTATAACAAATACTGAATTCTGCCCCTCATCATCATCTTGGGACATTTGCATCAAAATGCAAAGGTCCCAAGAGAGCATCCACAATAAATATTCAAATAAGGGGATTTAATCAGCTCAAATGAAGGCTGCAAGAAGGCTTCAGGTAACTAAAAAGCCAGGGTCAGAACTATTTATAATGGTTCCAAAAAACTGAACTTCCAGAATGTACGTTCCAAATACAGTGTTATTTATAATAGGAAGAGGGGAAAACAACTTTCACATAGAAACACACACTCCAACACATATTCCAGAACTGATGGTATAAAGGTAGCGATTTAGAAGATTTAGCAGAGGCCAAGACTTTACCAGATTCAGGCATGGAACTCTGATCTGGGGACATGGTGAATGAATCAGGCTCAATACACAGCCTAGGACCTGGGCTTGCCTGTGTGTATCAAGGAGTCAAGGGAGAAATGGACAGAGTGGCTGTCTGAAGTGAACCGATTGATTGAAGGTGCCCAAATGGGCATATTTATAGGGTAAAATGTGTCCTGGGACACTTTCTCAGGGGTTTGAGTGTTGGTTTTTTTTTCAGAGAATGAATGGCCAAAGATCTGTGGAAATGACAGGGAAATAAATGCAAATATATTTACACAAAAGGTGTAATCTCCAGGAGGAAGTTCCCTTTGGGTAAATGTGTACATCAAACAAACAAAAATCAGTTGATGCAAATTAACATCCCTACCCACTTTAAATGTTTTACAGTTAAAATAAGAATATTTACTTGTGTGTATACATATAAGACACCCTCTGATTTGTATTGTTGGAAGAACATGATCAGTATGGAGTGAAAACTAACTCATTTTTCTTTGTTTGAAGTTGCTGTTATTTTCTTTTAAACTTCTGTAATTTAGAAAGAACATTGATGAGTTACTAGGGTGTTTTTCCAAAACATTTTTTTATAATTAGATATTTATACACAGTAATTTCTGTATCTGCTGGGCTTTAATTAGTTGTTCAGCTTCTACGAGAGAGTTTTTTAATAAGATTTTGAATTCATTTGCTGGAACATCTATTAGAAGTGACTTTGTAATTAATTGTCTATCAGGGAAAAAAGATGGATGAATAAAGAATGAGAAAACAGTGCCTGGTTATTAGTGTTTTCTCAATGTGCTACATATTTTATGATGACATCAAAATACTCTGACTGGTTCCCCTATTGACCAAAACAAAAATGAAACAGAAAGATATGATAGTGTTTTGGGGCTGTATTGTGAGAATGTGTTTCAGACAATTCTTTAAGACAGCTTTAGAAATCATTTCTCAGTCGTATAGTTTTCCGTGATCTAGGTGGAAATATGTATACATCATTAATAATCCGTAATGTATCAGATCAATATACTACGTGTACTACAACCCTATGTGGATGTGCCTTGAACATTTTTTAAAAAATGTTTGCCTGAATTTAATATGTAACTATGTACATATCTCTAACTACAACCTTGAAAAAAAATCTCTCTTTTATTATAAGTTCCTGCTTATACTTTACAATCACAGTGCTGGGCTTGGTTTTCAAAATTTGGATCACCATTACTCACATTTTTCATACCATATACGATGTCCTCTCATGCTCAGGATTATGTGTAGGTCACACAGTCAGTGTACTTTGAGGTACTGGCTGGGCCTCTCTTGACCTGTACAGGTTGTGTGGAACATTAAGAAGACTGGCAAGGAAGCTCTTTTCTCAGAAAAACCTATCCACCACTTCCATTGGGAAACTCTCGGTTTACTTCTGAGGGTTAGCAACATTCTTTGTAACACAGCTTAAAATTACAACTGAGGGTGACCCTAAGGTACCTTTGTTTCCATTTCCACAAATGTTTGGTCTTGTGCAAAATTAGATGTACAGTGGACCCTTGTTATACGCTGGGGTTTGGTTCCAAGATCCCCTGTGGATAACAAAATCCATTGATGCTCAAGTCCCATTGAATATAATGACATAGCAAAATGGTGTCCCTTATAAAAAATGGAAAATCAAGGTTTGATATTTGAAATTTATACTTTTTTTTGAAGATTTTCAAACTGTGGATGCTTGAATCCGTGTATAAGAAATCCGTGTATAAGAAGAGCCGACTGTACTTAGAGAAAATGTCTTCAATATTGAGACATTTATTTCTAGTGGTGGTATTTATTTATTCAAATAACTTAGATTCTCAAGGGGGACAAATTGTAATGTAAACAAACCAGTTTATGTCTTGTCCCTTTCATTTTGGCAAATACTCAGCCATAAGCTTTTTCTATTTCATTTCTACACTTTAAACATTTTAAAAAATTGTGCATACAAAATCATGCTGTGTTAAAGCATACATTCTTATTTTGTTTTGTTTTTTGTTTGTTGTTGTTGTTGTTGTTTTTAATCTCTTAAGAAACATCCACCTGTTATTTTGGTCTTCAACATTAACAACTTATGTCTGGCCCTTTCTTTGAATTTATGCAACTAGGACTGTTTATATATTTTTCACTGAGTAATTTTTACAATGTAGGGGGAATACAGATTGGCACTTTCTGCAGTTTACATGCTCATAGCCCTTCTTCCTCTACCGGGGTGCCATCTTGGCTCCCCCTTTTACATGTGGTGTGCCACAATGATGTCCCTCGTGTGCAGTGCACAAACGGTGCTGTGCACGAGGGGTGTCATAATGCTGCGCCAAGGCAGTTATGGCACCTCTTCTATGGTGCCAAAAGAAGTCCCTTTTCTGGGCTTTTTCTTCTTCTTTTTTGCACAGTGCACAGGCTGTGGCATGTGGTTGCCATGGCCTGCTTCTGGTGCAGAAAAGGGTGATGTCTTGCCACCCCTTTCTGCCAATCTGTTGAGTTTCTATGTTCCTTATGGATAGATTCGATCAGTGGGGTTATGGGCAAGGGCTTTCAGAATCTGAGCAAGGCAATGGAAGATAGGAATTGTTGGAGATGATTCATCCACAGGGTCGCCATGAGTCACAACCGACTCGAGGGCAGCTAACAACAACATAGCTCTAGCACTATTTTCTGTCCCTTTACTTTATCAATCATTCTGCTTTCACAGTCTTTAAATCCATTTATCAAAATGGACCTAACAGCCTCAGACAAAAAGTCTGCATGTGGTATTTTATCCACATTCCTATCCATTTTTGCTTTTATCTTTTCTGTAGGCCATATTAAAATAGTAACTATTTTCACACTAGGAAGCTGGTATTCCATTTATCATGACACTCCTAAGATGAATTGTATATCCACTTCTTTAAACATGCATCTAATACTTCTTCAGGCAGGAATCAATAAAGGGCAAATACTAATCATACTAATATAGAGATACATTGTATAAATATATGATGTTTATATATCATACCAATATATACATCACTCACTAATTCATCAGCGATTTGTTTATCAGCTTTTCCATCAGTCCTTAATTAAAAAAAGAAAGCTGCAGAAATAAAGAAGGCAATACATTAAGTTTTATTTTTTTAAAAAACAAACAGTAGTAATTAGTAATTCATGAAGATATTAGTAAATTAGTCTCATTAGTGTATGTAATTAGCCACAGTCCCAAATTATATAATAGTTACTAAACATTCATATTATGATAGCCCAAAGATTACTTTTCAGAGATGGGAGAGTTATTAAAGATAACTAGGATGTCCTAAATCCTTTTATTTTAAACCACATTTGAGGAGACTGCTTAAAACAGAGGGATGGGAAAACCCCCCAAATCTTAGCTGTTTTATTAGTAAAACAAATTTCTTAAAATCACACTTGAGCAGAAAATTCACAAATCATTTTTAAAAAATCTTTGGTGATATATCTCATTGTTTTCCAGTTTGTTGTTGTAATCATAAGTTCAGAAAACCAAAAGGAAGGAAGCTTAGTGGAATAACTGAAACAAACAGATGTATTTTTTTTACCATTGCCCATAACCAGAGCAATATAACAATATTATCTTTTGGAAAATATATATTTTGAAAAATCAATATCTAATAGATTTCTGCTCCAGTTTCATTTCAGTAACAGTCTTTTTCAAGGACAAAAAAATAGAAGTCTAAATATACAAAACTGTAGGTTGGTCCAAATTATTAGCTCAGTGTATATATGCATAGTTTGTTTATGTGTGTCTCACAATGAGACTCCAGGAAGATCACTGTAATATGGAGTTCGTTGTTCAGTACCTTCAAGTATTTTCTGATTTATGACAACCTGAAGGCAAATCTATCATGGGATTTTCTTGGCAAGTTTTTTCAAGGGGGGGGTTGTCATTGCTATCCTCTGAGGCTGAATGGATACAGTATTCAATACAAATTACAGTTACAGCAGAATATAATAGTAAATATTTACTATAGGAAATACAAGGAAAGACACTGGAAAGACAAGGAAGAGGCAGTCAGTCTATTTTCCTTCGGCAGGAAGTTCCAGGGTCTGGGAGCAGTCACTCAGAAAATCCTTACTTATTTAATCCCAAAATGTTTATTTTAAAGTGTATTTTAATGTTTTTGAGCCAAAAATTGTGACAGAAGTGAAGCATTAGGGAAGTGAGAAACATCTCAATTCTGCTCCACAAATTAGGCCAGAATTTTGAAATTCTGGAATTTTGTATTTTGGAAGACCAATATTTTCAGAGATGTAATTCCTCCAATTCCTGCAATATACAAAAAACTGAAACAAGACCCGATCAACAAAATTACCAAGACAACAAACACCTTGATCAAAAACCCCTCCATTCAACCAACCACACGCCAGAGTTTATGCAAATCTGAAGTTTTCCTGCCAAGACTTTAGGGACTTCCCAAGATCCACAAGAATTCCATCTCATACCGACCCATAGTGAGTGCCATCGAATCCCCCACATATGATTTGGCCAAGTTTCTGACCACAGAATTACAAACCCATATAGGGCAAACCCCCCACTACATCAAGGACTCAGCTCACTTCATAGGAAAAAAAAAATCAACAACCTCAAACTCAAATCCAGAGACATACAAATCAGCTGTGATGTGATCCCATTGTTCACCAAAGTCCCCATAATGGACACCATGGCAGTCATCTGACAAATTTTTGTAGAAGACATTACAGCCCTGTTCGAATATTGCCTTATCACAAGCTACTTCCAGTGGGACAATGCATTCTACGAGCAGAGATGGGGTAGCCAAGGGGAGGTGTGTGAGCCCCATGATAGCAAACTTTTACATGGAACACTTTGAAAAGCAAGCCTTGGAAACAGCACCAAAAAAGGCCCACAACTTGGTTTCTATAATTGGAAGACACTTTCACCATCTGCAGACATGAAGAAGTCATTATTGTGTTTTTGAATGATCTGAAAAACATCCACACAAACATCCAATTCACGCTGGTAGAAGAAAATTCTTTGATGTCCTGGTCACCTGCAAACTGAACCAACATTTAGGCCACATCAGGAAAAACTCTTCTAGAACACAGCCTCATAGCCAATAAACAAACAAACAGACTACAAAAAAACTATGGATGCCAGCCGTGAAAGCCTTCAACGTCACTTTGTGGTGCTGATTTGGGAGTGCATATCTGCTTATTTCATGGGAATTTGCCATCTCCAACAACAACATATCAGGCAGGTATTCTATAACTTTTATGCTAAGAATACCTGGGGCTATTAAATGTAACCAGAATTGATGACTGAGAGTTTTATTTCATATTTATAAGAACTTTTTTTTTAAAAAATGCAGATTTCTTCATATATTGGATAGAAAGAACATGACACTTAAACATAAAACTGAATGGGGGAGAAAGCAAAACTGACGTATTCATTCATTTTAGTAGCCAAAATACTAAAATGCCAAATCACCGATTGCCTGCTGAGAACCACAGACTGAACCTCGGATCTTTTTCAGGGAAAAAATGTGCAACTGTCACAGTATAAAAAGGAGAATCACAGGTTTTGAAAGCCACAAGAGTAGTGGTTTCTGTCAAAGCAAGGCACAAGACTTTAATATCTGCTAAAGAGATTTTGGGTATACCAAAACTGGGAATGTGGCAAAAAACATTTTTAGAGGGGGGGGGGATAATTGAACAGGGGATATATGACCTGTAACAGTTTTCAAAGAAGCAAATTTGGCCATACAATCCCAGAGCTTGGTCACTCCTTAATTCTAGTTTGCAGGATCTTAATGTTTTGAAGTATTTGATATGTAACAAAAAATTTGGGATACACAATATAATGTAGAGAACATCTTTTCGGCTTTGAAAACAATCTTGTTAGTTCCTTTAGTGATTCTTTTGGGAGGTATGTGAGATGTAGTAGCTAAACAAGGCAACAGGGAACTGGTGTTTAATGTAATTATAACAGCAAGAGCTGAAGTTGTTAACAAATGGAGAAAAATGATATCCCTTTAATTAACGAATTATATATGAGTCTTGTATGTTCTTTCATATGGATAAATTATATAGGCACATTCTGATAATTCATTCAACTAAGAGAGAACAGGCAGAGAAATGGATTTAAGTGGTGACTAGTGAAGTTAAAGATAAAATGTTAACTCAGATGTTTCATCACTTTTATCCAATTTGTCTATTATCACCCCCAAACAAAACATTCTTGAAAAACTGTGCTATCTAAATGCACTATATGTTTATGAAATACATTTAAGCAGGAAAAAATAGGCAGGAATCCTGTATAGTTATTACCTCTGCATAAGTACTGCAGTACAATGAATTCTGGCTTAGGCCCTCAGTCCCACCTATTGGGAAGCAGCCACTGCAATTGATGAGAGTCTGTTCCCTTGTCACTTGGGAAGCAACTGGCTGCAGTTTCCACCTCTTCCCATGAGTGATTATTGTTGTGACGGGCAGAAGAAGGAGCCTATCACAATTCTCTTTCTTGTTGGAGATGGTTCACATGAAGTGTCATTGGGAATGGCGGTCAACTGCTTTCCAAGTGAAAGGGGAACAGAGCTCTGTCAGTCTCAGCAGCGGCTTCTCAGTACAGTCCGCCCTCCATATCCATGGATTTTTTATACATGGACTCAACTATTCACAGCTTGAAATTACTCAAAAACTATACAAATTCCAATAAGTGAATCATGTATTTGCTATTTTATATAAGGAACACCATTTTTTAGGCCACTGTATTTAATGGGACTTGAGCATCCACAGATTTTGGCATCCATGAGAGGGTGTGTGTGTCCTAGAACCAAACCCCAGCAGATACCAAGGTTGCAAACTGTGAGATTTTCATGGTCCTCCAATCTCCAACATAGAGATCATGAATAAAAAACAGTCACAAACATGAAACATGTTGTGCATTCATAACTGCCCAACATGATTCTGTCTGCAGTCTTTATTTTCTGCCTTGCATTCATTGCTCCAAATCTGCAAGTAGGGTTGTAGATAACAATTTAACATTTTTGAAACACTTTGTTACAAAAAAATCAATCCTAAGTATATTTTCACACATTTCGGAATTTACATCCCAAAATATAATGTGTGGAAACAAGGTTTTCCAGAGGAAATTGTGATTTTTTTTTTACAATTTAGTGTACATTTTTTCACAAAAATATTTTTGAACAATTTTTGCACAAAAATTCAGAAATGTGAAAAAAATCATTTAAATGAGCAAAAGCCTGTGTAATCTCATCTATCAGAGATAATTTTTTTGAAATTATTTTTTCCAGCATACAATAATGAAATAAATCAAATATGATCTACAAATATGAGCTGCTTACATTGATTAAACAAATCTTCACCAAATAAAACTTCCTCAAAACCCTCCTTGCTTTAGTACTTGTTACTTCTAATAAGCAACCCGATGCCTTACTGCTGTATATATTATCTGGCACATCTGATTAATGTTCAAGTGCTTGAATATTTGCAGTTTGGATGTACAGTTGGCCCTCCTTATCCACTTATTTTTTTTATCCACAGATTTGAGCATACAAGGCTTGAAAATATTCCAAAAAAGTATAACTTCCAAATAGCAAACCTTGATTTTCCCTTTTACATATGGGAAACCATTTTGTTGTGTCATTATATTTAATGGGAATTGAGCATCCACGGATTTTGTTATCCACGGAGGATCCTGGAACACAAACCCCAGCAAATAACAAGGACCCACTGTAGTAATCATGACATATATCAGCAAAATATTTTCCCTAGCATATGACAACATACCTAGCAAACCTGGTTTCTACAGTACTACGGTACAGATTTGTTTGTTTGTTTGTTTTGAAGGAAGACAATGGTTCAAGTCAGCCACAACACATAGCTAGTCATCTTGGACTAAACTTTATTACTTGTGTCATACAGAATGATCATTAACTTGCTTGCAATAAACATTCCTCACCCCCCCTCCTCATTTTCATGTTGTCATTCCACTGTTCTTGAAGGAAACTAATATTAAAAGTGAGAATGGCTGATAGGACTAAAATAGGGCAGCATAGTGCTTTATGTGCTTGTGTGGCAGTAATGCACTGCTAATAGTTTCCCCATATGGTACTCTTGTTGCTTTCAGTACCACTCAGTATAACATGCTTTTGGACCATCTGGTGGGATTGTGTCTTGGGGCACTGGATTGCAGAGTTTCTTTTCTTCCTGTCAGGTTAAACCCAGAAGGCAGTGAGGCATCACTATTTGGCAACATGTTCACTGGTCTATAGTGTTTTTCAGATTTCTGTCTAGTGCAATGCCAACTTCCTACCTGTCATTTTACTAGATTCCTACTTAGAAGTTGCTTTTCTCTCTGTTTCACAGGTTTTTTTTCTCTGAGTGCAGAACTGACGTGCTTCAGTATTTAACTTTTTTGTGTCCAGTTCGAGGTATTAAGGTAGTTTACAAGTTATGCAGGTTTTTGTGTTGGCTTGGGCAATCATCCTATGAGACACTAGGGAATTTTACCCTCCGCAATTAATTGTCCTGAAGGGACTCATCTCTTTTCTTAAAGCAAAATAGTTCTTTAATGTCTGCTAGTATTCACAGAGGAGTTTGGTTGATAGATAGATGCATTCTGTTATGGACAAGAGAAGTAATGGAAGATAAGGGAGGCATGCCTTAGAACACTTTAAATGTCATAGAAGCTACTATTCCTTGAGGATAGGTAGCTTCAATCTCTATCTGTACAATCATTCCTCGCTATAACTAGCTTTAGTATTGACTAATGTGTTTTTGGGGGATTTTCCATCTTTTCTGAGATGTCTACAGACTAGTGCAAAGTGAAGAAATCTCAAGGAGATGCCATGATTGGTCTCAAATACTTTTCCAAAGAAATACCAATCTTGGTCTTCCTGATAGTTCATTTTAGGTTCTTTAGACCAAAGAACCTAAGGAGATAAAATACCAAAGAACCTAAGTACCTAAGAAGGAAGGTAAACTCTTGAGCCCCTTATGGTGGGCTTATTATATGGGTCATTCCAAGTATCTCTCATACAAGTAAGAGTGACTTCAGGCTAGTGACTCCGTCTTTACCCTGGACTGCTTATCTGGCAATTGGGAATAATATGGCTTATCTTCTCAGTTGTGGAGAATACTACAAGACATTTGGCAAGAAGAATGATTTAACAATTTTTAAATATCAAATTATCCGAACTGAATATATTTAGATTCATTATCTTGAGAGAGGTGTATTTAATATTAAAAATTGTTTGTTTGTTATTCCTCCTCAAGTCAACTTTGATTATGGTGCCCCTTGAATGAGAGACTATGAGAAATAACCCAGTTTGATACCACTTTAACTGCAACAACTCAGTGTACAGAAATTCTGGCAACTGGTAGTTTGTTGTGACACCTAGTGATGTGAGAAAACCCATGTTTTTCTTCACGTAACACTGAGAGCGTGAGGAAACCTGTTTTTAAAAAAATATTCGTCCGCGAAAGCCCCCTTTCAAAGGGTGATTTCTCCTCCCTTTCAGCAACTAGGCGAATATTTTTCACAGATTTCTCTGAAATGACAATAAAAGACCAAAGGCGAAAATACGCAATACGTTGCATTTCAAACCAATGACCATCTCAAAAGGAAGTTTGGCAGAGGTTAAGAACATTCCCTATGCTAAAAAAACCTGAAGGCACACACACAAAAGGCAAAAAAAGCCCAGCCTCACAAGAAATGCTAGAGTTGAGGGGACCCTCAAGGAGCTATCCATCCAACCCACTTCTGCAATGAAGTACACATAGGAATACATGGAAACTAAGAGATATTATTAGATTATTATTATTATTATATTATTATTATTATTATTAGTTTATTAATTATGATATTAGATTACCTTTATGAGAAGCACTGCAAATGTACACAGTGCAGTGCATACAATCTTTTTAAATCGGACCTGTTCCCCTGCCCCGAGGCTTACATCTAACAAGACACAAACACAAAAGGAGAAGGGAGTGTGGTGAGGAAGGACCTCTCTAGGACAAGTGTCCTAGAGGACAATGTAAGTCTGACCCCTGTTCACATCAGGATGTCACGGAAGAGTGGGACAAACTGGAGGTTTTCTTGACTAAAAGGATTTTGCACATGGAGCCCCCTCAGCTGAGACAGTGTGACTCACACCAGGGACGGAGCCAGGATTTGGGAAGCGGGGGGTCAAGACTAGTGCCAACCATTGTTGGAGGCGAAGAGCCCCCCCCAAGAACACAAAAGAGGGTCGCGGTTACCCTCGACACCAGCGATGGGCACCAACTGTAACTTCCGTTAGGCTTCGTGCGAGGAACTGGGGATCTGTAGTTTTGAGGACCTGTTGAATCATCGTCAGGTTCCCACAACAAACACAAATCCCAGCAGGTCACACAGGAGCAAAGGGCAAGAGTTAAAGTGGCCAGCTGATAGGTTTTCAGGCAGATGCACTGAGTCCCTTCCTCTGAAGGTGTTTACATCAATAAATCATCTCGATCAGCAAAGTGCAGCTGCTCGAGCAATGAGCGGCAGCCACTCGGTCAAGGCCAAGCCTCTGCTCATGGCTTTGAGACACTTATCCACTTCTGAGCTAGTTAAGACCCAAGGCTGCATCCACACTTTCATTCCACTACCAGAGGATGTTAATTTAAGACACACACACCCACACACACACTTTTAATTCCAACCCTACCTACCTACATACCTACGATATATCTACCAACCATAATTTTATCCGCAAGCCATTAAACGTTCCTTCCTTTCTTTTTAAAAACAAACCCCTTTGAAGAATCCTATTTGGAGAAAGGAAGGGGAATAAAATCAATCAATACAAATTATTGGCAGGCCCATCAGTGCATGGCTTGCATTATAAGACGTTATAATTGAAAACGTTATAACATTTAAGAAACAAAAATCCACAGTAGGCCAGAGTGGCTATAGAATCAATGGAATCATAGAGTTAGAAGAGACCACCTAGAGGGCCATCCAGTCCACCCCATTCTGCCATGCAGGAACTCCCAGTCAAAGCAGCCCACAAATTATGTAATGGAGGTGTCCCTCTACATTGTAGAAAGAGGGTACTATAGCTTTTAAGACTGCAGTTCCCAGCAGTCTGTGGGTACCCTTTTTTGTTGTTGCAAAAATCCGAATAAAATCATATAATTTGTTTGATTTATAGAACACAAATTCCAAAGTCATAGCGGTGAACAGCAATTAAGCTAAGTACAAGTAAGCTAATGCCTGCCCCCAACATCTGGGTACTCATTTAGCAACCCGCGGAAGGATCAAAAGCCTGAAAGTCGAGCTTGGCCCTTTCTGGTCTTGAACTCGCACCGTGTGGTCGAGTGAAGGCTGATACAGGCATTGAACCACTGCACCAACAAAAATTGGTTTTTGAAAACAATAGTCCATTTCAGGAGAAATGTCCAGAGTAGAGTCTGAGTCTCTCCTTCTAGGACGTCTGAAACCTAAATTATCAGCTCAGTGTGGCAAAGCACAACATTATTTTAAAAATATTGGCATTAAATACCCCTTCAGGCTAGCTAGGAGATGCATATAGACAGACATGGATCCCATCTCCCATTATATCCCATTAGACATACTGTAGAAAATAGACCAAACAACCGAAAACTCCAAAATACATTCAGTCCTCAGCATTTTGGGGGTAAGGGATATTATTATTATTATTATTATATTATTATTATTAGGCAGGACCTTAGCTCACCAATGAGAGAGGGCAAGAGAGAGGTTGGTATGTCTTGCCCTGGGGCTGGAAAGTGACCCTCACAAAGGAAGTGTGGGGAGAAATGAGGATCGGACTGACTTTTCCCCTGCCATCGCTTCTCCTTTTGTCTCTGTCCCTTAGATTGCAAAAGCCTGAGGGCGGGAAACATCTAGTAATTTGGAAGCTGCTCTGATAGCCTTTTGGCTGAAGAGCTGGGCAAATTATTATAATGGTTGTTGTTGTTGTTGTCCAGGAAGAGTGCAAATTTCACCAGAATGAGAGAGTGTGACTACCCAATGTCACCCGGTGGAGTTGAACAGGCTGAGCTGGAATCCCCCAGTCACCATAGAAATCACTGGCTGACCTTGGGCAAGTCACATCCTCTCAGCTTCAACACAACTACCCTAGGGTATTCCTTCATGTAGTTTATCATGGCAGAATTCTGCCATCGCAACCCGACCTGCTCCTATTGAGGATTCCGCTTGGCCAAGAGCATTGCCACTGGCACCCACCCCCCCCCTTCTCATCTGTGAGGGTCACACTATCTCGCGTCAGGGCACCATGACAAAACTCCTCTTTATGCCAAAAAACCCTGTGGTCCCATCTGCCAGTGTCATCCTGATGAACGTGTACCCACTGGGGCTTGTTGATGTTGTTGCCTTCTGGTGGGCACTCTCATGCTGTTTGGGAGGACCCTGGCAAACGGGGCAAGAAGGAGGGGGTTGTGGGTTTTGTGTGTGTTTGGGAGGATCTTGCAATGAGGCATGCCAGGTCCTTCCTCGAGACCCAGAGAATAGTGACTTGCCCAAGGCCTCCAGAGCGCCTATGGCCACCAAGCCCTGACTCCCTTTCCCGCATGACCTATTGAAACACTGGGTGTCGTGTGTTGTGACTTTTAGGACTCTCCTGGCATCAGGCTTGTTTGGGGGGGCAGTGCCTCCCTTGAGCTGAGAGGCCTGTCCGGATATAAGAAAACAACAAAACAACAACACTGGGGGTATTTAGTGAACATTTAGCTTCTTTGTCAGAGAGCCTTGGCACAACATCTACAAACCCAGGAGTTTCCATAGCATTAAAGGATGCGAACGGATTATTTCTGCAGTGCACCTTTAGACTGCAGTTCCCACAGTCTGTGGTGGCGATCAGAGCAGCTCCCAAATTGTAGACTTGTCGCCTGCCCCTCGTCTCCCTGCACCGCTCCCATGGGATGCTAAGAGGTCATGCGGATATAATAATAATAAGAATAATAATAAAATAATAATAAGAAGGAATTGCACATTCTCTCAGCCTCAAGGGCAACATGAACAAACCTCTTTCGCAGCCCTCTCCAAGGTGATCTAAGCAAACCCTACTTTAAATGGTGCAATTGTGTTGTGTGTGGTGGTACTTGAATTCTTGGCCTTGGAAAACGACAAATCAATGTCTCCACTGCAAGGTAGTCTCCAGACATAGGGATGTAACTGTATTTCATCAAAGGATAGGTCATTTGGTTATCAGCAAAATACCTGTCTTCATCCAAAAAACGGTGGGCCAAGACCTTTCCTGCTAAGTTTTGAGATTTGAAGTGTTCTCTGCGTGAGAATTGGAATGTCCAGGCATGGCATAAAGGGGCAGAGCCTCACCGTTTGTTCTCTTTGTTTTTCAAAGCAAGCTGTTAATGAGCAAAGTTGGAGCAAATCACCCTAACAAGGAAATAGCCTCCAGGATAATGGGAGCTTTTCTCACAAAATATGCAAAAGTGGCCACGAGAGCAAAAAGGATTTTTTCTCTCCTCTAGCAGTTCGAAAATGATAAGCATCAAGATTCTTACTCATTGATCTGAGAATTATTCAGAATTCCTTTCTTCTCTTAAAATGTTTCGAACTGGTCGAATTAAGGCACTATTCTCCTAATTTTCGAATTTTGGAGAATATTCTTTACATCCTAGTGACACCAGAGCTCTCAGAGAGGAAGGCTAAATGTCTCACAAGGCTACATTTCCTAGAGTTCCATAGCATGAGTCATGACAGTTAAAATGGAGTCAAACTGGATTATTTCAGCAGTGCTGATGCAGCCCCTAATGAATGAGATGTTATAATCCAGTAATCAAATGAAGTGATTCAAAAGCAAAAGAAGGAAAAAATTTGTTCGAAGGGAAAAGGAACTAGTGTCAGATTTCATCATGAGATCATGGCTTGCATTTATTGGGTTGTTGCAACTACAGTAAATTTGTTGTATCAATTGTGGAAAACAACACACAGGTAAAGCCTATAATTTAATTTATATTACTCTGTTTGAGACTAATAGGATTCAGGCCCATGTATATAATCCCAAAAATAATAGAACTTTTCTGTCACAGTGTTCAGAGGCCTCATACTTGATAGAAACAAATGCTTTGTAAACTTTAATTGGAGAAGACAAATTATTACAAAAAGATGGTGTGAATCATGAATGCAAGTTTTCTTTAGGAGGGTGTTTGATAGTCAACTGAATATTGCAAAATGCCTTTTAACTACCGTGTGCTGTATTTTTTTAAAACCCATTACTGACTGCAGATAATGGTTTATTACGAAATCAGCTTCCTTAGAATTGTATGAAAAGGAAAATATGAAAAGGAAGGTATGGAGATATGTCAACCGGTGCTGGAAGGGGTCACACTTTCCCTAAAGGACTGTGTTTCCGAGTGCTCCTGGACTCATCACTCCAGTTGTCAGCTCAGATAGATGTGACAACCAGGAGTGCTTACTGTCAGCTTCGGCTATATGCCAGCTGTGACCCTTCCTGGAGCTGGGGAACTTAGAAACAGTGGTACATGCACTGGTAACCCCATGACTTGACTTCTGCAATGTGCACTACATGGGCCTACCTTTGTACCTAGTTCGGAAACTTCAATTGGTTCAAAATATGGCAACCATACTGGTCACTGGAAAATCTAGAGGCGACCACATAACACCAATCTTAAAATCTCTTCATTGGCTGCCAATTAATTTCAAGGTACCGTACAAGGTGTAGGTTATAACCTTTCAAGTCCCCCATGGCTTCAGTTCAGCTTACTTGCAGGAGCGCCTTCCTCCATACAATCCACCCCACACACTCAGGTCCTCTGGGAAAAACCTATTGCAACCAAAAAAGATCAGGTTGGCTGCGGTTACTCAGAGGGCTTTCTCATCTGCCGCTCCTAAAGTAAGGAATGACCTGCCGGAAGAGATCTGACATATCACCACTCTTGATGCCTTTAAAAAGGCTGTCAAGATGGATTTCTTCTGGCAGGCCTTTCCAGACTGACCTCCCATTACACTGATATGGATAGCCCCTATCTGCCCCAAGATGTCTCACTTCCATTATGTCTATTTTAACTAATTTTAATTTGTACTTCATAATGTTGCTGTTTCTGTTTTAAGGAAGAGGGATAGGGGATTATGTAGTGTTGGGTATGTATGTATTATGTATTTTATTGATGTATTTGTGCTATTGTAACCCCCTAAAACCATAGGGAGAGGCGAGATATAAATAACATTTATTATTATTATTATTATTATTAGAGTCATCAGCTTACTGGTAACATTGAATCCCAAAACTGTAGACAACATTTCCAATATCATGTACAGAGGGCACCACAGGAAACATCCAGGGTGTCACTCCTCCAGGAAGGACCAGAACCATAGTACAGCATAGCCATCAGGTCCCATCAGATAGCTGATGATATCAAAAGTTGCTGAGAAGTCCAGCAGAACCAAAACAAACACTCTCCCATTCTCCATTTCCTAGTGTAAGGTATCTATTAATATGACCAAAGTTTTTTTCAATCCCAGAATCAGGATTGAATCCAGATTGAAATATGTTTTGTGTGTGTGTGTGTGTGTGTGTGTGTGTGTGTGTGAAAGAGAGGTGTGTTACAGATGCGCACAAAGTACGCACTCTGCGCGTATTAGGGTTAGGAAGGGGCATCACTTCCTGCCGTGTCAACCCTAATACGCGTGGAGCGCATAGAAAATGGCGGCACCCTATACACATGACTAAGTCACGACCGTGCCGCCTCTAAACGGGGCGGCATGGAAGTGACGTAGTGGGGCTGCGCGAGGGCGCCTGGGGCTCCTTCCATGATTTGCGTGGCTGGCGCAGCTTCTACACGGCTGTGCCAGAGACACAAATGAGAAAGGGGCCGAGCGGCCCCTTTCTCCATGTCCCGTCGCCATTGGGTGTCCTTGGGGCATGAAGCCCCAAGGACACCCCTTTCCAGGCCTGGAAAGTGGCGGATCGGGGCCTCAGAGGCTGCCGCTGTGGCAGCTGAGGCCCCGATCCGGCGGGGAAAGGGCCAGTTACAGGCCACCCCAAACGGGCGGTATGTAACACGCCAGAGAAAGAGATCCAATTCATAGCCTACTTTTCTCCCAGCATTTTATTTTAGTTTTCACCCATAGGGCATAGCACTAAGTATATAAAACAAACACAACCATTTGTACATCATACACCACTGGTGTTCATTTAATACTTCTGTATTCCAACTTTCTTCCAAAATAGCTCAAAATTACAAACCTTTGACAGGTCACACTCTCTCAGCCTCCAGGACATTATGAACCCTTTTTGCCAAGGAAACCCCTTGATAGGTTTGCCTTAGAATCATAGAATCATAGCATTGGAAGAGATCACAAGGGCCATCCAGTCCAACCCCCTGCCATGCAGGAACTCTCAATCAAAGCATCCCCATGAGAAAGTGTGACTTTGAAGGCTGTTGCTGCATGCCTTGAAGTCATTTTCGACTCATGACAACTGGAAAGCAAATCAATCATAGAGTTTTCTTGGCAAGCCTTCTTTGGATGGTGTTTGTCTTTCCCTTCCCCTGAAGCTGAGAGAGGCTAAGACTATTGTTGTGGTTGTGCGCTTTCAAGGTGTTTCTGATGCATGGAGAACCTAAGGCAGTCACCCAATCAGAGGGGTCTCTTGGCAAGGCTTGTTCAGAAGTGGTTTTGCCATATCTTTCCTCTGAGACTGAGGGAATGTGACTTCTAAGATGGTTGTGGTTGTATACAGTGACATTGGTGGTTGTATGCAGTGTCACCCGGTACAGGAGGTGGGACCTCTGGGGGCAAGGCTTATGGAGGTGCTGTTAGAGGTTGAACTACAACACCCTTCATCTTCAGACAGTTTGATGTTTCATCTTGTAGTTGTTGTGTGCCTCCAAGTCATTACCAACTTATGGTGACTCTTAGGAAAACTAATCACAGGATTTTCTGGGCAAATTTCTTCAGAGGGGGCTTTCCATTAAATCCTCTGAGGCTGAGACAGTGTGACTTGCCCAAGGTCTGCCTGTGGGTTTACATGTACAAGATGGAACGCCTTAAAGTTGTCATGAGTCAGAAATGCCTTGAAGGCACACAACCACAACAATAGCCTTAGATCAGTCACACTCTCTCAACCTCAGGGAAAGGGAAAGGCAAACACTCTCTCAAGAAGCCTTGCAAAGAAAACTCTATAATTGATTTGCTTTAGGGTTGTCAGGAGGCGAAAAAGACTTGAAGGCCGCAACAGCCTTCAAAGTCACACTTTTTCATGGTGATTCTAAGGCTAATATATCATGGGGGTTTCTTGGCAAGGAGGGTTCATAATGTCCCTGAGGCTGAGAGTATGTGACCTGCCCAAGGTCATCCAGTGGGTTTACATGGCAGAGCTGGGATTAGAAACCTAGCCTCCTACTCCACCATAGAAACCCATTGGGTGACCTTGGGGAAATCACATGCTCTCAGCCTCAGGGGAAGGCTATTGGTCCCTTTCAACTCTAGAATCCTAAGTATGCCTTTATGGCAGAAGGGGGTTGGACTAGATTACCACTGGGTAATCCAATGTTAGGATTTCTCCATGGCAGAATTCCTGCTTGGCAGAAGAGAATTGCCACTTCACCCCACCCCCTTCTTCCCTTCTGTGAGAATTTGAATGGGAGGGCAGAAGGAGAAAGGGAGGGCAAAAGACCCACTGGACGTGTATAAAGGTCACAATTCGATTCTGCCGTCACTGAGCATGTGCAGGGATGCTAATTTGAATTTTAAACTATGATAGGTATGCACTCATATGATAATTTCTTTTGCATTCACACTGCTTTAAATTTGGGATGGATGCTGTGTTCTTCTGTGCTTTTGATAACCATCTGTGTAATAGTGTTCATTTTCGAATTGGCCACACTTTATTTTCTTTCACAATTGAGATAGTTTTCCCCCATGTGAAAGAGTTGTCAGTGCTGTTCCCTTTGTTGTTAACAGCCATATGCAGCTGCTGATGAGTGTCATCTAGAGTTTTTGGGTTGGGAGTCATCAATAACCTGATATATATCTCTTTCAGAATTGATATTAAAAAGGCTCTCGATTTTTTGGAGGATGCAGTGAATGATTGGATGTGGGTGAATAAATTGAGGCTTATCCCATGCAAAATTAAATTCTGTTAGGCCATCAAAAAGCTAACCTGGAATTGGCATTACACTATTCTGAGTGTAATTGCATTACTCTTAAAACAAAAGATAAGCATTTTGGGATTGCCCTTGAACCCATCTTTAGGGTTTAGGGTTTAGGGTTTCTTGCTGTAGTCCTGAATGCCTTCACTGAGGTTGGGTTGTAGTGCCAGCTGTGTTTCTTCCTAGGGAGGGCAAATGTGACCACAATGATTCATGGCTTCATTACTTCTCTGTTAGCCTACAATAACATGTTATATGTGGGACTGGCCTAAAAACAAACATTTGGAAATTATAGGTAGTTCAAATTGTGACAGCCAGGATGATTTCAAGTGTTTACTTCAGGCACCACATACCACCAATTTTGTTCCAACCGCACTGACCTCAAATCTGCTTCTGAGTTCAATTCAAGATATTGATTTTGATTTCAAGTTGAGAGGCAATAAATGTTTAAACAATAACAGATTCTCTTACATGGATTATCTTCCCCCAGCTTGAAACTATGGCTCTGTACAGATGGGCCCTTTGCAGCATCATGGCGATGTTCTAGGGTTGCCTCGGGGTGGTGCGTGCACATGCCCTGCAACCGTAGCACGTCGCCATGATGCCATAGCTGTGCGGCACCATCCAGACAGCGTGCACAGCTATGACATCACTGTTGTGCGGTGTCCAGATGGAGCCGCATGGCAGCGACGTGTTCGCGCCACCACCAGCTGTTTATGGTGGCACAAAAAGGAGCCGCTTTTCAGCACTCCTTTTTTTCTGGTGGTCTGTACCCCGCCTATATGAGCTACCAAGAGTTTGCAACTGTTATTCTGTGCTAGATAGTAGATAGGAATATCTGTCACCTAATGATGGTATAACATATTTCAAACAGAGACACTTGCATATTAAATAAAAATAAACTGATATGTTAAAAAGGAAACCCAATCCTAAAGTGAACACCTTATGATCTCTTTAATACGCATGCTATGTTAGAGCTGTGGCTCTGACAGATAGACATCCTCTATCATACACACACACACAGAGAGAGAGAGAGAGAGAGAGAGTGAGAGAGAGATCAAGTATGATTGAAATTCTCTTGATTAAGCCTTTGGTCTTCAGCTTATTCTACCAGTCTAGACATCATTCCCTATGATAGACTTTAGACTGCTGGTGGTCATGTTGCAGGCATTTGTCATGGGTTTTCTTAGCTTGTGTCCATATGATATCTCACCCATTATGGCTGTCAGGAGTCTCATAGGTCAAAAATTTACTATCTACTTTTGAAAGGATTTAATTTACTACTCATAAATCTCCTGTGAGAAGATAAGACTGCACTGCCTTCATGTACTCAGTCATTATAGATGCCTTCCAGCATGAAGCTATGGTCTGCAGAAATGTTGCTGCTCACTCATGCAGGTCCAATGAATTTAAAAGGAATGTGTTATCAGTGGCTTGAAACACTTGGCTGAATGAGAAACATATCAGAGCAACATCTCATCCTTGAGTGGAAATAGACTGAATTTGGTAAGGCATACATTAACAAAACAAATGCATTATTAGTTAGAATATCTGACAAATGTGATTATTGTGAATTCCGATACAACTCAATACAATCCACACCTCTGAGGCTAATGTGCTGGTTGAAACTTAGCTGCTGACCTGAATTTACATTTTCATATTGAGAGGGGAAAGACCAGAGGTCAAAGACCAGAGGTCAAAGGTTATGTGCAAGCTACCTTAGAAATATAAAGTTAAAAAGCAACATTCAAAAATACAGGGTTTGAATTGGAAACTGCTAATAGGATAGAAAGATGCTCCTATAAAAGAGGAAATTGTCTTGCAGACAGACGCTAACTACTGAAATAGTTTTGCGGTTAAGCCAAGGACATGAATAGGGGATGGGGAGAGACAAGGAGCAAAATGTCATGCTAGTGGGGTGCAGTTTTGCTTACTGGAATAAAACCTGCTTACACTTGCAAAAGGAAAAATGTACCCATGATATCTTGTGGTTTTGATCTATAAAAGAAATTTGTAATCTCTGTTCATGGCCAGTTTCCTTGGAGTGATCCAGGAACTGGACTGCTAGCAATAAAGGCCATCTGAAGAACTGGATGTATTGGCCTGTAGACTCCTTTATTGATTTTATTGATTTTATATTGGTTCCTGCTGTAACAATATCAACAGCAATAGCAAGTACATAACTATAGCGCTTACTGATGCATTAAGTGGTTTACAAAATGTAAGCTAATTGCCCCCAAGAAGCTGGGTACTCATTTAGCAACCTATGGAAGGATGCAAGGCTAAGTTGAACCGTAACCCCTGCAGGTATTGAACTCACAACCTTGTGGCTTGTGAATGACTGGCTGCAGTACAAACATTTAACCACTGTGCCAGCAGGGTGCCTTATATAAGAGCATCAAAATATCTTAAAAGCTCATTTTGATGGGAAATGCAAACATTTGTGCAGATTTTTTTTTTAAAAAAATTAAATTTAAAGTAGAAATTGGGTGGAACATGGAGAAAAAATAGACTAGGCAGTCCATATATATTTAGCTGAATCATCTTACAAAAGCATGATCAGAGAACTATGATACATTTAGACTAAAAACCACAAGAAATGATAAAATCAGAATATCATCAAGACATCACCTGACGTTTTCAAAGGGAGAATAAAGATTGGAGACTACTGGTCTAGAAGTAACATTTTGACTGTGCCACTTAAAGGAGATACAAAGGCACCTAGGAGGCTGTCTGAGAAAGGAGAGGTGTAGCCATTAGTAAGACTGACTATCTGGTGGCTTCTCATCAAATCCACTGATGATGAGACACAGAGAACAATCTGCAAGAATAAGAAAGACAAGTTTGGACAAGCTTCTATGAGAGAAAATAGTTCTTAAGGTATCCTTTCCTTAGGCTCCTTACTGCTTTGTAGATTGATATCAGCACTTTGAAGCACAGAGAAGAAGAAAAAATAGGAACCAATTTAGGCAGCCTTAAAATTGAGGTTATACAGTACAATCTGTGGTATCTGGTAAAAATCATAGCAGCTGTTTTGGACCTATTAAAGAGCTTTTTTAAAAAATTGAAAGGCTAAAAAAAAAAGCTTGGCATACAACCCACCAGAATGTTAATAGAGATATGAATGAACTACTTCATGTTTTCTTCAAAGGTGTGGAAAATTTGGAGGAAAGAGCACTGTGATGGATTAAAATAATGTTCCAAATGAATCAGGCAGCATTTTAAACAGACTCTCTCTCACACACAATAAACACCTATTTATAATTTTGCTACATTCCAAAATATCAGATATAGTCAGTTCCATCTCTGAAAATATATATATATTTCTTTTTAACATGAAGAAAAAACTCTAGTATGTCTTCACTTCTTTGGACTCTATAAAGTGGTGGTAGTGGGAAGACAGCAGGGGGGAAATCCAAGGGGGTTTTATTAGAGTACCAGAGGCAGGCCAATTCAAAGAATTATTTTGGAGTCTTTAAATTTATTTATAGGTTATTAAAATATTAGCATGACTTAATGCTTCCAACAAAATCCAAAATAAATCTCATCTTATTTGGATAGGATCATGTCAGGAAGTTGTTAGAAAATACATACCTTCTTCCAAAACCTGTAATTCTTGTAAGCTCAAAGTGCTACTAGAAAATATTAACTACTGTCAATGTCTGGAGAACTGTGTAAATCTCTTACTATTGCTGTGTATGTTGTCCAGATGTCTTTTCCTTCCAAAAGAGAAGGGAGGGAATAAGAAAGATGTGTCAGTGCTGACTCCAATGATGGAGTCCTAGTCCCAGTCTGTATTGGACGTGACTGAACCATTCTTTAGACAAAAATAAACTGTCTTGTAAAACTAAGGGTATACTTTATTGGAAGTATAATCTTCTTAATCACATTGAAATTTCTTATATTTGAATGACTTTACAGAAACTTTTAAGTTCTTTTTCTAACTTACATTATTTTTCTTTGGTCATATGTTGTTTAGTTCATCTTTTCTTCTATAGTTTTCTTTAACTGTGAGTTGAATCTGGAGGAGGTGTCTACGGCGTAGATGAGTTCTGGTGAACATTTTCAATAGATATCATCTGAAATCATTTTTGAGGACATTGGCTGAATCAGCTTTACACCAGATTTACTGCAAATTTGATAATAATAGTGAGAATCTAAGAAAGACAAGAAAATAAGGCTGAAACTTTTTAAAATTCCAGGAGCCCAATATTGGCACATTGTCACATGTCAAGTGTAATGACACAAGGATTGGTATCATGCAAGGACATTTGCTAAGGAGACATGACTCATAGCAGATTGTATCCACTGACAAACTTGTATCATAAGTGAGGAAATTCATTAACCCAGACTGACCTCTACAGAGCAAGATTTACAGAACAGAGATCGGAAAATACAATATGAAGGATGATACTTTTCCCTTTAAGAAACACTGAAGAATCCCTTAAGAAGTAAATGTAATGCAAATAGAGAAGAACCTGCTTAATGTCTCAGTTCTGTGTGCAGATATTTTAAAATCTATCATTTTCAGATGGTAGACACACAGTACGTGATAATATTTGCTAGAGGGATTAAATAACGGAGATGTGCCTGGCCTGTTGCCAATTTATTATTGTAAGGTATCAACATTATCACTCAAGCCAAGGTGTTACTTTTGTGCTTTTGATCTTTTCAAGTACTTGGCACCAGCCACAGTGTTGATTGCAAAAATGAACTGGCTGGCACAGCTAACCTAAAACTGTGTACCCTTTTCATTTGATAGAAAAGGCTCTTTAGAGTGTTTATCCTCTGCTGTACAGGATACAAGGAGAAAAATATTTTAAAAAATGTTTTTGTGCCAAAAACAGTAAGGGAAACAGAATTTACATGGGAGTTCTGAAAAAGGGGAATAAAAGAGGAGTGCAGATTATTAATAAAAGATGGAATACAAATGCAATTTTTCAGAAAATACAATAAAAATAATGGTCCCCCCCCCCCCCACAGAAACCATGCCCACCAAAAATGCTTTGAATTAAGCATGCTGCTGTAGAGTAAGAATTAAGAGCATGAACATCTATGAACATCTTTCTTCACATCTCATCTCAACTGTCAGCTCACTGGTGGGTAGAGTTGTCAGCCATCTAGGTAGCCATCAGTAGGTTACTATCAATTGTAGCTTCCCCACCTTTTGCACAATCTTTTCTCATCACACTTCACTGACTGTCAGTGCTCTAACTCTGATGTATCAGTACAGAACATTTTAATCCCTACAACCATGTTTTGTAGCCACATTACACCATTACAGCATTTTGGTCAATTGGGATGGCACCATCCTATGGCATCCTAGGATGTAAGCTCCATGAGATATCTAAGGTTCTGTGCCAGAAAGTGCTAATGCTGTAGTTTACAGGAGTGGGTGAGAGAATATTAGGTACCTCACTGAACTACAAATCCTGGGAATTCATAGGATGAAAGCAGGACAATTAAAGTGGTATCAGATTGCTCTAATTGTGCAGTGTGGGAGCTCGACAGACCGCCCCTAAAGGGCGGGCTGGAGGTGCCCATTTTTGCTCCTGTGGGATGCTGCAGCAGCCAAACTGTGTGGCCTCCCTCCGCACCAAAAATAACCCGGTAAAAGTGGGTTCTTTTTGTTGTGCACAGCAGACACCATGACTGCACCTTTGGCGCACTGTCACATGACAATGACGCAAGTGTGACACCACGATGTGCGGATTCTGCACTGCACTTGTGTCATCATGGCAGTCCTCATGTGGATGGGACCGCACCAAGATGGTGTCGCCACCATGCAGTAGGGCTAGGGACCATGCAGTTGCTCCTTAATCCTGATCCCTAAAATCAGCCCTAGGCTGCCACAAAATGGTGGTCTGGATACAGCAAAACAAAGCAACTTCAACCTGTTTTACGTGTGCAAGCTTATTTGGTAGTCTGACACATACATAACAGCCTGACAATTTAGTTTCTTGCTACTATTTTGAAACTTTATTTGTCCCAATCCATTTTATGTAGCAGCTAGTGTGATGTAATGGTTTGACTATTGGATTACAACTCTGGAGAAATTAATTAATTTAAACATTCGACACATTTTCACATGAATCATATTCAAAGAAGTGCTTCCTGTTGATAGCACTAACTTGAATCTGAGCATACAGGCATACATGTATTTGTATACACATGGACACAGAAAAAGAGAGAGAGAGAGAGATGTACAAACAGGTTTAACTAATCACAGCATTTTTGCTGTTGTTAGATGTTGTGCTGGGCTAGACTTCCATTATCATCTTGAAAGCTCATTTTTAGATACATGCAGTGCCAATCGAAATAATGACATTCCATTTGAAAACTTTATTCCCCAGAAAAGGTGCTGTTCAAGGCTTATATTAGAAAAGTGGATCTAATGTTGTAATCATTAGCTCAATTATGCAGTTAGCAGCAACTCTTCAAGAGGTTGTACTCATTTCCCAATAAAATATGTTCAGTGGTGCAATAAAGCATTACTATGACCTGATTAGCCAAGGATCCAGTGTTTACTTTTCAAGGACAGTGCATGCAAGAGCTGTTGTTTTTCCTCTTCTGCAGCTGCAGCAAGCTTATTAAAAGCCAATAGTAGTCTAAAACACACTGCAGAAATAATCCAGTTTGATACCGCTTTAACTGCCCTGTTTCAGTGCTAGGAAATCCTAGGCGGGTTATAGACCGCCGCTTTGATGCGGTCTGCCGCTGCCGCTGTTTGCTCCGTAAGGGAGCCGTCGCAGCCACACCGCGCGGCTCCCTTATGGAGCTAAAAAGAAGCTCCAAAATGGAGCTTCTTTCTGCGGCGCCTCTGTGACGTCACGAGGCGCCAGGGGCGCATTCATGACGTCACAGGCGCCGTGACACGTTCGGACGCACAGCGTCCGATACGTAAAGATGGCGCCGGCCATGTGGAATGGCTGGCACCATATTGTACGGACAGAGTCCATATTAGACCCAGGGGCGTCTAGAAGAGACACCCCTTTTTTTAAAATGGGACGTCCTGTGGACGTCCCAAGTGCCGGTTTATAACCGGCCCTAGAAACTGTAGTTTATTGTGGTTCCAGAGCTCTCTGACAGAAAAGGCTAAATGTCTCGCAAAACTACAGTTCCCAGAATCCCCTAGCATTGAGCCAGGGGAGTTAATGCGATCTCAAATGTGATTATTTCTGCAGTATGTTTTGGACCTTTGCATGAGACAAGTATGAACAATGCTTGCATATATTATCACTTTGAGGTGGTCAGAAGGTCAAAGTGGAAAATATTTTATGGTGTCATAACAATACTACTTATTTCAGTAGAGATCATTAAAGTTTTCTTTGGATCATTTGTTTTATGAACTTTTCCAACTTTTGCACATTTCTCAATATACATGATTCAAATAACTTGAGATTTTAAAATTTTGAATAATAGAGAAAGTGAAATTGATATTTATCGACACAGACAGAAACTTTTGATTACTTGGGTCTTTGTAATCTGTGTCTGAATCCTTGCATATTCAACCATATTTTCAAGTTTCTCACATTTAAGAAATGCATAGGAGGTAGGTACTACCTGATACTTTCCATACTGAGAGTAGCTGTACCCAGCCCAGGCAGTGCAAGAAGGAATCAGTTTTGTTGGTGCCCGGTGGGTTTCCCTGCTGAAGGCCTGGGAGGGAGAAAACAGAGGCTTTAAAAGTTCTGACTGCCCCTCCAGACTCCTTTTTCCCACCAGTACTTATCCTGTAGGAGTTAGTTAGCCTGGTTGGCTAAGGTAGAGATAAGTTTTATAAGGGAATGTAATACAAAGATTGTGTGAGTTTTAAGTAAAAATAACCAATTTGTTCTAGGGAGAGTGTGTGTAAAATATACCATAACGGTAACAAGTGTATAAAACAGCTCAATATGATTCTATAAAACATTGTGAAAACTGTAATTTAATCTACAACACTATATATAAATAAATAAATAAATAAATAATTTAAATAAAGTTTTATTGTTGTTCAAGAAAGACTTGTCTGGAACCTGAATACTTACCATGCTACTAACAATTCAAAGCATATTTTGCGAGTAAAGTGACAGTCACAAAGAGGTGGCAGGATCACAAATTAATAAGAAAAATAGTGTTAAAAGTACAGGTGTTTGTGAATATTAAGTGGCAGTGGTTGGATGAGAAGGTCCATGGTGCTGTCATTGAAAAACCTGATGGTGGTAATTCTATATAAAAGCTGATGACAATATCCCACTCTCGACTGTGATCACTGACTACTGATAAACTGATTTTACAGAACTAATAGGAATTGGTAAATTCAATATTAGTGTTTTATTGATTGTATTAGTATTCTGTATTATTTGTATTACCTTGTATTATTTTATTGTTGTAATCCCACCTCGATCTTTGGAGAGGCAGGAAATATAAATAAACTCTATTATTATTATTATTATTATTATTATTATTATTATTATTATTAATAGCCAAGGTGGCTGAGATATACTGCTGAAGGGGGCAGTTGGAAGGGGTTTGAGTACCCAGGAAGGAACTAACAGAGTTTAAGGTGGAAGTTTAATTAAGAGTCACTAGGGGAGTCACAATTTACTGGAAAGGTTAAAAAGGGCAGAGAAAAGCTAAAGCACCACTTTCAAAATAAAGTAAAATGAATTATTATACTTTGTAACTGTTTAAGCACATAAACACCATATCAACTCTTAATATCAGAAGCGAGATACTGTAACCAACTGTCTTATCAATAAAGCTTTCTTTTGTAAATCTCTTCCTCTCAAACAACAGTATATATACCCCACTCTCTTCCATGCCAGCATTCTCTGAAGATGCCAGCCACAGGCACGATCCAGACCAGTGCTTTGTGTACTAGGCTCCACACGCCCTGCAACTCTAGTATGTGGTGGCACTGTAATCATGGTGGCCTCCAAACTACATGGGGGCCGCCATGATTACATCATGCACACACCGCATCCCAATGGTGCAGTGTGTGTGTGATGTCTCTGTGCCGCCTCAGGATGCTTATGGTGGCCTGGCTGCAGCACGAGAAGGAGCTCCCAAAGGGAGCTCCTTCTGGGTGTGTGCCTTGTTCCCACAGCCACCACACGGCTGCAGGAATGATGCCAGGGAGAAAGGGCCCGAGTGACCCCTTTCTCCCATGACTGTGGCTCCCGGGGTGTCCAGGGGCATGAAGCCCCAAGGACACTCCTTTTCCACGTTTTGCTGCTTCTCTATGGTCCGAAAAAACTCTGGATTGGGGCTGCAGGGCTAAAAGGGGCGAGTGCAGACTGTGCCAAAGGGGCAGTATGTACCACCCCACAGCTGCTGGTGAAACAACAGGAATATACTCTTCTAGAACACAGCCTCATATCCCGAAAAACCCACAAAAATCTAAAGCTTTCCTTTGTTTTGGTTCAACATGTGGTCACTTGAGGTATTTTAAGAAACTAAAAGCCAAATGCTACCAGGGGTTAATAATAATTTTATTGTTCATTGCACTCAAAATGAGTGTCCTGTCATTTAACAGAGTGGCCCAGAGGTAAAGGAAAAGTATGAGAGTCACTCAAGTAAGGGATCCAAGTTTGAGGGTCTCATCATACAATATGGTGGTAGCTAGGGAGGTAGCCATCACATATTGTTGGCAGCAGTGGGATAAAAAGACCCATTGTGCTGCCATCTGAGAAGAATAGTTGGGTGAGTGAGTCTCCTCATTCCACTATTATTTACTGATACTATTACTTATTTTCAGAGGGGAGGAAATTTTGAGTTAAGTAGACCCATAATTTGGATGTTTTAATAATATGTTTTATTAATAATTTGGAGTTAGTCTAGTACTGAGTGGTAGTTTGGTGCTTGGTTCCATAACACTGAATAGATAAATATTCTTACGTTGTTCCCGCAGGCTTAGTGCTCTGAACATATAAACATAGTTGATGATCAGTGTTCTCTCAGCACTGCCCCCCGGCCTCTGAACCACCTTTTGTACTTAAGGGATCATAACCATCATAGGCATGTTAGGGAGAGCCAATTAAAAGTATAAAAATGTAGTAATCCTACTTGCAGGCTGAA
This sequence comes from Sceloporus undulatus, assembly GCF_019175285.1. NCBI lineage: Eukaryota > Metazoa > Chordata > Lepidosauria > Squamata > Phrynosomatidae > Sceloporus > Sceloporus undulatus. Next base: position 121,782,226 of record NC_056524.1, read on the forward strand.
ACAATTGGATGCTCTAAATGTTTTGCTGATTCTAGACCGCAAGCTGTTCATTATCTCTTTGGAAAATGCAGAATTGTCTGTAATATCAGTTGACTGATTAGTCCTGTGACAGTCTCAACACCTGAAGTTCTCTTTGAAGTAGGAAGCTATGCAGTTGCTGAAGGCCAACCAGGATTTAGTTCTGAACATTCTGTTGAAGCAGTAAAGGTTGCACAAGATATACATAAATTGCTCTGAGTTCTTTGCTCTTTATTTGAACACATGATAATAAAACTGTTCAGCAGCTTATGAAATGGTTGGTTAGAGGAATGGAAATTCCGTAAATAATATTACCTTCAGAACAATGTGAAGTATTTGGCATGTTAGACCTTGAGTGTTTTAAAAATGAAATAGCTAAATGCTTCCTGAGTCAATTTTGAAATGTCTTATTAACTCTGGTGCTCATAAATCCTTTTTTAAAGTATTACAATGGAATAGTGCAGCAATTTGCATAAAATTAATAAATCTTCAACAGGATTCAGCTTTCTATGCAGTAAAGCATACTAAAACTTTGATTTTCTAAAAGGGCAGACTGTATCATAATAAAATCATTTGGAATGCAAAGTGCCTTGGTTGCATCCAAACAAATGCACACATAATTTTCATGGTGTATTTCCTTCTCTCCCTCTGTTTGCATGCAAGATATTGCACTGGAATATAAACAAGAGAGGGCTAATGTGGGCTTCAGTCCTGTTGTTAATCCTGAGCAGAGGAGAGTCATCAAATCACTTGGACTGAACTATGTGTTCAGCTTAATGGCACTACTTTAGTTGGGTTTAACCAACAGATTCCAGCAATGTCATCAGTTTCTGACCAGATGCATATATATCACCAAGTCATATGGTTTAGTCTTGAATTATTGTTCTCCCTTTCTCCCTCCCCCACCTCCATAAAAAAGCACTGCAAAATCTGATGCCCCCTCCTAACAGTATTAAATCATTATACCAGCTCAGTTGTTTGCCATGACATTCGTATCCCAATTTGTACATCTGCAGACCAAACCTGTGTGTTTCTGCAGGTCCAGACTCCATAGGGAGATATTGACAATATAATTGAAATGAGACAGGCTATTAAAATACTTTGATTTTGCCTAGACCAAATGTATGAAGTGTATGGCCCTCCAAACTCCCAGCATCCCTCAACATTGATCTCACTGGTTAGTTGTGTTGAAAGTTACAGTTCAATAACATCTGGAAGCTTACTACATTCTATAACCCATGAATGTAATTAGGGAAATCATTCTAAGCTCTACAGGACTTCAGTGGGATTTGGGTAAATAAACACACATGCTTTATTGGTACAAGGGATAATTGGAACTAACAATTGGATCAGGTGTATATACTTTAGAACATTTTCTTTTTGTTTATAAAAATGGAAAGTGGGATGGCAATATGAGTTGTACAGGGCAGAGATATGACAATGGCAGGGTCACATGCTCTTACATAGGAAGGAGAGATAAATGCTTAATAGCTATCACACTTTCCAATCACCCTGCCAGCCCAGGGAACTTGGAGAGTGAGCAAGGCTATCTACAAAACCTCACCTTGCTCTCAGGTAATGCCAGGTCAGTTAAAAATAAATCATATATCTTCTATAACCTCCTCAAGGCGGAGTGGCTGACCTGGCATGCTTTACAGAGACCTGGTGGGTGCTGACAGGGGTCCAACATGGGCACAGGCTCTCCCAGCTGGGTACTACGTTACTGACCACATTTGGGAAAGTGGGCAGGGGTGGGTTGGGGTAGCTGTCAAAGACCATCTCAACATGACCAGAGTACCTATCAGGGAACTGACCCATGTACCTGAACCTGAAAACCATGGATAGATTGTGAATTCTGTTAGTATACCCTCCACTCTGCTACCTATAGACTCCCGGGCTGAGATCAATGAACTGGTTTCAGAATTTTTTTGGAGTTCTCCAGACTTTTGCTTCTGGGTGATTTCAACATACATCTGGAGACCAGCCTGTCTAGTACAGCTTGGGAGTTCATGGTATCCATGTCAAACATGGGACTGTGTCAGTTGCTTTCAGGATGTACACATTTGGCAGATCACACCCTTGATGCAGTTTTCACATTGCAATATATAGATCTGTGGATGAAGATGTCTAATACATCCGAGCTAACATGGACAGATCCTTTTCTGGTCATGGCTAGCATCACAGCCACAACCTGTTCCTGCGAGGGTGGAGAGCCAGTTAAAATGATCTGAGATTCCATGAGGTCTTGTGGAGTTATACAGCTGTCATCACTGACAACCCTGCTGAAGCTATGGTTGATAAAAGAACCGACACCTAACCATGACTATTAACACGCTTGCCTCAAAATGCCCTCTCTGACCCATTTGTAAAGAAACTCCTTCGTATACAGAGATCCTCGGGGGACTGAAATGGGAAGGACTATGACTGAAGTGCAGATGGCAGAAAACTTGACTTCTATGCAATAAGACACGTTATAGAGAACATCTTTGTTTGTATAAAGTGGTAATACATGCAGCAAAGAAAGCTTTCTTTTCTGCATGTATTGCGTCTGTGAATTTACATCCAAATGAGGTGTTCAGAGTGGTGAGGGTCTAACTCAGGCACCCTCCTCCTTGAACCTGATCATAGAACCTTCAGTACCTTGCTGTGACACTTTAATAACCATTTTGCAGATAAAATCTCTCACATAAGAGTTGACTTAAGAGTTTAGTGCACAGCTTAAAAATCCAGCTTGCCTTGCCCTGTTAGAATCCTCTTTCCAGATGCAGTCGGATATTATCATATGCATTTTGTTGCCGATGCTGCCCCCCCCCACCTAAAACCCAGCTCCCAGCCACTCTCAGCTGGCCAATTCGCAAAGTAGGGAGTTTCCTGGTTTTGCAAATCGGTTGGCTGAACTGATTTGCTGGAATGTAGACGGGTTTTAGGCAGGAGGCAGCATTGGCAGCAAAATGCATATGATAGTATCTGGCTGCACTCTGGAAGAGGATTAAACCAGGCAAGGTAACCAGGATTATTTATCTGTGCACTAAACTTCTTATATATCATCATTGGAGTGGAAATTAATAATGAAGTGACCAATGACTCTGTGAGTAGGATTACACTGGATCAGTATCAACTGGTGAGTACTGTTGATGTGGACAAGTTGCTGGGGTAAGTTAGAAAGGCAACTTGTTTTCTAGATCCCTGTCTCTCCTCCCCTCCAGGGAGGAGATGGAATTAGGCTTAAACTATAATATATTATTAATGAATCTCTCAGGGAGGAAGTTTTCCATTTTGTTTTACAGAAGCAGTGGTATGGCCCCTTCTAAAAAGCCTGTATCCCCTGGACTTCAACAACTAAAGATCAGTTACAAATCTCCCTTTTCTGGGCAAGTTGATTGAGGAATTTATCGCATAGCTAAAAAAATCCATCTTACCTTTCCTGAGTTGAATTCTAATTTGGGAGGCAGCCAAGTTCTATCACACATGATTCACCACCAAATCGACCAGCCGAACACAGCCCAGATGCAGCCTGGGTCCCAGGAGTGCTCAGCAAGCTGCTTTTCAAAGTTAGGAATTTTCCGACTTTAAAAAGCAGCTTGCTGAGGACTCCTGGGACCCAGGCTGCATCTGGGCTGTATTCAGCTGGCAGATTCGGCAGCGATTTACATTCAACAGAACCCGGCTGCCTCTCAAATTAGAATTCAATTCAGGAGAGGTAAGCTGGGGGTTTTAGCGATGCAATAAGCCCCCAAAAGGATGGGGTTCTTGGATGATACATATTATCTAATCCCATTTCAAACCAGCTTCAGAGCAGGATATGGAGCTGAGACTGCTATGGTCACCTTAGTGGATGATCCCTGGAGTCCTGGTGGCACAGTGGTCAAAATGCCTGTACTGAAGCATAAGGTTGCGAATTCAATACCAGTGAATGGCTCAAGCTTGACTCAGGCGTACATCCTTCCAAGGTCGCTAAAATGAGTACCCAGATTGTTGGGGGCAATTAGCTTACATTTTGTAAACTGCTTAGGGAGTGCTTAAGTGCACTGATAAGTGGTACAGAAATGTACTTCCTATTGCTATCTTCATCTGAGCATTGACAAGGGAACTGTGTCCCTGTTGGTGCATGTGGACCTCTCAGTGGTATTCATTTCTGTCAACCATGGTATCCTTTTGGAAAGCCTGGGTGATTTGGGGATAGAAGGCACTGTACTTCTGTGGTTTTGGTCCTGTCTCTCAGACAGGTTCCATATGGTGGTGGTTGGGGAGAGCTCCTCAAAAAAGGAGCTCTTATATGCTGTACTACAAGGTGTCCCCAGTGCTACTCAATATCTACATGAAACAGCTGGGAGAGATCATCCTCAGCAATGGGGCAGGATGTTATCAGTACACTGATGACACCCAAATATACTTCTCCATGTGTTCAAAAACAGCTTCTCCTCTGAATGAATGCTTGGAAGAGGCAATGGGTGAAGAAAAACGAATTGAGAATGAATCCAGATATAACAGAGGTGCTTACTAACAAGAACACTAATCTGGGGCTGGAAGTGTATCAGCCAGTTCTGGATGGGGTTGCACTCCTGAAAGACTCTTCATAGTTGGGAATGCTCCTGGATCCATCCTTACAATTTCAGCTCAGATAGATGCAACAGTTAGGAGTACTTGTTATGCACTGTTATGCAAATTTAGCATTTGTGCCACTTCCCAGAACTGAATGACCTAAAGATGGTAGTTGTTACCAGTAACTAGGCAGAGTTGATTTCACAACAGCCAATCCTGGTTCAGGCTGGTTGTAGGGGGGTGGCTACTGTGATAGAACTGGCTACAAGGGAGGAATCAATCAGTCAGGGAGGGAGAAAGTTAGTGAGAAGCTAACTGAGGGAAGTGACAGGGAGAAGAGAGAGAGATGAAAAGAGATTAGACTGAGCTGAAGTTTCAGTGCAGAGTTCTGTAGCAGAATTGAGAGTTCTATTAAAGGAGTAAAGAGGTAATGGGCAGAAGAGTTTAGTTAAAGGCAGAAGGGAACAGTTTAAGATTAGAAAGTTAAGAGTGTAAAGCAAATTAATAGAGAAGTACTTGCACCTGATGATTTAGAGTCACTATTGTAACATATCATCTATGAAACTGTTCTGAATAAGCTATATTCTTATTACATGCCTGTAAATAAAGCTGAGTTTGTTTCAAGACAAGCTCTTGACTGACTGAATTAATAACAATAAAAGCACAGGGGACATCCTGCCAAATAAATTTAAAGGTTGTAGGAGAAGGACACTATAGGAACCCTAACCCTTAAACATTTAGGGAAGGCATGCTAAGGGTGGAATTTGGGCCAATGTAATTCACAAGGAGTCTTCAGATGTTTCTAAGGATAAAAGGTGGCCTCAAAGCCTTGTAAGGAAGACCCTGTGACAGTAGTGCTCACACTGGTAACCTCAAGAATGGACTTCTGCAATGCACTCTACATTGAGCTACCTTTTTACCACGTCTGGAAACACCAGCTGGTTCAGAATATTGCAGCTAGGTTGATTACAGATACATCCAGGAATGATCACATCACACAAATCTTTAAAGCACTCCACTGACTGCCAATTAGTTCCCAAGGAAATTGCAAAGGGTTGGCTTTTAAAGCCCTACATGGTTTGGGTCCAGGTTACCTATGGGATTGCCTGCTTCCGTATAATTTGCTCTGTACACTCAGGTCCCCTGGGAAATGTTTGCTCCAACTGGCCAGGATTAAACTGGCAATGCTTTCCTAGAGGACATTTTTGTCTGCTGCCCCCAGACTGCAGAATGGCTTGCTAGAATTGGTATGACAGCTTAAAATGCTAACGACATTTAAAACAACATTAAGTACACATCTCTTACGGAAGTCCTACGCAGTCAATTTTAAATCATGACTTTTTTATTTGCCATGAGGTGGGAAAGAAATGAAATTAATTATCACTATCATTATTTGCATATTGAACTTGCATATAGTGGGAACCAAGAGCCTACAAGCATTTTTAAAACAAATAGGACAGGTCCCACTATTGGACAACATATTTTACATATAATAAAACGGTAGCCTTTTCAGTGGTTTATTCTATTACTGTTGTATTTTTTCCCTGTCTGGGACAAAAAGAAGCACTTGCTTGACTTTCTGTCACAGGTGCCAAAATATCTTGGCTGGCTTGGGTGTTTTTCACCTTGATTTAGATGTATGAAGCTGAAGGATTTGCTGTTCCACCTCAGACAGCAAAATGCCTTTGGCTGGCCTTAATGATGAACAAGTCCCCCCCTCCTTCTATTCATTTCACAGCCTCACCCATCATTTTATTTCATTACAAAAATAATGGCAGATTATATAACATGATATTGCAAATGGCTGTATTTCATTTAGGCTGGGATTCAAGAGATTTAATTCAATTAGTGTATCATTAAAACTAATATTATAGTCCACAAATGAAACATACTAAAAATTCTCCCATTTAATGGTAAAGGATTGTAAAGTTGTATTGGCTTTTCATACTGCAGATTTATATGATACTCCTTAACATCTCTGCTGCATATACCATTACCAAAAGATACAGGGGCTACAAATACGCCTAACAAGCATAATTTGGTTTTTGATTTTTCTCCTGTGAAAAGCAGGCACTGTAGTACCTTCCCTTGGACCACTGTCTACTTACAGACAAAGAATGTCATTTCTGAGTCCCACCAAATCTCTTCTTTGCACAGAATGAAGTCTTTTTTTTCCCTTTTGTACTTGCTCATCCTCATTTCCCAGAGAATAAAATCTCACACCTATAATAAACACATTTCAAAGCAACTTTTACAGCCTCACTTTCTATTCTGGGAACACTCCATTGTACATTAGCTTTGAACAGTAATGTGCAGATCCATAGAGGCCTCTGTGCTCTGATAAATCATTTGGTGATCTCATTTCCCAGGACAATACATACTTATTTGGGCACAGGGATCAGGCTGCACTAGCAGATTGGCCTGCGCAGTCAGTTGATTTCTCTATTACTTATATAATGGATGCCATAAATTGTAAATTGCAATCATTGTGGAATGTGGGAGATGCAATGAATCTCAATCCTCCTGATACTTCCAAGATAAAAGCACAGTATAAGCAGCTCTTTGTTTTTGTCATATTCTCTAACCAGAAATGTATTGTCTTAATTAGGGCTATGCACATCTATACAGCCATCATCTCCTTTCCACTACTGTGTGAAGTCTTTACTTAGTTTCATCATGGAGTGAGGGTGGTTAATGGACAAAAGCCACCCCTTTGTGCTTACCCCCCTCCCATATGCACATCTTTATGCTGCTAAAATGTACACATTGTATGAAAACATTGTATGAAAACTTTCTCTGCTAAGGAAAGCATGATAAAGCCCCCCGCCCACCTGATACCTATGCAATATGAGTACACTGAAGCCAAACTATGATCAGCTGATGAATGCCTGGGAGGAATGGAGTGAGACAGGGTTCAAGATCCTATTGTCTAATGGTTTACCATAATATTATGTAAGTGTGCTTATGATACTCTACTGGAATGTGACATTGTGAAACCAATCACACAAGGGTTCAAAGCTGTGTACTCTCATGTTGTGCCTCACTTTTTATAACTCATCCAGAACTAAGACTGATGTACTTATCTACAACTAAGACTGAATGCCTAGACTTATACAGTGGACCCTTGTTAAGTTAATTTCTTTCACTGAAATCAAAAGAATGATGAATGGATCCTATCCTTAATGACTATCTTTTCAATCTTTTAAAAGTGTTGAAATAATTATTTTAAGCTAAAAGGCATAATGCCTGTAAAAACCAAACTTTTTCCAGAGTAGGTTAGACTACATCTCTGCACCTTCTGTTCCAAGTAATTGCATTAAAAATTAGTAACTGTGTAAAGTCTGCTTTGTTTTCTTGGTTATATTGGATAAACATCATTGAACTTTATAAGCAGGAATGAGTCAATGAAGCATACATAGCCACAATGGGAAGATGCTTATAAATAAATAAATATAGCTATGGGGTGAACAGAAATAATGCACAAATGACCAAAATATAAAATAAGCAAGGAGTGTATTTTTCTTTCTTCACTAATTCCCTCAAAGATATCCTGGCATAGCTTTTTATGAGTATAGCTGCACCAGGGTCCCAATTACACACTACCTGCTGCTACATGGATTAACAGAAAACACTTTTCAGAGGAAATTGCTTCCTAATTGCCAGCAAAAATTTCAAGTAATCAGAAGATCTTTAATCTTTCAGAAGGGTAAACGAATCCTCTCTGTACCCATTTGCTTTTCCCTCTCCACCAACCCAAAAACAAAGACATTAGGAACGGAGTAAACAGAAGTTGTTCAACAACAGCTTTTAAACAATACACATGCTTTCTCAAGCCTATTAAAAAGAAATTATCTGGATCATGACCACATATGCTTAAAGAGCAGGCGTTATCGTGTATGTATTGGCCCAGCTGTACAGCTCTCAATATAAGAGAAGGGTAACCATAAGGTTCAATAATAAAACAAATTTATCTGTGAGAACTCAAATGGACACAGACGGTGTTATGCTGGTCAGGTGAAAACTTACTATTCAGAAACAGCAACATTTCTTCTTTTCTTTTCTTTTTTTTACCGTATCAGAAAGGATGGTACAATGCTTGAAGCTTTAGGTAAGATTCAATTCCAATTGCTTTATTCAGCCCAGATTCAGAGGTTTGAATCTACTCATCTGCTGTCCTGAAGCAACATGCAGAGATGAACAAAGTTAGTCACTGTGTTCATCTAAGCCAAAGTGTTTAATTATTTGTGTATTTGTTCTGAAAGCAGAATTTAGGATGCTACTTTTTTGAAGGTAACATGTTTGAGTTACATGCTGCAATTCAAGAAAGGAATGTTCTTGTATTATCAATGGCACATGTCCAGAAGCATACACTCTCCTGCTTTTTTGTTGAGAACTAGACATCCCTGTCAGGTCTCCTGGATTTCTCAACAGCTATCGATACCACTGATCATGCTGTCACTCAGGAGTTATTGGCTGGACTGGGATGGGCCTAGGAACAGATTTTTAATGGCTCTAGATCTTTCTAGAGTGTTGGTTCTGAAAAGGTCCACTGACTGCAATCCATTCATGTTCCATTCTCTTAATCTATCAGTTCCCTGGACTTGTGTACATTTCCAGCCCCAACTAAAATTGCTTGCTAAGACTATTACAGTCATGAGTTGAATTAAGAGCAGAATGTATAAAGGAATGTCCATTTCAACATATTCCTACCCACCCACATATTTCCTTTATGAAGGACTTTCTCCATGTGACTGTTTCAGTTCCAGTTCCATAGCACAATACATATGAGTCTCTATTCAAAACACCAATGTCTCTTTTTTGTCCTATAAAGCAGCAGAACAGCAACAACAAATCCCTGCAGTTAGGATGTAGGTAGAAACTACAAAAAGTGAATGTCTCTCAAATTCAGGGCCAGATTGCGATAGTTTGGACAGTTCTGACAGATGTCCAAATAGAAATTGGATTCTTTTAATGTAGACTGTTTTTTTGCAACTGCACACTGCAGTTCCGATCCGGCCTTTCCAGGGAGCAAAAAGAGGCTCCTTTTTGCACCCTGGAAAGGGTGTGACAGCCATGGCCGTGTGGCATCATGGCGCTCCTTTGGTGCTGCGTCGTAGAGACATATCACCAGAGGAGTGGCATGATGCTGTGCACCGTGTGGTGCACCGCAGTGCGTCCTGTAGACGCTATGCACCGACTCTGCCCCCAACCCACCCTTTAAGGCCAGTGTGTACAGGGTGTGAATCAGCATCTGAGCACTCTTGAACATTCATTAACATTTTGAATTTGGAAGAACAAAGAGTTGCTAACCATAAATCTGTTGTTTCCTCAGTTACACTAGTGTAAGCACTTTTAAAGCACTTTGGAAAGTGATATGCAGGTGCTCTTTGGACAATAATTTTGTCCCATGTGGACAAAAGTAGCCAGATGTTCTTTCACCAGTCACACAAGGGGTACATACAGGGCTACACTCAGAGCAGAAGCCTCAGCTTTGGGCCCTTTAAATCAACAGTGCAAGAACTCCGTCAGAGATTTATGCTCCACCAATGGGCTAATAGTATTTTGTTGTTGTTGTTGTTGTTGTTTCAATGTATTTGTAAAAACTGATACTTTCCATTCTAATCTCGTCATATAAGGAAAAGACAAGAACGGGGAGAGAGAAGAGGGGAGAAAAGGGTGTAATTTTAGTGGTGGGTCTAGTTACTAATCACAGTGAAAGATTTTACTAGGGTTCTCCAATCCCAGTACTTCAGGTGTGGGAGAGAAGATGAACAAACATACGAGAGGATTTATTCTTCCTGCTAGTGGGGGCTGATGGCTTCCATATTAGGAGAGCTGCAACTCATCTCTAGGTACTCATGTATTCATGTTCATTAATTTAAATGTTGTTAAATATAGATCAAGTGTAGTTATTATTAACATTTACTATGGATCTACAATTGTGTGGATCTGCTTTCCCTTGTCTTCCTTTTACAATGGTAGTACCTACACGTTGTAAAAGAATGTAACAACCTTTTTCAGGTTGTTTTAGAATGAAGATCTTATAATCTTAAAATGAATCTAGGACACCAGATTGTTTGCAAGATTATGTCATGACGAGAAAGATCAATTTTGTCATGCAGTTAACTGGTTAATTTAAAGACCTTCAAGTTTTAATTAATATGTGATGCTCTTATGATGGAACACATGAATAAATAGAGAGGGCAAGTATAGCAAGAACTACTTCGGTGAATTACCACCAAGCTTGGGAATTAAAGACTGTACAAAGATTATGCACAAAGATTATACACTAACTTAATTATATTCAAAGAGTTGAAAAAGAAAGACAAGAGCTGGCCACCAAGTAATTTTTCTGGTCACTTGGAATGGATGAACTAGCTACTTTCTGACATCATCATTAGCCACTCTAGTATTAGTTTCTGTTCTCTGTAGATCAGTTGTAATTACATACTCAGAGTAAGAATACAAGAAGCATATCATTAATTTTTTTCCAAATAAAACTAATTAGAAGGAAAATAACACAGCAGTATGTGAGAGAGTTGTGATAATTAAAAAGAAGAGGACAGATAATCATACAATGGTAATTAAGTGCTGTCAGGTAAGAAAGATTGATGGTGCATATTTAATCACCACAAATGTTTCCTTAAAATCACCATTTTTAGAAAGAGCCAACCAAACTCAGATAATAATAAAACAGTGATTAATTTCTACAGACTGCCAAGCCCACATTTTATCCTGGGGGCATGTTTTAACATGGAGTCTCCAATAATTGTACATTCAAGGGAGCACAAATAAACAAGAAGTATTTAAACAAGAAAACTGTTTCATACATTCTGCACAGCATTTTAGATGAGAGATGGGAGTGAAAGGAGCAGTGATGTCAACCTCTCCCCCCCCCCCAAATAATTTCCTTTTTCTTTTATTCTTCATAATCTTTTCCTTCCTTGTTTTTACAAATGTTCACCTTCCTGCAGTGAATGGGTTTTCTTTTTATTAATAACCAGACCCTTATATCTGTTGTTGTTAGTATCTTAGTGTGTCCCATCCCATGAGAAAAGAAGGAGATAAATACAATAATATAAATAAAGTAGTTATCTCCATGGTATCTGCAGCGAATGCATCTTCTCTTCTCCTAGTTAGGAAAAAGGGTATTATTGATTCGAAATCAGTTCTTCTTGGGGGTGTGATGGGTGCTTCATTTATCTTAATCGTTCCTACCACTGTTTCTCTATTTGCTGATGTTTGTTTTGTTTTGATTTCTTTTGTATAAAATATAGTAGACCATTCAATATATGGTCTACTATACAATGTGAGGAAACTTCAAGTGGGAAAAGGCTGAGAAAGTGATGTATTTCAAAGCTCCAGTATGTCAGTATAGGGGTATCAGATAACAGATCCATATCCCCTGCTGGACTATGCTACTCTGATAGTCAGTGTTAAGAACATTCATGTACACTTGCTACTATATTCAATGTCTATATCTCACCCACCAAACATATATGCTATACTCTCTCTCTCTCTTTCTGTGTGTTTAGCTGCAAAGCTGTACTCTTGAGGAATCAGGCCATGCACTCATTAAATTCATGCTAAAGTAAATCTATTGGTCTTAAAGGTGCTGCGCAGCTACATGGCTCTGTTACTTTGTGACAACTTTCCTATTGTGGCAGCCCCATGGGTTTTGTTGTCCCACCTCTGCCACCAAATTATGTGACGAGAGCCACCAAAAGTGCTTATTGTCCTTTTTTCAGAATTCACTTTCAGATTTTATCTAGTACCTTGGTTACTTATTTCAGATCCAGACAATCTTGTAAATAATTAATAACAAAACTTTATTTGAAAAACAGTTTAACAATGTTTCACTTGTTCAGTTGTTACATTTTCTTAGTTCTCTCTCTCTTTCTAGAGAACTCCAGTTACTCTCACTTAGGACCCTCACACTGTCCTCATTTACTATTATCCTTCTGACCTTATTTCTGTTCCAGCCCTCAGGCTAACCCTATCCCTCAAGATATTAGACCAGCACTTCCCTCACTTGGAGTGCTATATTAGAACCAAGTCCCTCACTTCTGAACTTGTTCCCTATCAGACCCTGTCATAGAGCTAAGTAGTTTCCTTCCAACTTTAGCTCCCACAGTCCCCAACCTCTGGACTTTCACCCAACCAGACCCTCACTGTCTGAAACCAAAACCCTATTTGACTTCCAACTGTCACTAATGGAATTCTTCTCTTACCAGCCAGCATTCTATTGGCTGTCACCAACTGACTCCTGATTGGCTGTTGCTAGCCTGGCAGAATTCTGCCTGTTCTCCACAACTCCCCCTTTGAAAATGTCACCTTTGCTCCGTATTGAGTTGGAAGTTTAGTCTGAAAACCCAGCTGTTGAAACCACTGCACACATTACACAGTTTAAATGTGTAACATGCTCACTTGATTTTGTAATAAGGGAAACTGAAAGGAATTCTTCTTTGTAGCAAAGAGTATATGGTGGAAGGGTGAGGGTAGGCAGAAACAAAGAGTGGCCTCACCAGCACATGATAGATATAACTAAGATGGGTGTAGCTATGGGGATTGGGGAAATGCCCCTCAAATGAGAACTCTGCCTCTCAATGAATTTTTCCTTGATCCCCAATGTTTTCTCTATCTCATTGCAACTTTGCTTTTAGGCATTGTTAGAGTGTCTCTTTTCACTGGTGGGGAAAACCCATCCATAAGCTCTCAAGCACATTGTATGTAATCCCATTAGTCCTCAAGTGTGAAACATCACTGCCGTGGCAGTTCCAATATTGGTCAGTGTCAGTACAGTAGGCTGTTCCAGATCCCCCTGTGTAAAGGAAAATCCGCCTATGCTCGAGGAAATAATGGGGCTCGTGCATGTGGCGGAGGCTCCCCAAGCCGCATACAATGCATCCGCCAAGGTGCAGGTGCACTGTATCTCCTCCTCTTACCCCATCCCCTTGCTATTGCCAAGCAAACTGATTTCTTTTATTTGTTATCCCCTCATTTCTATTTCTTTTCTTTCTTTTTTTTTTTTTTTTTTAAAAACCCCAATTAAATTGTATAAGAACTCGAGAATGGTGTTAAAAAAACCTGAAAGGGACACTGGGGACAGGTTCATGAGGTTAAGGAGGACTGAAGAAGAAAGCAAAAGGGCACATTCATCACAGAAAAATGCCCTAATCACACTGAGAAGTGGGATAATGGCTGTTCCTAAACTAATATGTTTCCATTTTTCTTTAACTAATATGACTGCTGCAAGAACGGGGCTTATGCAGTAATGTCTCAAGAAGAGTATTACAAATAATGTCACACAACTTTCATAAAAGTTGTTTTGCCATTTACACTGAAAACATTTTGTTTAGCTGTATCCATGTTTATTTTACTTGACAAAATATGAAAAGATCTCATAAGCACATGGACTGCACAAAAGTTACATATTTCAAGGAAGTTCAGCAAGATTTTATTTTCACAACTTACAAACTATTCAAAACACGTAACATGCTGTTCAGAAAACAAATAGATATTGTTTAATATATATGCATCTTGAAGGCATTTTTTTCAAGTGAGGTTAAAAACAATGGCAACATATAATGCCTATGTCTGGATGGGGGCTCAAATGAATTTTCTACCTCCCATTGGTGTCTCAAAGGGTAAACAGAACCTGTACCTATCTGTTGCTTTGTAAGTTGGCACTACTACAAAGAAACAATGAGATGTTGAAACCTCATTGTAGCTTGTTTTCACAAATAAAGCTTTTCCCATGACCATCCCACTTTGCAGGACTTAACGGCAGCAAAGGGATGTCTGTGAAAAATATGGGAACTCTATTGTAAATTAAAAAACATATAAGAGCTCTGGCTAGGGCATGCATGTTCAGTAATTGTGACATAGATGTATCCTAAATCAACCTTCACATTTTCTATTTTTTTTTCCCTGTTTTATCCAGAATTTGTGTTTGTACCATATTCTTCTTAAAACCACATTTTTCTTAAAACTCAATTTTGGCTGCAAGTAAATGAATAATCTTTTGCCCTTGTATGATGACTTGTTGTTTGCAAATCATTAAATGCATCATGGTGAGATCGGCATACTAATTCTTGTATTCATTATTTTCAGTTCTAGCACTGCACAGGATTAGAAATGCCTGCTATTTACTGGCACCTAGAGGTACTAAAGTCTGTTTCTGGCAGATTATCCAGCTTGTTAATTACTGGCAAAAAGTGGTTTGAGAGAATTCATTACCTGTTTAAAACCCAATAATTTCAGGGCAGCGAGAAACATAATTCTTTTGTCTGTAAAAAAGACTTATGCAAAAAAGGGAACATTTTGCATCTTTAACAAGCAAAATTGCTGGTGGAAACTTGTATTGCTATTCTTCATGTGTGACCAGAAAGATGGCTTACAAAAATCTTGCCAAGTAATAACAAAAAGGCAACAATTTTGTAATGGACTACAAAACAATGAATTTGTATTGGATGATGAATGTCTGAGTAGTGTTCAGGAGAAATTAAATTAAACAAATATGTACAGAATTTTTAAAAAACTTAAGAAAAAATTTAAAAAACAGCAACTGACTATTATTGTTGTTGTTGTTATTATTATTATTATTATTATTATTAACTGATTCATTATATTCATTAAGAGAAGTGTACTAATCTGAATAGAGTTCTTTATGTACCCATCCCAGTGGCCCATGGTCCAAGCAAATGGGAAGGCTCAGCCTAGACTGTGAGATAAGACACCTCATACACATGGTGGGTCCATGGCTCATTGAGACATAACTAACAGCAAACAAAGTCAATCATACAACAAAACAAATCCAAAAACACCAACAATAATGTAATGGAAGCAACGACATTACCTATTATATTAGGTAAGATTCATAAAATAAATGCCTACTTTAAAGAAGCTCTCCACCATATAGAAAAATGCTATCAAAAAGAATGCCAGCCTTGCCCAAATCAAATTGTTTAACTAATCTAGAATGAACCAATGAATGAAGAGGAATTGTACAGGCTTGACTTATTCAGGAAATGATTCAATGGATCTACTCTTAATAGTCTTCAATAGATCTTCAATCACACAAGATTTAATAATAATTTAATTTTTTGTTTTTTTGTTTTTGTTTTATTTATATACCGCTATTCCAAAGATCATAGCGGTGAACAGCAAGTAAGCTAATTAGCAAGTAAGCTAATTTGCCCCCAACAGTCTGGGTACTCATTTTAGCGACCTCGAAAGGATGCAAGCCTGAGTCGAGCTTGGGCCCTTTTGCTGGTCTTGAACTCGCAATCTTGTGGTCTTGAGTGAATGGCTGCAGTACAGGCATTTAACCACTGCGCCACCAGGGCTCCATTTAGATAAGTATTGACTGAGAGGCTTGGCAGACTGCCATTAAGAGGCTTCACCCAGGAAGCCATGGGTTGGGGATGCAGCAAGCGTACACCATGCTCAAACCCAGTGCAAAAAGAAGCCCAAAAAAGTGCTTCTTTATGTGCCACAGAAACATTGCCCTTTCTAGTGCTGCTGCAGCGGTTTCATGGCTCTTTGGGGCAGTGTGTCTACACACTGGGCCAAAGATGTGGCATGACACCACTTTCTGTGTGGTTAGTCAGATGGTGTGGTGCTGGCATGATGGGCAATCACACCCCCACTTTGCCCTCCACTGGTGTTTTTTTGCCGGTCTGTTGAGGACCTGAGTCAGAAGTAGATTTAATGAGTATTCTCTAGGAATTGGATTTAGGCTGGAGTTGGAATATTGTGGCCTATCAAATGTTGTTGAATTACAGTTCAGCACTAGCAAAAATATCTAATGGTGAGGCATGCCTGAAGGAGTAAAACTTAAGGAGTACAATTTCAGGAGCAAGAGATGTATTTGTGTTGGCTGGGATGCACATTTGCATGCAGAGTGGCACTCCATATACAGCTGTGCTTTCACAGCCTTGAAATGATTTCAGACAATGGACGTTAAACAAAGGTATCCAACTATGTCTGTAGAGGAGCTCCGATGTATGTAAGACATCAACAAGATTCCAGTTATGGTGTCATGGTTTGAGCAGCTTTGAGGAATGTACTGTTATGTTTCATCTGATGACTATATTAATATTAGGGATAGACAAAGAATTCATCTTCATTCCAAGGTTTGATAAGCTTGGTCAGAATTCAGTTGATGTCTTTCTCAAACATACAGTAAATGATATGTTTGGATTTTCTTTTGGAAATTCAACTAGTGTAGTGGAGGGCACAGGGGCTGTACAGATCAGCATCTTTGGCTGGCCTGGGGACAGAGTCAGGGCATGGCATCTACATGATGCATGCCCTGACTCCGTCCCCAGGTCAGCATGATGCTGTGCACCACACCACATGGTGCACAGTGTCACAACACTCCTCTGGTGTTGTGTCTATATGACACAACACCAAAGGAGTACCGAAAAGTTGCAACGCCATGGCTATAGAGCCCTTTCTGTGGCACAGAAAGGAGCCTCTTTTTGCAGCTCCTTTTTGCACCACGGAAAGGCAAGACCGGGTCTGTGACATGTGGTTGCTGGCTTTAAAAGTGGCGGCTGCTAGCCTGGAAATAATTTCTCTCTATTCAAAATTACGTGTCTTTGTTTGTTTGTGTGTATATAAGTGATCACTTATGAAAGTCAGTACGATGTAGTGGTTTGAGCATTGGACTATGACTCTGGAGATCAAGGCTCAATTCCCTGCTTTACCATGGAAACTCACTGGATGAGCTTGGATGAGTCATGCTCTCTCAGACCCAGAAACCCCATGCTAGGTTCACCTTAGGGCTGCCATAAGTAGGAAATGACTTGAAGTCATACAACAGCGAATACAATAAAGTGATCTCTTATCTGTGATCAAAAAGTAAAATACACTTTCGGTCTCCTTTAGTAAGTATGTTTTCTTTTTATTGTTCCTACATTAAATTGTATTTCTAAATATTTTCTGATAAAAGGATTAATTCTCATGAGGGTTGCATAAGGCTAGTGAGGCTGAAGAATATCCTTGTTGTAGATACTAGATGCAATTCATTTTTAGCTGAAACTGACAAACAAATAGAAGTCCCTGCATGGTGCTAATCTGCTTTTGAATGGCACAAATGAATAAAGAGATCATCTTCTGTTACAGATGTATCACCAATTTTCAGGGCTCTCCTAGAATTATTGGAACTAGAACAGCAGACTAAACACCTGATTCTGAGTGCCCTGAAAAAGACAACAAGGGCTGCTAAACAGAAGAAGATAACTTCATAAAAAGAAGAGCAAAGTGCACAAAGGCCTAAAAGCACCTCTGAAGAGATGAGAATTCTTTTATCATTCTTTGTTCAGCTATCTCTGGTCCACTTTCTGGCCCAAAATGGAGGAGTGTGGAGTAATTTTTCATAGATTTTTTCTGTGAAATTAGTAAAATGCTAATTTTACACAGCCTGCAATCTGTGAAAAATTCCTCCACACTGCTCAGTTTTGATATGAATACAATAACAATCACTTCCCTTGAATGGTGAGGATTGACAACCCCTTGTATCACAGCAACTCACAAAACTGGTCAATGGAAATGAATCATAATGGTGAAGAGGACAGCAAGATGCCTAAACTAAAAGAACTCCCTGCCTGACCTATTGTACCTGACCTCCCTATCTGACCTCTCTATTTGATCTATTGTAGCTCTTGAGAGAGCTAGGAGTAAAAAATTCAGGATAGCCCTGTCAGTTTCACATCTTCAATCTACCAAAGGCTGGAAAGCAGGGAATCCAAAAGGGACAAGGGACAAGGTGACTGAAACATATCATCTGATTATGTGAAAGAGCATCAGCAAGCTCATCCACTAACAATCTTACCCTGAAAAATAATATTATATTTTAGATAATGCAGTGCAAACACCCTCCCCATAACTATAACCATCTTATTCCTGCAGGATACAGCATTAACTACGATGGAATCAGAAAGGCATGAAGGACGTGATAAAGAGCTCTGCCCAAATGTAAATGACTGCATAGAACGGAAAAAAATTGAGCGAAAGTAAGATCCCTTTCCACACTGGCTTCCACCCACTCCTGAAGC
Source organism: Sceloporus undulatus (assembly GCF_019175285.1). NCBI lineage: Eukaryota > Metazoa > Chordata > Lepidosauria > Squamata > Phrynosomatidae > Sceloporus > Sceloporus undulatus. The sequence goes on from NC_056524.1 coordinate 121,800,849, forward strand.
TAAACACCTGCACACTATCCGGCCCCAAAGATAACACCAAAACCACATCCCCCAACTGCATTGGAATGGATTTAGAAGTAACTGGTCCCTTCACCAAAACTGTACCTCATTAAATTCCCCAAGGAATTCCTCTGTAATGGTCAAGTCCATTCTTGTGCCTGCCATAATTCTAATATAGCACCCCTGCAAGGGAGAAAACAAACACCCAAGGAATATTTGATGAAAGGCAATAACATAAGAGGCAAATTTTAAATGCCCACGGAGTTCTTGTAACTCTTGCAATGTAGCCTTCCATATCATCTTTATGGAAGAGATTAGGCCACAGAGGGTCTGCAGATTCTTAAGAGGGAGCTGCTTACATTTTGGATGAAATTAAGCTCAGTTTTCAAGAACACAATTGTCATGGTGGGTCATTCAGATTTATCTTCCACCTAAGTGATCCTCCAGATGCTTTCTGACCATGAAAAACTCTCCTGTAAAGAAACTACACTTACTATCTGTGGACCCCCAGACAAGAGAAAATCATTCAGATAATGAACTGTGGAATTTAAGCCAGGTCTTTCATTAATGTCCCATTCCAGAAGAGAACTAAAGCACTCAAACACAGAACATGAAATTGAAAATCTTACTGAGAGAGCCCTAAAACAATAGAACTGTTTTTGAAAGAAAAATCCCAGGAGATCAAAGTCTGATGGATGCAGCAGCAGGAGGCAGAAGGCAGATTTAATAGTCCATTTCTCCATTTTGGCCTCAGGACTAAAGCTGTGTACCATGCTAATGGTAGCATTGGAAGGTATACAGTGCACTACAAAGCTCCTTGGGATATCATCATTGAGGGAATGTCCTGTTGGGTAGGAGAGATTATATATAAGGTGGAACTCTCTAGATGATTTTTTTAGGGAGAAGGGAGCAATGCTTAGAGATAAACTCAAAAGATTGGTAATGGGGGTGATGTGTACAAAACTTTTACCTTGTCTGCATGGGTTTCTTTATCTAGCTTCATGTCGATTAGCTAATCCTTCTCAAAGATAACATTCTGACTTTTAGCAAATAGGTTCTTGGAAAGGAACCAATATACTGACCTTAAAGCCATTTAACAAGAAAAGTGTGGCCTTCTTTCATAGATAGGCATATAACAGTGAGTGCAGTGTTTCTAATTTAATTGATTTGGGTCCCTTTTCCCTGAGAAGGGGCAGATCCCAATCCTGGCTGACACTGAGGCTGGCCATCTCTACTAGGTGTCCTGAATCCTCACACCCATAGGCAATTGAGAAAAGGGTGACTTCCAGAGCAAACAGAACACTTGTGTTTGCAGTGATAAAAAGCTAAACTTCCAGCAGAACAAATGGGGTTGTAGCCCCTGTCCTGAAAAGGTGTATTAATGCATTCTTTTCCTTCAGATGGCCCATATCTGCCTTTTTTCCTATGAAGACCCATGCAGGGTAAATGGGGTGCAGCCACTACTCTGGGCCCTTCTTGCCCAATCTACAGGAAGGATCAAAAGTGGACCTTAAGTGGAAGGCCTCATCATAATGAAGCCATGCTAGGCCTCAGCTTGTATTTGAAAGAACATGTCCAAATATTTGGTTAAAATAATGCCTTGCTATGGGTATTTTACTTACATGATTCCCATATAAGTGAGGAAACTGGCCAACCAGTTGGACCATTTCCTTTAGGCCTTCTTACATCTGGGTTGCCCCACACCCTTCACTTCATTCTTGTCCCTGTCTTTGTTATCACACTCCCTATAAAGCTGTGAAAAAAAAAATCAACAAACTCATCCTTTCGTATCTTCTCCCTAGTGTGTGATGCCACAGTGAAAATAATCTGCTGTACCTTTTCCAAATGGTTTCCTTATGAATTCAGATATGTATCAGCTCAATGGTTTGAGCATTGGACTATGACTCTGGAAGGCAGGGTTCAAATCCCAGCTTGACATTGAACAACTTTGGAGTTTAAGTGTTAAGAATTATGACTTCACCCTCTTCTATTCAACTATTTCTAGAAGATTAAATACTGGCCAAGATTCTGTTAACCAGAATAACTACTCTGGTGCTGGCAGCAGCATCAAGGCAGCTTAAGAAAAGGAGCCATGGGAGCTATTATAATCATAGACATGTTTGGGACTGTGATGAAAACCATCCCTATTAGGGATGCTCTGCCAGCCCAAAATGTGGGTGGTTTTTGCTTCTAACCTCTTGCCATCTCTACACACTACTTAAAAAGTGACTGATGTTGACCTAAATGATCTTTACACCATCATGTCACCAACAAAATTCCAACCATTGCATCTTAATCCAGCTGAAATCTAATCAAGTCTCACTGCAGATCTAGTGAATCAGTTTTAAGACGGCATGAATACTGTAGAGGCATCACTGAAAAGACACTCTAAGGACAACATAGTGAATAATATGCAATATGTGAACATATCTTAATGTTTGTACCCACACCGCCTGAAGCATTCACATGAACCCCTTTTGCACTTGATTGCTGTTGTTGTTGTTATTGCTGTTGCTGTTGTTGTTGTTGTTATTCTCATTATTGTTCTTGTTGTATACCTTCAAATTGTTTCCCATTTATGGTGATCCTAAGGGGTTTTCTTGGCAAGAGAAGAGTGTGTAACTTGCCTAATGACTCTGGTCTCCAGAGTCATAGTGCAATGCTCAAACCACCACATCAATCTGTCTCTTGGTACATTTTACACTTTTACTTTTACTTGTGCAAAATATAAACACTTATCAAAAATTCATTTCTCTTTCTTCTTTTGTTTAGGAAAGCCCCTTCTTCCTCCAAACCAAACCCTTAGGGAGAATTTCCAGATTTAACAGAACTTTTCCTTCTTGTTTACCTTCTCTTTCTGTACCTCTCTTTTATCAAGTGGTCCACACAGTTTAAGTTATCAGAGATATAAGCAAAGAATAATTTTCATATCACAATTTGCCATCCTTTTCAAAAAGACAACCTAGAAAAATGATCTAGAAAGTCTATAATAGCATCACAGATAAAGTGATAATGTCTCAACCTAACAGGTCTTTCACTTTTCCTATTAACTTTTCTCCACTATCTCCATGAAAATAATTTTTATGTAAATCACTTCCTTCTGAAAAATAATTTTGAGGAAAACATGTACAAATGATTTGTGCTAAATGTTCCCTTTCCTTTTGTGTGACATCTGTGCTTCAGTAGAACTAATCATTGAAATTCTGGATGCCGAAAAGGCTTCTATCTGCCAGCCCTTTAGCTGTGTGTGACAACTGTCTTTCTTGCAGACATAATAAAATATGAGGTGCTAGGAGATATTACTGAACAAAGTTCTATCGTCCTTCAACTCCATTCTCAGCACAAACTTCCTGCTAGAGGCTTTCATTTGGAGAAGAGGGTGTTGGCACCTTTCTTCTGTTCTGCCTCAGGTCTCCAGTGCCTTGAGATCAAGTATTATTGTATCTCTTTCTTCCCACTGTAAGTTGCCCAATGGAAATAGGAAGACAGAGAGGGGGTTGAGAGAATCACATAGAGTGAAAGGTGACAGGGTTAACAATGAAAGGAATATCACTGCAAGATAGAAACTTAAAAGTTGTTGTGGAGAAATGAAAGCAATATCAATTTGAGCAAGTGATGTGCTGCTACAGTTTCATAGTGGATTTTTCTTAATTTAGGTTTCTGCTCTCAAACGGGAATGGTTGCTCACTGATACACACGGCTTCAATATCTAACAGTAAAATAGATCAGAGTAACAGACCTAAACTGGGAACTTAATATTGTATAACAAAGCAGCATATATGTAAAGCATTTGGTGTCAAATCCACCAGAAATCTATACATTGGGACAATGTATAGAATCTATCTCAGATTCACTTCCCATGGTAAAATTATTAGTGGGATAATAAATAGGAAACTGCATAACTGAGTAGACAGTCAGCATAGTGTAGTGGTTTGAGTGTTTGATTACAACTATGGAGATCAGGGATGCATGTACACTGTAGAAATAATGCAGTTTGATGTCACTTTCACTGTCATGGCTCCATTCTACAGAATTCTGGGATTTATAGTTTTGCAACTCACCAGCCATAGTTTCCAAAAAATAAATAAATACAAATCCCAGGATTCATTAGGATGGAGCTACAGCACTTAACATGGTGTCAAACTGCATTATTTCTACAGCATGGATGCTACCCAGGATTCAGTTCCCCATTCAATCATGGAAACTCACTGAGTGATTTTGGGCAAGTCACATACTCTCAGCCCCAGAATATTCCATGATCTGTTTGTCTTAGGGTAACCATGAAATTGAAATGACTTGAAGGCACACAATAACAACAAATACCTGGGTTACAATGGCCGGTGTTTTCTATGCCCAACTTTTAAAATAAGAAAACCTGTAGTCTGATAGTGTGTTTTAAAACTGCAGATCATAATAAGTACCAAATTATGAATAACAAAGGAAAACTGTGTGGATTTTGAATACTTTATCGGATGGGAAAGATAATTGCTGAAATTACTCTTTGCTACCTTGAAAAGCAAACCTAGGCTGCTACCACACTGAAGAAATAATGCAGTTTGACACTGCTTTAACTGCCATGGCTCCATCCTATGGAATCCTGGCATAGATTGCTGTGGCACCAGAGCTCTCTGACAGAGAAGCCTAAATATCTCACAAAGCTACAAATTGCAGAATTTGATAACATTGAGCTATGGCAGTTATAGTGATGTCAAACTGCATTAATTAGACCATGTAGATGTAGCCTTAAGGAAGACTTGCATCCCTGTCTAATATAGATTAGTATGGCATAGGTTAGGTTTTGTCAGAAAGCATATATGGAAACAGAAATCCAAGCTACAAAAGATTAAGAGGTGTAGTTCAATTTTATTGAATAAAAGTTTTGTGCACATGGGCCTCCAAGGTTATACTACTTCACTTTCTCATACAATTTACTTCTGTTGCCCACAATGTTCCAACCACAGCAGGGAATATAATTATTTCAGACTGATGGCTCACATTAACCTGATACTTTCATTGAAGGGGATGGTTAAACCTATGGCCAGGTGAAAAGAAGGCCAGCAAGTGTAGGAGAAGGAGTTGACATTGGCAAAGACAGATTTGTTCTGGAATCATGATGGTCAGAAATTCCTTCTTCAGAGCTCAAAAATCTTGATTTAATAAAATCAGCAATGAGTGAATTTAAGCATATACTTCATGCTACCCTTTATACTTTGCTTCTCTTATGTTTATGTCTATTTCTTTGATAAGATGCAACATCACTCTTTTGGAACTTAAATGACCTCATTTGTATTTTTGCATATATGTTTAGAGGTGTTTGTGCTATCCTTAATTATCAATGTACATGTAAACCAGGGATGGGCAACTTTGCTTATTTCTTTTTTGCCTTTAAAAACCAATAATATCAAATAGTTTTTCCTTTATATTTTTTATTTATGCTTTAAAATTATTTTTCACATTGTAAGACTTTTAGTAAAGAAGAAAAGAGTTCATGCAAAAAGGGGGAAAAACTTTTTTCTTGATTTTGTACATTAATATGTCAAAAAGAGAAAAAGAGAGGAATATGTTTAAGGTTTTGGTTTAGCTGTTGTTGTTTTGTTTTGATAGGAAACCAAAGATCTTGTTCTATAAACAACACGCTAAATTAAAAGCAAGCAAACAATCGTGCACTAATTGATCATTTTCTTAGTGAAGTGTCTCAGTACTGAGTCATCATTTCTTGTTGAGAGTGAGGGAACGCACGGTCACTAAACCTAAAATCGGCCCCAGCATGGTGCATTTGTGCATACTGTGCCACCCCATTGTGATAGAGGGTTAGTCTCTGGAACTCCCCTCATGGGACATGTAACCGGGGGGCGGGGGGGGGGTTCCAAAGATGACTGGCTGAGGTAGTGACTGATCCCCTTTGGATTGCCCTCAGGGTCTGTTTTTTTTGCCCAAGGGATAGCTGGGGAGGTGTCATAGGCTGATATCTGAGCTTCAGCTGGGCCCACACCAGGTTGATCCTCCCTTGTTTATCAATTTGCTTACTCCCAGGTCTCAAACAGTTAAATACTTTTTTAAGGTGCGTTACAGACCGCTGGATTGCGGCGGTCTGCTGCCGCCGCTTGCACCATCCGGGAGCCGCAGCCTTTAAACGGCACGGCCCCCGGACGCTGCTGAGAAGGAGCGCGGAAATCATGCTCCTTCTGAGGCCCCGGAAGAGGCACCGCAAAGCGCAAGGGGCGCATTTGCGGCATCATTTCCGGGGCGACATGTGTGGACGCAACGCATCCAGCACGTAAAGATGACGGCGCCCGTGTGTATAGGGCACCGCCATCTTTACGCCCTCGTTACGTGCTAGGGGTGAGGCTGGTGTGGACGCTAGGTCCTCGGCCAACCCCTAGCACATGACGGGGGTGTATTAAAGGCCCGTCTATAACGCACCCAAGTCAATAAAGTGGTCCTTGTTTAATCCACATATATGTGTCTGCTCTAATTCAGTCAAGGGTACTGAATAAAGAAGTTAAAAGGAAGGCAAGGGATGGAAAAGGAAAGCTCTGGAGTCTTCATCACGATCAGCAACAAAAATTATGTGAATGCTGTGAAATTTTGCAGGCACATATGGAATTAAAATTTCAAGATGGGACTGTCAGGATTGTAATGTCTTTGCCAGTTATAAAATGCAAGCTCCTATAACTAGAACATAAAGGTAAACTACCGAGGCAAGGGAGGGGGGAGGCAACTACAGATGTGTAATAGTACACATATTCATTCTCCTTATTGGCTTTCACACAGTTGGTTGCTGCAGATCTCTAAAACTATGCATTGTGCAATGGTATGTAATACCACCTGCTTTCAGAGTAGCAGTTTTAGCAATGTGAAAGCAGATTTTTATATGGAAGAAATGGTTCTCTTTGTTCCTCATTTCAGTACTTTTCCAATCTAAAAGTCCAGATGGTACATTTACCCACTGCAAATCCATTTATTTCCATCTCCTTCCTTTCTTTTAGAGATAAAGGTAGAGTTAGTAAATGTAAGAACTACAATGAAGGGAAGGCATCTTATGCAACCAAATGTTATCAGAAAGAAGAAGAAAGAATGTATCTCTTTTTCAGGAATCAGAAATAACTTTTCAAATACATGCAGACTTGTAGATTGCAAGCCTGAAAGCTGGTCCTTGTCTGTGCTTTATCCCTGTGTATTACACCTTTCCAATTATAGACACATATCTATATTGTCAGCTAATTCATGGTGTCTTTCTGAGGTGAATATTTTTCTACAGCCTCTAGAGAATGGGGAGAATGTAGTTAAAAGAAGATGATTGACCCTGTGAAATCACCACTGACCTTCATAGCTGAGTAGGTGGGTTTTTTATGGTTTAGTGAAAGCCATGTTGAATGTTGCCCATTCCATCAGACATTAACCAAGCTTTCTAACATTTTATAATCTCCTATTTTTTATATTTAAGGGACAGACCTATTTAATACCAACTTCTTTTCCATGTTTCTGTCACAGCCCCTATTATTTCTCCTTCTTAAACAGGGTCAGGTCATATGTTACATTACATACTTAGTATACTACCAGCCTTTAAACACAAACACACACACACACACACAGAGAGAGAGAGAGACTGTCAATGACATTGCGGGCAGATTTAATTTCCCACTTCTCTGAAATCTGCTCACACGGTGGGTATAAGAGGTTCATGTTGCGAAAAAATAGGTGACCCATATGTCCTTCATATGTTTGTTTGTAAAAAGAAAAAGAAGATTAACTTTATGGTATTCATTTAAATTAGCACCAAGTTTAACCCTTAGTGTCCCTGCATTCACCTTCTATGAAAACATTTTGATTTTCCTTTTGATACTCAAAGTATATTCAGGTAATCGGGTTTCTTCTCTTGAGGTTTAAGCCTTCTTCTCTGAAACTCTAGAAGTTACAGTTTTGAGTGCAAAGTAGATTTATTGAAACTCTCATGTTCATGTTCATAAATGTTGTTTTCTACCTTTGTCCCTGTCATCCACTTATATAAGTTCACGGCATAGACCAGGAGAGGAACAGAGGTTCATTCATGTATGAATAAATATGATTAGAATGTTGTGACATTAGACAGTGTAGTGAATATTATATTTAAAGGTAATTGTTACATTAATATATATATATATGGATTCATAGATGTCCCTAGGCATTGTAAGCATCATGATATCACCAAAATGCATTTTGATACCTCTCTATTTTTATATTGCACATCTGGGAGCCAGCATGTGCTTTTGAGGTTGTGATGACCTTTAAACACACAAAAAAAGTAGTACATGAATAAGGCACACAGACCCGAAGACATGCAGATGGCTCAAGTGAGAAAAGCACAAAGGATGGAAGGGGTTTGCTAACAAATGCAATACTCCAGTGGTCATGTGGCCAGCATGACTTCACTGAATGCTGTTACCTTCCCAGTGAGAAGTGGTACCTAGCTATCTACTTGCATTTGCATGCTTTGGAACTGCTAGGTTGGCAGAATCTGAGACTAGCGACAGGAGCTCACCCCATCATGCAGCACTTGGGTCTGTCTCAACCTGCCAGCCTTCTGATCTTCCATTCATCAGAACTGGCGTCTTAACTATTAACTCACTGTGCATCCGCAATGTGTATCCTTCATGAAAAAGCAAATTGGAAAGAAAGTGTCCAAAATCCAATATGTATATACTGATGTAATAATTCCAGAGTGTAAAGGGTAGCTGAGTAGCAAAGGGGTTAGTGTAATTGTTTCTCAGCAGAATGAAAACCCTGAGAGATGGAGTGTGCAGTCTGCAGCAAACTGTGCAATGTTTACTTAAGGATGTTGCCATGGATTCTATGTTCTGGGGTGAAGCACTGATTACTGCAAATCACATCCTGAATAGAATGTGGACACCATCCATAGAGAATATCCCTTATTGCATGTTGTTTGGTAGAAAGCCAACACTGAAATATATGAAGGTATTTAGCTTCTTAACACGGGTCAATACTCCTAATGGTCAGAGGAGAAAGGGGGATGCATCTGCCTGAAAAATGAGATTTTTAGGATATGCAGGTAATGGAAACACATTTCTTGATGCAAGTACAAATAGAGTGGTAATTTCACAGATTTTTGCAGATTTTCATGAAACAGCATGGGAAAGAATCCATGGGAACACCGAAGTAGTCCTACAAGGACTGTGTGATGGTAGTGCTTCATCTGGTGGCATAGCAGGTAAAGATGGAAGTTGAAAGTCCTATGAAGGAAGGGTCAGTTTCACCCTGTAGTCTACAGAAAGAAAAGCCTAGTGATGGTGAGCTAATGAAGTCTGGAAATCAAGTAATACCTAGACATTCAGAAAGGGCAAATAAAGGCATTCTACCCAAGAGTTGTCCAGAACTTAATCTTCAGTGTGCAAAAGGAAAACAAATATTCTGAGGATGTAATCTCTCTATCAGAGTCTGAGAGAGATAAGTGGGTTGGACCCATGAGGTAGGAAATAAAAGCTATTAAACAGAGGGTTGAAGAATTTCTTAATGGTACTCCCAAGAGTGTGAAGGCAGTTGGTTGCAAGTGAGTGTTACAGACCACAAACACTGAAAATGTTTCAGCAGCAAGGCTGGTGAAGTTCACATCAAATTAATTTTGGAGGGGATCGTCAGCCTTTGGCAATGTAAAATTAAAAACTAGTGAACTGCACAGTCATAATGTGTGTTTGGTGTGTGTGACAAGGCCAGACATGTAGATAATTACCCTTGAGGTGGCTGGACACCAAGATATGTATTGTATACTGCACCTGTGACATGTATGACTCAGCACTATCAGGTACTGTATTATAACATGGACTGGAGAGTTGCATCAGCCTACAGAATATATAGCTGTGTATAATGTGGGTTATCATAGATTTTGTTATCATCGTGTAGAATGAGTTGTTGGAGTTTCTGTAAGCTACTGTGAATATTGAGAGGAACTCTGTCTGTTTGTTCATTTCCTTCTACTGTATATAGCATCTCCTTATCACCTCTAAATAAGTAACTTCACTGGGAGCAGTCTGTTTAGGCTTCCTGAGTTTATCCTGGTATCTCTAGCTTTGGCTGAAATACTGGAATCATGTTCACGTCTGTTCACAATGTGACAGCCACTGCACAGTTGTCCCCTTAAGTAGGCCAGGTATGTATATATGCAGATTGGATAGGTAGATTGTCTGATATTTATATTTGCTGTCTGATGCCAGGTCAAACCTATATAACTCTAATTAACAACCTTGTGTTGTTGGTGTTGGATTCTCCAATGTGTCTATATGTCTATTTTCCTGCTCACTTGTTTGCCCTTCAAGCTAGGCTCAACATTGCAATTTTAGAGAATCATGGAGACCAGTTTGCAAGTAGAACTGAAATAGCGATGGTCCAAAATTTCTTGGTTAGCTTTTCTTAAGCGGGGGGGGGGGAGAGTCATGGAGTGAGAAAAATGCACTGAAGATTGTAGAATAACAGAAGTTTCATAAAATTATCAAGGTGGGGTGCTATCCTGATCTTGAGGGTGAAACAGGTGGGCAGGAAGGAGCAGCCAGAAGCTGCTCCTGCACTAATCAACTTGGGACCACAGTAACCACATGCCATGGCCCCAAGTATGTGCACTGTCATGGTCCCAAATGGGCTGAGGAAAGAAGCAGAAATATCCACTCCTGTTTGGGCCACCTAAGGCGCCCTGGTGCAGCCCCGGTGCAGCTTCAGTGTTGTTTAGGTGCATTTGTTGTCTACTCCCCATACCCCCAAACTGCATGGAAGGTGCCTGTTTTTTGCCCGTCTGTTTCAGACCTTAGTTAAATATTTAGGATGAGTGAAGGTTACCCTCTCAAGTCCTCCAGTATTTATTTATTTATTTATTTGGAAAATATATACCCCACCTTTCTACCTCCAATGATGCTTCATACAGCTTGCAATAGTAAAATTAAAATATAAAAAAGATCCAATGAAAATATATTTTTTTAAAAAACACCTGTCATTATAGCAGACTGTGTTCTTGTATTGTTGTCTGACTTATATTATCCTGTATTATAATCTTACATAAGGTTTGCAATTGGGTTTGCCTAATTAAACTAAAATTACCAGAAAGAGGATCTCCTGTGCCAAATACTATTTACATCTACTTTCAAGACTATATGCTAAGTATCCATACATGCATAGTTAATACAGTCCAATTCACATTTAACAAACAGCTTGGTGTAGTGACTTGTCTAATAACTATGCTCCAGAAGTACTTTGACAAAGAGATGAGGGAGTAAACTCTCCACGAACACAGAGAGGGGATTCCATCTTTGAACAAAAAAAAAAGGGAGGAAGAACACAACTTGTCCTCCATTTTTTCCCATGGAAAGAAGAAGTGATAACAAAAAGGAAGTGGTGTCAGCTCATAAATCATTTGAAAAAGGAATTTAGAACCCATCTGGAAACATCCCATTTTGTCTTGGTTATACACACACACATACACACATTGCAACTACAGAAAAGTCAACAAAAAGAAAGCCAGCACCCAACTAATTCAACAGCAACCCTGCTTAAATGTTAAATGCTTGTCTGAATAAAAATACTTTTGCTTGTTGGAAGAAACGCCATAGAAAGGAAAGGATTTCCAGTGGCTGTGGCTTCTCTTCTTTCCTAGCAAACATGCCCTTAATGGTTGCAGCAGCAAAAGAAGGCTTGTCCTTCACGATCTTAAAATGCTTCATGTGGGTGAAGATAATCTTTCAAACATCTGGGCCCCAAGTTATATCAGACATTGTAGGTCATAATAACCATCACTTTAAATTGTACCCAGAAACAGTTTGGTAGAAAATGACATTTTTTGAATAAGTTATTGAGCTGATGAACAAAATGTGATACTTTCAAGTAATCAGTATCATCTAGAGACTCTGGAGAATATATAGCACAAAATCTATGCAGGTCCAAGGCCTACCATTTGGAGCAAGGGATAAATTAGGTTGACCTATGGAACAGTTTATGAGCACTAAGAAGATAAAACTTTTCTGAGGAAAAGACAACTTGAGTAGACAACTTGGTATTGATTGATTGATTGATTGATTGGCTATTGAGTTGAGGGGGAGAAAAGGAATAGGGCAAAAATATGGAAAGACTGACTTAAAGCAAGCATGGCTGGAACTCCTATAAACTTCCATGAACTAGGCAGTGTGATTCCATAGTAAGGTTGCCCCTCTGTATCCATGACTTCTTCACCCGTAAATACAACCAACTGCAGTTGAAAAATATTCTCTCACACACACACGCACACACTTCAAAAAAGCAAACTTTGATTTTGCCATTTGATATAAGGGGCATCATTTTACTATGCAATGGTATATAGTGGGACTTGTGTATACACAAATGTCGATATCCACAAGGGGGCTTGGAACCAAACCCTAGTGGATAGTGAGGTCATACTGTAAAAGTCTCATATGAAAGAATGGAATCTTTAAATACCTGAAATTCTATTCAGTCACTACTCCAGTTCTATGTGGATTTCCTGGCCCAGGAAGTAAAACATGTTTGCCCTCCCCACCAGAATGAGGAGAGGCACTGTGGTGTAACACTATGGTGTCACAAACCTGGCTTCTTTCAAGGTTATGGTACAGCAAATACTATAGCTGTACCCCACACTATTATAGTCCCCTTTAGACCTTCACACCATGGAGTGAAACAGACAGGCATGAAGAGGGTCAGGTCCATGGTGACTGGATGGTCCACTCCTGAAGTGAGCCACTGCTGTGGTCCTGCATGGGCCTCTGGCAGGAGCAGATTTAATCTGCTCCTGGAAAGTCTGGCTCCTGCCACCTCAGCTTGGCTTCAGAACAGCTTCTGGCTACTTTGGGGGCATGTGTCATCTGAATGCCATGCCCCTAAGGCAGCCAGAAGCTGTTTTTTATTTGTTTTTTTGCCCATCTGTTTCAGCCCTCAGTCCACCTTCCCACCCTTTAATATAGGAGAACTTCACATCCTTTCTCTAGGTACAATCTAGGTGGGGGTACAAGGAATGTTTATCTCACTCTTCATAGGGTTATATCTTTTTTATCATTTTGTTCCTATAATTTTACTGTTTTGAGGATCCTAAGTAATTTTATTTCAACCAAGAAACTCACAAATAGACCTTCTATAATTGCATTATTCCCCTTCCCTTTTAGCTACCCCACTTATTAAATTTCATTTTTAATTGCCTCATGTCCACATATGCGAGTTTACCTCACTTCATTTTTTACTTGTTAGGAAAAAATTGCTCAAATAATACTTGTAGACATTGTTCCTGTATAGGTTTTAACCTGCTTTCTGTTCCCCATGGTGTACTTCCATTTGGATTTATGCTTGCCAGTAATTTATTTCCAATTTTAGCCACAGCTTATCAGACATAATTGCTATTTCCTTATACTTTACTTTTTTCTGACGTAAGCTCTACTGTCTACTTAACCGAGACATTACACTGAACTACTATGGACCTTTGGTAGCTCTTCTCTTCATGTTCCTTCAGAAGTCAAGCACCACCAATAATTTATTTCCAATTTTAGCTGCTACTTATTACTGTCAATGTGTCCTCAAGGCCTTTGCATTTTCCTGACTGCTCATTCTTCTGCCCACTCCTCCATTATTTTTCTCAGTGGGCAAAAAAATTCACTTGATTTTGTATGACTCTATTGAGATTACAGGAAGCTATTACTGAAGAACCACCTAAAATACCATTACAGACACAAGTTTGATAATTCATGTCAATTTCCTCTCATACTTATAATCAGAATGATGTATGAATACTGATAAAAGTATATTAAATCTATGACATCTTGATAACTAATATTAAATTGCATAGTCACAAATGTCAGTGGAAGAACTAATTCATTGGCAAAAAAAATGTGCATTTCACATTTATATCTGAACGGAAGAACTCTTGCTCCTGATAATCATTTTGAATGTTTCATAGTGTTGAATGGTGTGTCATGGGGACCTCATGTGTATCTTCAGCTTTCAATGGGCTTAACAGCCAGACAATACTATTTGAGCTGAGACATAGAGATGTGACAATAATAATAATAATAAAAATAAATGGGAGGTACTAATCAGGATTCCAAGAATCAGCCACAACTTACCTATTTAGAAGAAGTCCCACAATGGAATCTACTAACAGGTAAGCATATGCACAATTACCAAAGTAACAGTGTGTTACTTTTTGAAAACCTTCATTTTGAAATCGTATCATACATGTTACCTGTTAGCTTCTATCTTCTCTGGAAAGATCAGAAGAAAAGATCTAAGTAGAAGAGTGCATGTCTGCACAGCCAATTATCTCTAAAAACTATTCTGGTGCCCAGGGGGTCAAGTGCAGAAGCTAAACTTCCCTGCATTCTATTTAATTCCGGGTTCTTGTTAACTGCCATCAAATTGACTTTGACTTATGGTGACCCTGTGAATGAGAGACTTCCCAACCTAGCAGCAGCAGCCTTGCACAAGTCTTGCAGACTCACAGCTGGGGTTTCCTTGACTGAGCTTATCTATTTGCAGTATGCCTTATAACTTCCCAAACATAATTGTCTTCCCATATGTCCAAATTATGACAGTCTCCATTTAGTCATCTTGGCTTCTAGGAAGAGTTCTAGCACCCATTTAATTTTCTTTTAAGCAGTTCTCAGTATCTGTAAAGCTCGACTCCAGCACCACATTTCAAACGTGTTACTTTTCTTCCTATCATTTTTCTTCACTGTTCAGCTTTCCCAGCCATACATAGACATTGGAACTATGATAGTATGGATCATCCTAAATTCAATTATATATTTTTTACATTTCAGGACCTTGTCAGATTCGGTCATAGCTGCCCTTGTAAATCCTATTCCTCCTCTTGTTCCTTGACTTCAGTATCCTTTCAGTACCAATGTATGAAAATTTTTGATCTATTTTAATGTCTTCATGTTTTTTGGCAATTCATAATGGAAGAATAGGTATAATTTCACAAATCTACAAATATTCCTGCTTTCAACTGTCTCCTCATTCCTTCCTCCTGAATTCTGAAGCAACCGATACTCTTTACTTACTCATGCCTCAGTTGTCTCTTTCTTATTTCTCTTTTCTGGGAGAAACTGTCAATAATTTGCTTTATAACTTGCCTTTAATATTATAAATAAAATATCTTTATTTTCTTTATAACACCACTCCCTCCTTGTTACTGCTTCCTTAGCTCTCTAGATATTTTGGCCAATAATTTACTTCATCTTTGCCAGCATGCCAAATGGTATACTCTAGTTTCACTACAGATCACATGACAAATATTAGAGGATAATGGGAATTGTGGTTGGATGACCATTTCCCCCCCACTCTTCCTGAGCAGTTTATGAGATCACTATGAAACCCAGAGTCAAGATGTTAAAGCTATTCATGGTATGGTCCTGGCTTTGATACCATTGATCATGGTATCCATCTGGACCGCCTCTCTTGGATGGGACTTGGAGGTAGTGCTGGGGGACTTCTGCTTGACCCCCTGGCCATTGGCCTGTGGGATCCCTCAGGGCTCTGTGTTGTCTTTTATGCTATTCAACACATATGAAACCTCTGGGAGAGGTTGTCCGGAGTTTTGGGGTGTGGTGTCATCAATATGCAGATGACACTCAACTCTACTACTCCTTTCCACCACAATCCAAAGAGGCTGTCTTGGTCCTAAACCAGTGTTTGTCATCAGTAGTGGACTGGATGAGGACAAACAAGTTGAAACTTAATCCAGATAAGACAAAGGTGCTCCTGATCAGTCAGAAGGTAGATCAGGAAATATGGATCCAGCCTATGTTAGATGGGGTTACAATCCCCCTGAAGACACAGATTCACAGTTTGGGGGTACTCTTGGATTCAGCTTTGAACTTGAAGGCTGAAGTCTTGCAGTGACCAGGAGTGCTTTTGCACATTTTAAGCTTGTGCACCAGCTGCACCCATTCCTTGAGACATCGGATCTGGCCTTGGTGGTACATTCTTTGATTACATCCCATTTGGACTACTGTAACAGTCTTTACACAGGGCTGCCTTTGAAGAATGTTCAGAAACTTCAGCTGGTCCAAAGAGCTGCAGCCAAGCTGTTAACTGGAGCAGGTTACAGAGATTACACAACACCTCTGTTGAAACAGCTCTATTGGCTGCCAGTTTGTTTCTGGTCACAATTCCATGTACTGGTTATGACCTATAAGGCCCTATATGGCTCAGGTCCACGATATTTGGCATACCGTATCTCCTGATACAAACTGGCCCAGGCCCTGAGATCCTCTAAAGAGGCCCTTCTCTCCATCCCACACCATCACAAGCACAGTTGGTGGGGATGCCAAAGAGGGCATCCTCTGTGGCTGCTCCGAGACTCTGGAACTCCCTGCCCAGGGAAATCAGAATGGCTCCCTGCTTGCTGACCTTCCACCAGCTGTTGTATTCTGATTTGACCCATTTATTCCATGATATATATTGTAGGCATGAATTTTAAATTTTTCTCAATGGATTATGATTTTAATAAAATATTTTTTTCAAAATCTATATTAAATCTCTCCTTCTGAATCTGAAGGAGTTAGCATTCCTGTGACATGACAGGGGTACACATTAGATATGCATAATAGTTTGTGTGTTCTATGCAAATGTTGTTCACAAGTCATAATCAGTGACATGCACTCAGAAAGCACTACATTCCTCTTTTTAAAACACAAATTACACTTTAGGACAAAAAGCTGTTTACTTATAAAACTAAGCTTATGATATGGAATAGGCATCTCCTATTAAGCACTCAGACATAAATTAATTGTGCATGACCAAGGTCTTGTAGACCTAAAGTGCTTTTGCATAGACCTAAAGTGCCTCTCTCTCTCTCTCTCTTTCTTTCTTTTTGCAGCAGATGAAGACTCTAAGTTCAAGTATAAGAGACACTTTTATACAGACATACAAATCATTTGAATAAAATGTTAATTTTATCAAATGGATCAAAAGCTATATTTATGGATGTGGTTTTCCACTACAGCCTCTGTACATTTAATAACTTACAGTAGAAGCCTTCTTTTCTCAAAGATCAGAGAATGAAAGGGGAAATTATCAAATATAGTCTTCAATTTATACTTCACCCCCTCACCAATAACTTTGAATATGTCCCAAACCAGTTATATAAGATCATTCTTTACTCTATTCAAAATAGCTCATATGCTTCCTAATACTGGTAAACTAATGAGACTACTTAAACTCAACTGTGTTGACAGTCTATTGTCTACTTTTAAGCAAATCATCTATTCCCCTGAATTGCATCAAAAGACAATTTTGGCTAATTATTCACTGAATATTGAAAAGCTTCCTCTGCCCCCATGGGCACTTGCATTAAACTGTAAATGGTAGTGGTTCTGAATACAAAATGACTTGGCACGTTGTGTACATTTGTGGGAGTTTGTCATTAAAGTTATATGAAAATCTTAAACTACACTGTCTCCTGGGTTATTTCCCTGTCTCATCATCATATTGTTTTATTTTACAAGATGATAAAACATGAGCTACAGTTTTCATATGTGCATTTTATTTTATAACCCATATGTTGAAGTGCTCTCCACTGCAACACAATTTCTTAAATCCCTTTCCATAAATAATGTGACTCAGCAGAGACAGAGCTATATTTATACTGACAATCAAGCCTTTAAACAAAAACCTGTTCCTCTTTTAAACAGTGTAGCCTGGCCTAGCATCATATTCATAAAGCTCTTCATTTGTAGGGTAGTTATTTGTTATTTCCTTTATCTGTCTCTATTCTTGTGCCTTTAACACTAATTGAGCCTGGCTTTCAATTGTTTGTATTTCAGTTCAAAGAAATCCTGTTACACTAAAAGATGGGGGGAGTGTTGGGGTGCCAGTGTCTCCTTGAATTTTGGGAAGATTATAGCTCAAATGGAGACCTAGGGGAGGCAAATAACTTTGGGTGTCTTTTCACGTAAGTATACCACCATGCAAAGAGTGCTCCAGTTTCAGTAAATAGGAGAGTTTTCTTTAGAAATGTGCAAAGTGTGCACGGAAACATGCAAAACCAATGCAACCTTAGAAACCATACAAGGGTATGAGAAAGAAAGGTGTGGGAGGCTAGATAGAGAAGAACTGGGGATTAAGGAGGGAAAAAATTGCCAGTCCTGAAGATAGGTCTGCTGAAAATGGAGGCTGGTTTAGACAGCACCAGAAGGTTACACAGAGAGAGTGGGTGGGACCCTATACGTACACACATGCCTAGACCTCGGGTTGATGTTTGTATCCTCAAGGGGGTTTAATATTACCACATGGTGTAACAAAGGCTTTGATGGTTTTCCCATGGAATTGACAAAATGGATCTGGAATGACTGATGGCTTTAACTCAGAGTGATAAAATGTTGATTGGATTTGAGACTGTCTCTGGAGTGTCAGATAGGAAGGGTGGATAGGAGCACAACATGAGGTGAGGCGAAAGGTATGGTCCTGACCTGGAAGCAAAGAAGCCTGAACAAAAGGAGTGGACAGAGGCCACTCCATTCATGGTCGGGTGGAGACCGCAGTGACCACACAGCCCATTCTCAAAGCGGGCCACCGTCGTGGTGCTAAACAAGCAGGAGTGGATTTTTGCTGCTACTTTTTGTGCCAGTTTTACCTGGCTCGGTGTACCCTTTGTGCAGCTTCTGGCCACTAGGGGTGTATGTTGTCAGAACACTACTCCCCCAAAGCAGCCTGAATCCACTTTATTTGGCCCATCTGTTTGAGCAATAGACCCAACCAACTTTAAGGAGGTCATTTCACAGCTGCATTCATGCAGCCTCTCACTTTGCCTGCAGGGGAGGGGCTGTGTTTGTGTCAGATGCCTTAGGGCTTGGATATCTGTCCTCCCTTCTCATCCTCTAGGACATTCAGGTGGCTGCCAGACTGAGCTGGAGGAGGGCACAGCTGGGGTAAGTTAGCGTCATCTTCAGAAACCAAACTCTTGGGGGGTGGCAGCTCAGGGAGGTATGCTTCATCTTCAGAAGCCAAACTTTCAAGGGAAGGCATTACAAAGTCCCAGGGATGAACATTTATATGTATATTAGCTTGTCCATCATGTAAAAGAGAAACCTCAGCTAGTCAAATCAGTGTATAGTTCAACATCATATTGTGCAAATTCATTATTGAATGTATGGAATATAGTTTGCTTTATTATTTTTTTTCTTTTTGAAGCACTTTTCCTGATTTTCTAAAAATTAGAAATCTCTATCTCTATCTCTCTGTGTATCTAGTTCTATCTCACAAACTAGAATAATTTTAAAATAGCCTCTACAAAGCCCAAGCCAAACTTTTTTTTAAAGAAGTGTTTCATTCACCTGTAATTGGATAGCTTGTGCAACATGTTTTAGCCTTGAGCAAAATTTCAAGATCAAGTTATAAACCTGCAAACCTAGAGATTTGTAAAGAAAATTGCAATTCAGCTTTAGTTCTTTATAGGTGTGACTGTATAGCCATAATTGAGAATTTTGTTCCTTCACAATGTAATAACTATTTGTCCTCAAGGGAAATGGTTATTTAAATAAATAAATAAAAAGGGGAACCCTTCTCCAGACAATTAATGTCACTGGGTTTTAGTATCATATTTTTACCCATTTTCTGTTGTTGTTGTTGTTTAAAAAATATACCCCCCTACTGAATCCTTTCCAACATTTATGATTTTCCAGAGATAGTGAGGCTGAAGCAGTACCATGTAGACTTTTAAAGACTCGGGTTTTCAGCTTGATAGTAGCATAGACATGAAGCAAAAGGTATGCTATTTCCACTTATTATCTTTTCCAGATAACAATTCCACTGTATGTAAAAACAGATGGCACTCACAACTATTTAAATATGAAGCCTCCATCTGTTTGCATTCATGTGCTATTTACTTGTTCTCACAGGCCTCTTTGATGAGTAATCTGAACCTCTCTATGGCGCTTTCCAGACCGCGCAAAAGGGCAGTCTGTAAAACGCCCTCATTTGCTGCATTGAGCAGCCTCAGCGGCCAAACCGCATGATTGCTCCGCGCAGCAAAAAGAAGCCACAAAAAGTGGCTTCTTTTTGTGGTGCCATTATGACGCCGCAAAGCGCCAATGGCACACTCGCGGCATCATAATGGTGCCGAGCCGTGTGGACGCTAACCGTCCGCTACATCAAGATGGAGGCGCCCATGTAGAATGGGCGCCGCCATTTTGTATGCGCTCGGCACGTACTAGGGTTAACCCTAGTACGTGCCGAGCAAGTACTTTTTGCCCATGTGGAACGGGTCCATGTTTTCCACAGACATAGGGATGGAACAGCTGGACAAAATAAAGTGGTTTGCAACTGCTTTGAAGGTGGGGCATTTAGATGATGCACACCTCCAAAGTGGATAGAAAAGCCATGTTCTTGGGCTAAAAAAACAGAGCAAACAGAACCTGGGATAGTCTGGCTTAGCGTGGAAGATGCACATCTTTACGCCTGCAAAGAAATGAAAGTGTGACAAGTCCAGTGAATGTAATTACAATATACCCAAACCAGACAGTCAAACAGGTGGATATGGGGTGAAGGGGGCATGAAATGGGCATGAAGAGGGCCTCCAAGAGCACACCAATGCATTGATGCCCTCTATGGATGGAGCATCACACATGCCACTGGGTGGCTAATCAAAGGTGCAGCAAACTCATGGGATGGGATCTGGGTGGATGTGCGAGGTTATTGGGGGGGGTCGCTGGTGGTGTGTTTGTGTGATATGCATATGTATGGTGAGGAAGTAACAAAAAAAAATACCCAGTAGCACGGCTTAATGTTGTGCCATTTTTCTGGACCATGTGAATTCAGCCTGCCTTGGGAGTGGAAAATGGAAGTAGCACGAGTCCAACCTACTTTGGAAAAATTCAGGATCAAGCCTCTTTGTCCTGCCCATCTGATCCGGCTCTTAATCATCTACCATTGCATCCATTTTAGTGTCTTTTGCTAAATGATATCATGTCAATCAAAGACCTGAACATCACAACATACATCTCTTTGAATCACAACATTAACAAACTGCAAAATAACAACCAACAATCATGGCAATAAGAATATAAAGTTATTTAATTTCAGTTAGATTTTACATAAGAATTCAGCATAGTGCAGATGTTTGGAGGTATGAAACAATTACAGAGTGAGATTTTTCCTCCAATGTGGCTGATTTGAATTCTTTCATCATGTCTTGTAGAAAGTGCGGGATGAGTCCTTCCTGAATCTTCACCACGAAGAAAAGCCAGAGAGAAAGAGAGGGAGAGAGATGATGATGATGATGATGATAATAATAATAATAATAATAATAATAATGATTTATTTCTATCCTGCTTTTCTGTTAGCAAACAATCAAAGCGGTCTACAAATAAAACCAGTTCGATATACAATACATAGTAATATCCCCAACTCCCTCCCTAAAACAAGATTAAACACATTGAAATTAAAATTAGTCTATTAAAATAAAACTCACAATAACAACAAATTTACAAGAAGATTGAGTGAATAATAATAATAATAATAGTAATAATATTTATTTGTATTCCGCTTTTTCACAAAGGAATCAAAGCGGATTCAAACAGTATGAATAAAACAATTAAAAATTACAATTTTAAACCCCCAAAACCTGACCCCTCTCCCATCATAAAAACAGTGATCAACCCCTAAAAAAAATTAAACATAAAAAAATTTAAAACTGTCCAATATGAATATACTAAAATTTTGGGCAGATTAGCAGTAGAAATGAGTCTTCCTCTAGAGGACGGGGAGACGATCCCTTAGATAGGTTGGACCCAGGCCATGTAGGGCTTTAAAGGTAATAACCAACACCTTGTACTATGCCCAAAAACTAATAAGCAGCCAGTGAAGTGACTTCAGAATAGATGTGATATGGTCACTCCTCGTTTTTCCAGTGAACAGCCTGGCTGCCATAGATGTATCCTTTCCTTTGTTCTTTTTATTATGTCATCAATCTTATCAACATTTTCTCAGATTGTGGGCATAATTAAAGTTAGATTTGTGCTATGTTTCTGAGGTTCATAAGGAATTCATTTTGGGACATCCCCAATAATGGGATTATTATTTTTTTATTTTTAAAAAAATCCTCTCAAAATCCGAACAACCCACACAAATTGGACTTTCAAAAGTAATTTTTTTTGTTATCGAATAATTTAAAACCTGACTCCTATAAGACACTGAACATTGCTTTTTAATTTTATCTCCACTTTTTCCCTGAGGAAGGGTGGGAGCCCAACTAGATAGGCTGAAATGGCAGCTTATTGAAACGTAATTTCTCAGAAGATGTAAAAATGATTTAGCCAAACAGCATATCTTGATTGTGGATATGAGGTGGCTTGATATGGTCAGTGGTTAACAAAAGAAAATCCGATTCTTAAAACTTAGCAAAATGGTTTTCAAAGATGATACTATGCTCTCTTGGTTCACTTTAATGATTGTGCTGCTGCTACAAGTACACTTTTGTTATCAGGTTAGAATATGTCATTTTAAGGAATGATATCAAAATCATCTATGATAAGTTAAAAAATGCAATTTGAAGACTCGTGAGTCATATTCAGTAGCAGAAATCACTTATTTTAAATGCCCTGCCCTCAGGAAATAGCTTCTGCATTGACTTGCTACAGACCATTGTGTACTGCAGAGGAATATGAGACATTTTCTTGGAAGTCATTCTTCATTTCATGCAGATTGACAATAATCTGTTGGCCCTCATCATTGCTTCACATGGACTAAGAGTAGACATATCCCTCTGACCCTATATGTGGCAAGGTACAATAAATAGTGAGTAAAAGACCAACTATCTTTCATTGGGGGAGGGGGCTCATCCAGTATTAATGAGCATTTTATTTGTTCAAGTAATCTATTTTCATAAGTTTCTAAAGAATCCCAAAGTTTCTAAATCACATCTAGGAACGTACCAACACAAGGAACTAAAAAAGTGAATTGCATAAGGAGAACCATTATATCAGTTGCATATTTATAGTTTCCAAACATTTTTTTAAAAATGTCTTTCTTATAATTCCCCACTTTTCCACTGTCGGCAATCCAAATATTTATGCATCACCAATTACTTATTATGCACATTTTAAAGTAATGGAAACATGTTTTACCATTCATTCTATCTGCAGGAAATATGTAGCCTTCAGGCAACCAAATTCTGCTCCTAATAACAGTCCTCTGGATCTGATATGAAAACCTCCACATAAATATATTAAATGTTAAATGTATTATGCAGGAGCCAACCAGGCTCTTGCAGACATGACAAAAAGCATAGCATTGATTTACATTAAACACAAACATCAACAAAATCAACAAATATTAAAATTATAAAACATCTGTCAATTATACTAGACAGTATAATTGAAATCTAACTCCTGTGTAAGACTAAGAACAGCTAACTGAATACAGATTGTAAGCTATAAACCTAGAACCAGAGAATGTCGGGCAAATTTTCATTAAGATCAGCAATTTATCAAGGACTTCAGCATCACTTTCCTAGCAGATTTAATAAATTTTGCTATTCTGAAAGCAAAGTAATAATCTGACAATCTAATGCAATCTCTTTTAACATTTCAAATTTTTTCTTCTTCAGAATTGGGGCAATATATTTCAATTTTAAATCAGCATATTTTCCACATTCCCTAGGAACTTTATGACATCTTTCCTCTACTTCCTTCAGTGGAACACTATTTAAATGGCAATTAGTCAAGTAAACTCACAGCTGGTTAGAGGATGAATGAGAAAGGTTGTCTCCTTATTGACTGACTGATATTGTCTTCCTGGTTAGATATGGCTGACAATTTATTGGATCCACAGTTTGCTGCCTTGGATATATCTGTTTGCCAGATTATATCATTCGTTCTCTGCTTTAGAAAGGAAGTGGTCCCATTATAACTCTTTGACAGAAGCAGTTCAGGGGAAAACCAATCTGAGCTACATAGCCACTGATTTTTATGAGACTATGTACTGAGTTTGCTTACTATTTCTTCCAAGGGTGACAAAAGCAGTGGGTGGCATAGCTAAAAAATCAATCTAAGCCATAGCATGCTGGATCAGAGGAAACCCCAATGTTACCAAGTCAGTTTCTTTTTTATCGCAAAAAAAGTAAATAAGGCAATTTTTCTATCTCTAGTAAATTGATCAGTTTCTATCTCTAGTGTTGATCAATTGCTATCTCTAGTAAATCGATCAGTTTCAACATGAATAATGTTAAGTTTCTAGTTTCAGCTAAAACAATTGTACTATCATATACATGCTAAATAATTGTTCTTTTTATATACATAACTTAAAAAACTTATATTAAAGCCCTTAACATAATATGTAAATATTCCTCTCATCATACTTCCCATTCATCTATCTACATGCTGTAACCTATATTTTAGTCCATCCTCTACAATACACGCACACATAAAGCCATAGTTATCTTAAATAATCAGAACATGTTAAAGAAAGAGGTTATTTTTTACCACTAAGGTTTTCCTCAACAATAGCAAGTTTGCATCTCCTCTTTTAGCATTTTCAGTTTTACTCCATATCTTAGCATCATCACTATGGAACAATATAAAACCCATCTTCCTCATAACAGTGCTCAAACATTCAACTTTCTTGAGTTTCAAATGCCAATTTTGCCATCAACTCAAATTGATCCTGTATAATCATGTTCTTCCTAACACAGATTATACCCACAAAATTAAGGATTTGTTTTTTAAAAAATCAGTACCCAGTTATCTAGGTTTCTCTGCATATCTTCATCTGTAAACTCCATTTTATTCTCTACATATTCACTGTATTATCAGTTCTTTCCATATCTCCCTTTAATTTACCTTTTAAAAACTCTTCCTTCCCTTCTACAGGCTCTTCCTTGGCACCTTCATAAAGCTCTAATGTCTTCCAGCATCTCCTGTAAAAGTGATTGCTCTTGTTCTTTTAAATACTGTACTTGCCATTCTTCCAACAATTAGTATATTCAATCAATCCACAACACAAGTAAAGTCAATACAGGGTTAAATCCAAAAATAATCATGCAGACTCCATAGAGAAACTTCTGCCTTCCCATGGAATAATTTGTTTAACACTTTGCCACAATTCAAAGTCCTCTTTACAAAAAAATAAAAAAATAAAAAATAAAATAAAAAAGTCAAATAAGAAAGCCACAAAATTATTTTAGAATTATTGTTCCCTTTGTCCATTGAAAAATTTGCTAAATCATCTTTATTGTTGATATTTTTGCTTTTAAACTAATCTGTTGTAAATAGGCTTTATTTTCTCAGTTCTTCAGTAATTAAAGAAGTCAAAATCAACAAGGCATCAGCATCGGTATCAAATTGGAAGCTGTCTATTCAAGTACAGATAGAGTAATTAGCAAATTAAGAAAAGGAGAAATTTTAGTAGACCAATGTCTTTAAATGGTTCACTTGAAATGGCCCTACCCTATTTGTAATCCCTGCTAGTTTGCTGAAAAGTGAGATGCCCAGCTTCCTTTTCAGATCATAACAAATTCAGTGGTCTTTTATGAGTTGCAGCATTTTTGAAACATAGGGGCTGTACAGACAGCCCCTAAGGGACGGTGCGATGTCGCCCTTTTCCTAGCTGGACCGGGGCCACAGGAACCACATGATCTGGCTTTTCCAGGGTGCAAAAAGGAGCTGCAAAAAGTGGCTCCTTTTTGCACCCTGGAAAGGGTGCAATAGCTACGGCACTGCAACTATACGGTGCTGCTGTGGGGCTGCAGCATCCAGACACAGCGCCGGAGGAGCGCTGTGACACCATGCACTGTGTGGAGCAGCACACGGCATTACAGCACCCTGGGGACAGAGTTGGGGCATGTGTCATGTGAATGTGATGCCTTACTTCACCCCCAGACCGACCTTAATGGCCTGTCTGAAGAACTCTGTACTTAGGCTGCACCTGCACTGGAGAAATGACCCGGTTTGATACCACTTTAACTGCCATGGCTCAGTACCATGGAATTCTGGAAATTGTAGTTTTGTGAGCTATTTAGCCTTCTCTGTCAGAGAGCTCTGGTGCTGCAACAAACCACAATTCCCTGAATTCCATAGCACTGAGCCATGGCAGTTAATGTGGTGTCAAACTCAATTATTTCTGCTGTGTGAATGCAGCCATAGGCAATCTTAATACTTTCTCCTTTTTGGGAAAAGAATTGTCAACTGAAGCTCATCCCTTAGCCACCGTTTTGGCTGTTTCAGCTCCTGCCTGCCTGCGGAGCTCACAGCAGTAATGTCAGCCCACCCTCTTTCCTATCCAGAGGTCTGTAACTGTTTGGATTCTCAGTTACACTCATGGACAATTAAAGTATGCTGCTTCTGTAATAATGTCTAGAAAGATCTTAAGAAGGAGCTGTATATGGAACTGTTCAGAAATGTTTTCCATCTTTACATCCTGATGAATTTCCTTAACATTTAGGTTAAAAAACTAACCCCCAAAATCTGGCTTGACTCATCCATGAGTTAATAGAGTGCTTAACCTGAGCCTCTCCCCAGCTGGACTGCCTTCGCAAAGAAGAGGCTGGGAAGGGCAACCAATCACCCTGCAATCTCTCCCCAGCTGGGCTCTCTCCTGAGGTCTGACCCTTGACTTATCCATGGATCATACCAATACCCATAATCTTGGCATCAAAAGTTGACCACAATTTTACATGAAGTCAGTTTATAGTCAAGTATATACAGCTAATTTTAGCTGTTAAATGCTCCCTTCACTCTTGTAAAATCTTTCAGAGGTTTCACTCTAGATGCATTCTTGAACTCTTGAATACACACACACACACACACACACACACCATCTGCTTAAAAGATATGAAAATATGTTCCTCACATATTTTCTCTTGTCCAGTAAGTGATTTAAGGGTTACTGAACCAGAAATTTCTGGAGTTTACGTCTAAATAGTATAAGCCATGGGCCACATACCAATGCAATCATGATTGTTTTGTAGAGTGATTTCTTATATTTGTCCAGTCAGTCAACCTTTATTAGGCATAGAACAACAAATACATTTCCAATAAATTACAAATACCATTTACAATAAAAATTTAAAATAAAATTTACAATAAATTTACAGAAACTTCAGGGTCATTGTTTGAATTTGAGCCACAGTCTTGTTGCCTCCACTAGAAAATAGGCCATTAGCCTGGTTATATATGGGTTTCGATCTTTAATAGAAATTCCCTGATAACCCATGAAAGAGATATTCATTTCCACTAACCTTCTTAACATTTTTCCCTCGGAGTTATATACCGTGGACCAACGCATACAATGTGATGGAGCATGTCTGGAGCTTGATCACCGTGAAATACACGATTCAAAAATGGGGTCTGCTGATATCTACCCCATGCCACATTTGATGGATGTACATTTTTCTTGCAAACAAAAAGGCCTTTCTTGACCCCTGCAGTGAGAGTGTTTGAAATAATCCGGTATCTACCCTGAAAGGGGGGGGTATAGGTGATATATTAGTTGTTTAGCATGTTGTGATTTATGATTTTATATGTCTCTTGAATAAAAACCTTAAAGTTGATTGTGTGGTATGAAACAAGTTCAGCTTGGTATACATAAAACAGCCATCTTTTCAGCATCATGAATGTATGCTTCTTTTGTGGATTCCATTGGATGATCCCCCATTTCTGCTCTTAAGATTATAAAGAAAACACACACAATGAGAAAAAATACAAACACACACAACACACCATGTAGGCACTGTAAAGCTCCTAACACATTCCAAACAATATATTCTACAAAAGATAAATAGAGAAAGGTACATTTATCTTCGGTCTTAGCCTGTGGAATCTGTTTGGACATGTGTGAAATATGTTTTTATATTCAAGGTCTTTGGGGTTATTCCTTTGATGTTTTCTTTCTTTTTTGTGAGGGTGAGAACTCCTCTTGTTTTAGATGTTTATTCCTTTTGATTTGTATAACTCTGTTAAGTACTACTGTTATCACTGAAAGCAGCTCTGATTTTGTCATGAACCTTATTAAAAGTCTAAAAGAAAAAGGAATGTGTTATTTCATTTAATGTGTATGCCAGATAGTAGCACAGCACAGTAACATGTGATCAAATGCTGTCCTTTCAAAGGTGTAAGTGTCAAGGCAAATTGATCATGCTTATATTATGCCCTGTCAGCATTATGTTATCTTTCTCTTTGCCCATGTCTCTTGATTAATAGCATAAGTGTCATCTTGAACTTTAGCTTTCTCTCCTTTGTCAGTCACGGTTAGAAGTTGCTTTGCACAGGGAATTTCTCTTCAATGGACTCTACATAATACATCTATGATTACCTGAAACTGTCAGCTCAAGAAACTCTCTCATTTCTTCCTCTATACTACATTGGCTAAATATTCTTCCAATGCAACAATTTTAATGTGTATACACCAAATCAGGAGCATAAGAAAAGCAGCCTTTTGTGTTTATTTCACTGTATTTCTTCTGCTACTTAAAACATTGTTGAAAGAAAGTTTTTTTTTCCCTGTTATTCCACGAAGAGGACGTAAAACATTGACTCACACATTCAGCTAACAAAGAGGAGAAGGGTAATTCTCCCTACAGTTATTTGGAGTGTTAGACTCTCACCTTTGTTCTCTTTGAAATGTCTTTTGAATTATACCCTTGTGAATTATATTACAAACTGACCTAAATGAATGTCCCATTTCTGCAAAACCATGTTTCTGAGAATGTAAAACAAATAGGTGATCAAATCCTTTTATTCTTTGTCATATGGGAGGCGAGCCTCCGTTTTAAAAGCTTATGACAGTAGGCTATCAAACACATACATTTCCAAGTTATCTTCTTGTCATCCACAATTCCATGAGTATCAAATCAATTGGATTTGAAATATAGAAAGTAGCCTCTACCCCACAAGGCATTACTGATTGTTGGTGGGAGAGTTGTGCACTCCCCACATACACACTCTCCTGACCTTCTATTCTTAGTGGGAAGGTTCAATGGCTGTTACAGACTGCCAATATAGTGCTTCGGGTCTCTTTGGAGTATGCTGTTTAAATGATGCATGATCCTAAGAATCCAGAAGCTGCACCAAAGCTGCACTCCAGTGCTTAGGATGGAGGTTGGCTTTGGCGTGGCCTCCGATCTTAGGACCCATGTCATTTTAAGCATACCTCCAAAGAGGCCGAAGCAGTTTATTTTGGCAGTCTGTAATAAGTGTATACCTCTCCATGACCAGAGAGCCTGTACCCATCAAGGGGATATGGTTCTAACATTTTGGAACAAGCTAGAATCAAAGGAAGGGTTGAACATTTTAGGAAAAACTACAATATCAGGACTTGTACCTGCTTTTCCATTTGGAACTACTTGATCTTCATGTCACACTAGTAGTCAATTTAGGTGTTCATGGCATTATATACATTTCTCCCTATACTATTAGACCAAGTGTGAAAACCTAAGCTATCCAAATGCTGTTTGACTGCACTGCAGCACTTGTGATGTGCTTGGTAGGTGTGGATGGGACTTTTTATCCAACAATTTAGAGTGATGCATCATTTCTTCTCTTGTTTTTTTTAAACAGAGCTCAGCTGTTGTTTTCAGTATTGCCTTCGATGCTGTCTGCCGACTATAAACCAGGAGTGGACGTTGCTGGAGGAAAGGCCACAACTTTATTAAGCAAACCTTGGTAGGGTGTTGGCCAAAAGCATTGAGGGTGGTCTTGCGAAATCAAACAACCCCACGTGTTTTGATTAACCACAACCTGTGGCACCACCAGTATTGGATGACTGGGGCTAAGGACACCGTTGGGGACCGCATTCTTGCCATCTTTTCACATATTCGTAAGCCCTAGTCACCGGGAGGCTTCTACGTTTATGGCCCCCGCAATGGCATAGGCCTGCCCTATTCGCCCCCGGGTCCGGATTACTCCAAACCAGAGCTCGTGCCTTGGTAGTCCACCCGTTGCAGATGCTCTGGCCTATTGGCTGCCGCCCAAGTTTGTGACAAAAAACCCAAACCCACGCTTGGTGGGTTGGTGGGAGAGGCTAGCTTCCTCCTCCCTTCCTGCTTGCTCTCCTAACCTCCGGGCCAGCGCCCGACTGAGTCGGGGCTGGCTAGAGGCTTCATGCCTAGCCCCGCCCTCGTCCACGCCTGACCAGGTGACTCTCCTCAGGCCCGGCCATATTGCCGGATGATGGCCTGGACTAACTCCCGGTCCCGAGCCCAGCTCCCAGAGCGTCGCTGTGGGGCGGGTAGTGTGGGGCTCCCCTTACCCCGCAACCAATAGGGAGCTGGGGCAAGGCCCGAGCCCTCTGGGGGTTTGTAGCGTTCCTGCGTCTCTGCAAGCGGTCAGTCCGCCGATCGTGCCAACCGCTTTTGCTCAGTTTGCTGCTGCCCATATACACATGGAGGGACCGTTTGCTGGGGGGGGTAAAGGCCACCAACTTTATTAGCAAACCATTGGGTAGGGTTGGGCACAAAGCATGAGGTCGGATCTGGGAATCAAAACCCCCGTTTTTGTCTGATTACCACACTGGCACCCACCAGGTATTGGGATGGACCTGGGCTAAGGCAACCGTATGACCGATCTCTGCATTGCGTTACATTTCGCTAATCCCCTAGTCCCGGGAGTCGCTCTCGCGTTTGGCCCCCGCAATGGCCTACGCCTGCCTCTATTCACCCCCGGGTCCGGATGGATCTCCAAACCAGGTCCGTAGCCTTTGTACCACACCGTTGTCAGATCCTGGCTATTGCTGCCGCCACAAAGGCCGTTCGAAAGAATGCCCCTACCGCCCACCCTGCCCAAGATCGATATTTTTATAAAAGTTCCACAACAGGGCAAGTGCGGGAACAAACCAGCAAAGGACTTGATCTCCAAATTCCACTCGTCTGTATCCCGTACATGCCTACGATCCTGAGAGACAGCAGTGGTCACACCATTTGCAGTAGATGACTCCAACATTGTCAGCTGGGAGAACCCAATCCTATTCAGTCATTCTTAGCACAGCAACAAACATGTTTACTGTACAAGGTAAACAACCAAATGTACAAACAAAAATTGGACCACCATAGGCCAAGATTTCCCAACAGGACTGAATGTCCAGTTACCCATGCAAATGCAGCCCCGATGGGTGACGCAACACCCACGTTTGCCACTCCCAATTGATCGCCTCGGACCCGCAAATTTAAAAGGACATACCCATGCTTCACAAGGCAATGACAGAAGCCAAAGTGTCCTCCCAGCAAATCCACTTTGGGACCCAGCTACCACTTCCCCAAGCTGAATGACAATTGGACCACCGCAACGTGTACCATACTTGATGATTAATTACACATGCAAATGTATACAATAACTCGATCATAATTATAAGATAACAGATGGCTGCACGGCCATAGACAAATTCAAAACATTATCAATGGCTTTTGTATAAATCTTGTGTTAGGCAGAAGCTCGTTGGAAGCTTAAAACTTCCTTCCATTAGCTTGGAACGTAATGACCTGTTGAGGACATATTTGTAACTACGCACCACAACACCCAATTTAAATCAAACCCCACACTATATCCCGAATTTAAGGCTTGTTGTTCAGACAGCCCCCATGTTCGTTATTCACACAAAAACAAACTTTTTAGTTAGCGATTTTCGAACACCAAACATTCCTTGTTAAGCCAAAGGGGAAGTGGCTTCACAAATTGTCATATCCTCAGGATATTTGTATCATGCAATTAAGGCCATATCAGAGACACAATGGCCTTGAAAATACACACAAACCCAATGCTCCCAGCTGCATCAGAGTGGCCCTGCCAAACCTTATCACCCACGCATCAGGACCTTTGCCAAATGGCATCCCATCAAACCTTTTAGGAATGAACAAATCAGCAGGTCTCCTACATATAGCTCTGTGAACCATTGACATACTGATGTAAAAACATACGGTCCCGCCAGAGCTCAGGCTAGCCTGGCTAAGAGGCTTTATACTAGGAGCCACCCACCTCTGTACGTAAAGTAACGGTTGACTCAACAAAATGAATATGTTTTTAGTGTGAGCTGGGGACACCCACCGCATATCCCAGCAAAAAACAGCTTAGCAAACTATCATGACGCTGCGAGGAGAGGCCAATAACCAAATCCAAAGAAAGCCCCAGCAGGGCACTGGAGGAAAATAAAAGGACCCTCGGCCAGGACAGCAGCCAACTGAACCGGGATTCCAGAAAGCCAATAATGTAAAAGGTATATTAAACAACTCACATTCCAACAGTACTCTAAAAGTCTCAAAAGGCTGCCTGCCTTTCCGAAAACACTCCGTTACCATCAGACTGGATACCCAAAAGATGAAAATTCCTCCGGATGGACCGGGAGTAACCTGAAGAAGACTGGATGTCGCACTAGCCAAGTGTGCAACCCTTCCACAGGGGCCATGAACAAGTCGGACAAGACATGGTCAAAGAGGCATACCGGACTTGGAACACAGCTCAATCTGGTATGGCCTCGTACAACCGATGAACCAGGGGGGTGGTGAGAGCGAAGGGGTGCTGGTGGATAATCCTAACAATCCACCAGGTGCTTTCTTGGGGAACTAATCTCAGCGGAGACAGGAAAGAAAGGCCGACCGAAATATGCAACTCGGTCCACGTTGACACCAAAAACGGACCTGCAAACACGCCCCGTCTGCCTTTCTTTGTGATTTGGGCTCTAGGACTCAGGCATGACCCTTAGCAGACTGCAGGTTCTTGGGAAAATGGTTGAGCGAGGGCTTGCGCGGAACTGAAACCAAAAGAAAACCCTCAGCTACATAACGAAGGCAGCCTCCCTGTTAGGGTATGCTGCAAGCAAAGGGATAGGGGCCTTTGTTTTAACAAAATCCAAAAAGCCCACACAAGAAACTCTGGGCAGGAGAAAAAAAAGGCAATTGAGCTACTTATGGCCCCCGCACTCCCGGTTTGGATCCACAGGACCTCTTTTTTGCTGGCATCGCCATAGCAGGGCGCCCTTCCAAAAGGGCTGGGAAAGCTGCAGCAGAACGTGTGCAGGAAGACCGGGATGAGCCCCTTTACAATTCTTATACCATGATTTCAATCTACAACTTGTGTACGAGTACAACGTCCTGATTTTAAGTTCCAAGGAAAACAATGGCCTTACAGACCGTAAAACCATCCATCCAGTTGGCAAAGGTGTGCTCAGCAGGGGATCCCCCCCACCTTTGGCTCATGTTGTTTTGGGTTCTTCGTGGATGTAACAGGCTACCACTTCTTTCCTTTGGCGAAGAAGGGAAAAAAACATCCCACATTGCTCCCCTCAAAGATGCTCTTGGCCTCACCTCTTCGACAATGCGCACCGGGACGCTCCCCCCGGGGAGAATAGATGGGGAACCTCAGCAGCCAATGGATCCACCCACCTTACCTGAAGTCTGGGGCGCCAAGCCCCTTTCCTCTTAATGGCCCAGCGAGGCAAACAGGGGAACCAAAGCATGCTTGACCCCAAACCATCCCTCCCCCACACGCCACCGCAGGATGATCGCCACCTTCAGCGGCAGGCGGACTGCCACCCATCCAAACGAGCTCTGCAACGTCTCCTTTTGGCCTTGTGCTTCTTTCTTTTCCTTTAGCCGATCCGCCGACGGAATAAGGGTCCAGCATGTCGTCTCTTCCATGACGTGGAAGACGAACTCGACACTGGATTGCGCTGAAGAAACTGGAGTGTGCCGTCTTAGGAAGGTTTGCATGCATGAAAGACGAGCTGGACACCGACATCTGCGCCGGCTGCTGAGATAGATGCGGAACCGGTGGTGTTGACACACTAGCAGATAGGCCCCGATTTAGTGGCCTGCTGAATTAAGCTCACCAATAGACTTTGACAGGGGGCCAAAGGCCTCTGGGGGCAGTCCCTGCCGCCAACTAGGCTGTGGTACGAAGATGTATCAGTAGAAGGCCTACCCACAGAGGCTGTCCCACATTCGAACCTCTGTTGGAGGCCCGCTGACCTATATGGGGGGGGACCCGAAATGGCCCCTCACTGGGGCCTTCTGTTGAAGTTACACTGCTCTGAATCTTAGGACCTCTTTGGTTTAGGAGGCATGTTAGCAACTATTAAAGCTCTCTCAGAGGAGAGCACTCAAGTCCAGAAAAATACTTGTCTTTTAGGGCCCAAAACAAGGTCTGCTGCGGCTCCCTCAGAGAGCAATCAGGTCCAAAAAAACACTTGTATTTAGGCCCAAGTGAGGCCTGCTGTGGCTCTCTCGATAGGAGCAATCTGGCCCAAACAAGATGTGTTATTTAGGTCCAATTGAGGGCCTTTGCTGTGGTCTCTCCGAAAGAGAGCAATTGGCAAAAACAGTGAACTATAGCCCAGGCTGGCCTAATGTGGTTCTCAGGGAGAGCATTCTGGCCCAAAACAGGAGTATATGGGCCCATTGAGGCTTGTTGTGGCTCTTTAGAGAGAGCAATCAAGCCAAAACAGTTGATTATGTCCAATTGTGGCTGCTGTGGAGAAGGTCAGTCCTTCCTCCTTCCTGCTTGGCTCCTACCATCCGGAGGCAAGCGCGATCTGGGGGCGGGGCTGGCATCACTGGCCTATATAGGCTAAGCCCACCCTCAGTACACCTGACCAGGATCTTCTCCAGTCCCGCCGGAAACATCATCTTGCCTGGATGGACCGGAACTCTCGGTCACTGAGCCAGCTCCGGCGCGTGTGTGGCGGAAGGGCGCCTCCTTTCACCCCTGCACACCATAGGGAGCTGGGGCAAGCCCAGAGCACTCTGGGCTTGTAGCGTTCGTGCGTTCTTAGCGGCAAGCGGTAGCCGCCGAGTCGGGGCAACCGGCTTTTATTTTGTTGTTAATGTGCTTTATTGATTGTATTTCTAGATGAAACAATATTTTAAACAGGATTTCTCACTCATATCTCTAATCTCTGTTTTAGACATGTTCATAAAACTGGTATTTCCCAAAATATATGGAATTTGTTAGAAAATGACAAACAACACCGGGAGGTGTTTTTGCTTCACAGTGAGCACAAGGTAGACTCTGTAGCTGCATTTGGATAAATAAGATGCTCAAAGACATAGCACAGAAAAGCCGATCCTAGTTTGTTGTTAATAGAACAATTAATATAATCATATTGACTGTAAATGTCCCATTTTTTCTTAAATTACCAAATCATTCACCTTTTCATTGTAATTGTCTTCTCACTTTCAAATTCAAATCAGTTGGTGTGTTAAGGAGATGACATATTTAATCTATATTTTAACAAGTGTCTGAGAGTTTCTAGGGTTTCTATGAGTCATGTGTTCTTGATATAGTCAGGCAGATTTTCAAGGTGAAAGATTATTCATTTGATGAAAAATATGCAACATATGTTGTATCAGAGAATCAGGTTAAGTTTCTCCATCAGTTTGGCAAAATGTCTACTTAATTTTAGAAGGCCTAAATAACCTGGGTCCAGTGTAGCGGAGAATATATTATCCCATACAACCCTA
Organism: Sceloporus undulatus; assembly: GCF_019175285.1. Lineage (NCBI taxonomy): Eukaryota > Metazoa > Chordata > Lepidosauria > Squamata > Phrynosomatidae > Sceloporus > Sceloporus undulatus. Next base: position 121,836,265 of record NC_056524.1, read on the forward strand.
CCTAAGCTTTGAAATATGAAGGAGAGCCTCTTCTGTCACTTCTGCCATCTTCAGATAAATTTTTGGTGTGAACTCAAGAGAGGAACTTCTCAATAACCACTACAGACTTTTGGGCCCAAAACATACAGGCCATATAATGTGGCTTTCAGCTGCTTTGGGGACATGGTGTTCAAATGATGCATGCAGAAGCCACAACCATGCTGCCAGTAGGGGTCCAGTGCTGCTCCAAAAAGGAGTGGAAATAATCTGCCTTCTAAGGCACCAGTTACGGACTGTTGTGGTGGTTGTGATGAACCTCTCCTTCACAAAACCTCTCTCACCTCAGTGGGCAGCCCTACAGGGTATTATACACAGCTGTCCCAATATGTAAAGTTTCAGACCACTTTTATTTCAAATCTATGGGTTTATTTTATTTGATAGTAGCGTGGAAAATAATCCCAGGTTCACACCAGTTTGAATCAAAGAACATTAAAATTTTATTTAAATGCTGGTTGTCAGTGTTTCATTTGTTACGAGATTATGTTCACTTGTTCTTCTTACACTTTTTTCAACTTTATAAAACTATTAAACAACAAGTATTCTCTTTTAGGACACTCACTCTGTTGCAGATTTAATGTAGAACCAGAACCAGAACCAGGGAGACCAGGAGCCAATTAGAAAGGAAACATTGGCTTTCCTCCGGAGTAAAAAGAACCCAGAAAACCTGGGTTCTTTTTGTGCCGCAGGGAAGACGTCATGAGTGCGCCAATGGCACACTTAAGACATATGCGATGCAGGGCACCACATGGTGCTTACGCCACAGTGGTGGTGCCCATGTACAAGGGATGCCGCCATTGTTATGGCACCACTCCGTACTACTTGTGCCTTCTCATTATGTGGCCAAAGTATTACAGCCTCAGATTGGTCATCTTGGCTTCCAGGGAGATTTCTGGCTTAATCTGTTCAAGAACCCATTTGTTTGTCTTTTTGGCTGTCCATGGGCTCCTCAGCACTCTTATTCAGCACCTTATCTCAAATGAATTGATTTTCTTCCTATACATTTTCATAATTGTCCAGCTCTCGCATCCATACATGGTGATAGAGAATACAGTTTTAATACAATTTTAAATACTAATTTAATCTAATTTGAGTTTTAATGTTTACAGTGACTGGAGAGGCCCATGAGGAAACCTATAATTGTGAGAGGGTGGATGCTACAGAAAAGACTGAAGCAAGGTATAGCCCCCTACATTTGGATAGGAAGGAGCAGCATTCCTCTTGAGAGCTGATGCTATTTCAGGGTTTTTATAAGGTAGAAACATTTCTACAGATTCATTCTTCCCCTGGATGTTGTTGTATCTGCGATATCATGAACTCATATCTCACCATTTTCTAGAACTATTTTGCAGCTGCTTTTAGTCTTCGATGCTTACTAAATATTTCTGCAGGTATTCAGACAGTGGCTACAGAAGCATATTGCCCCTCTCTCAAGTTGACTCTACAAATATCCTTGGTTATACCATGCCTTTGAAACCATGAGGACTTGAACTTTTTATAAAGCTTCAGTACTTTGACTTTTTTGGGCTTTTTGATTCTACATTAACAAGGAAACTAGATATTTGATGTGTTCTTTAATCCTATGTTTTCTAAGCTGTCATCTCCAGTACAAATACTGTGTGAAGCTATTTGAAGTGCTCTGCAGCTGGCCTACCACAGGAAGCATTATCACATTTCCAAAAAGAAATGATTCTCCATCTGTCTGTTCATATGTTCCTATAGGGCTGATTTCTTTTATTCCCACAGGAGATAAAAAAAGATGAAGAGACTTTTAATGCCATTTTGGATGTCAGCAGGTAGATATTTGAGACATGATAGTTGGGAGAAATGGATGTCTACAAACATTTTAATAATTATCAGTGGTTCCAAATGATTTGTAAATTACAAATTCATACGGTACATTAGTACAAAAATAATTGTATCCTAAACCAGCTTTTTCCATGCACAAACACACACCCACACACATAGACAAAATAGTACGTCCAAATCATTCCGTGTGTGATTTTGATGCATTTGAGGTTGGTGTAACAACTGTGTTGGACTATTATCATTGCAGATTTTATTCTTTATTTATTTCTCTTTTTAAAGCCTCTGTATGAAGAGAACTATTTAGAAACTAAATACCTCTGAGGAAGAATTATATCTCTCACATATTTGTGTTAAGTGGGTCTGATCCAAAGTAAGGTCTTGAACATGTGAAGAGAGAAAGAAGTGCATTTTAATTGCATACTGTGCATTTAATGTAACATGAAGTTGGGCCAACTGAAGGTGTTTTTCAGGAACAGGGACACTTCACTAATTCCATTCTCAAAAAAGCAATAGTTAATTTAAATAATGTTCCTCCTGCTGAGAAAAAAACTCTTCAAAAGCTGTGCAGTTTTTGTCACTGACTGTGCACAAATTTCACACATTTTTATTTTTCCCAGAAAATAAAATTTAATAAAATATTTATTCAATAAATATTGTTAACTATATTTCCATTTCTACTCAAGAAACACAAGGCACCTAGAGGAAAGGTTGGATGGATTAAAAAAAACCCACATTGTCCACATAAAATACAATAAAACAATTAGCTTGACATCTTCAGTACTGTTATGGAGCCTTAATGGGAATTGTCTAGGACACTGAATTTTTGGGATCTACCTTCTGGACCATATCAGATACATCAACAGTTAAGAGAAATTGTCTCCTCTTCTGAACACATAAGCGTTTTATACCACAAGCTTATATATGTCTACCCAACAATGTTTAATTGGGAGTAAGGGTCATTAAACATTGTTGGGTAGAAATATATAAGCGTGTGATATAAGACACTTATGTATTCCGAAGAGGAGACAATTTCTCTTAAATGTTGATGTATCTGATATGGTCCAGAAGGTAGATCCCAAAACTTCAGTGTCCTATGTCTCTGAATGAACATGCATGGGATTGCACTATCATGATTCTAAGTTTTCACGTTTACATTTGCTTATTTCCCTGAGGCAATTACAAGTCATTTAGGTATCCAGAAAAGTTGGAAAGAGATTTTGAATGTTGTTGACTGAGTCTGAAAACACATGCATCATACACGAACAGTCATTGAATTGATATTATTGGCTGTAGCCTTTTGCTGAATATACATCCCCAGGTTTATTGCTATGTAACAAATTAAGTGACTTTTAAATCTTTTACTGCCCACAGGACACAAAGAAGGACGCTGTAGGCAGCACTGATTGAAATGAACCAAGGCCATAACAGATGACGTGTGGGGGATGGACAAGCCAGTCCATCTTTGGTACATGTCAGGTTCACATGTGTTCAATCATAAATTAATTCATTCCTGTTTTTTTAATCAAATAACACACACATGCCTACTCAAAAAGTGCATTTCAGTCATACACATTTCCTTTTAAGCATGGCTTTTAATTTACATTTCCCCTAAAGACATGCATGTTTGCATATATTTCTGCCACAAATTAATGCTTCTATAATCAGTTTTGCTGCCCTGCAACATTAAGAGCAAAGAGTAATTGTGTTCCAATCTTCTTAGGTCAAGTGACTAAAAATATGAACTAAACAAACTTTTCAGCATCCTTATTGGCAAGGGAACCCTTTGACTCATGTCTGCTGCAGAGATGTGAAAGAAACTTGCAAGTGATGTCATTGTAATTTAAACATTCTGAAATAGTTTTGCTGCCTCGCTGAAGGTGGCATGTCTAGATAAACTTCGGTCACTCTGACTGATAATGTGCAGTACCTGATTGTGAATTATCTTTTATTCCTACAGAGATTTGCATTCATTATAATTGCAGAATGCCAAAAGATTAAATTCTGAATCTCTTCCAATGACATGTACATTTGATAGCATTATGCATTTGTGATTTAATGGTCTTGGGAAGCTTAAATTGTATTAAAGTTTTATTAACTGAGGATTTTCTCTGTGTAATTGAATAACTCCAAACACTCAAAGCTTGCATGAATTAATGAAGATTAAAACCACACAATAAGTTACAAAGTGAGACTTAAATTTTATGGCAACTCTCTATATAACTTGAAATAAAGTTTAGTTAAAAGCAAGGTTGACAAGTCACAGTTTGCTTTATAATCCATTATTATATAAGGATTTCTAAAATGTCTTTTTTTGAGGGGAGGAAGTGGCATTCTTTCTATGAAGTCATTTCAAGTTGTAAATGTTTATATCTATCTGTCTATGTACTATAAGTAACCATTTTTTAAATGTAGAAGGTTCCTTTTTAAGATATTCCATGAATCCTAGTTCTACAGATTGTATTCAAGTCATATTTTATTCTTGCACAATGATACGCTAAGCTTTATATACTGTGTCTCTTGTGAACCTATATAACATTTAGGCTATTTCATGTAAAGACATTGGTGTCACAGATTGGTAAGCTCTTCTTAATTTGATTACACAATTGTGAGTTGCTGACCCAGGTTTGTTTTAAAAATTATATACATGCATACACACACACTGCAAGGACATTTTCATTGTGGGTCTGAAAATTCAATGTAAACTCTATGGCTGAAACAGAATACAGTCAACTGATGCATACTCCCAGTGGAAAAATAGAAGAATATTGGGCAAACTTACACATCTTCCTGACCAACCAAACCACACTGAATTTCACTCCCACAATACTACCATAATGGTTGTGTTGGTTGTACACCAGGACCAAGATCTTACCTGTGTGTGTAACTCCACATTCACCACCACCTGGCGACTTTCAAGACCTGGCAGGGGCTTCTAGTGCTGTCCACCCGATCATTAGCATGAAGCAATCTCTTCACTGACGGTTTGTGTGCACTTAAGAAAAGGGAGAAACTGGAAGTGGGAAGGGAATGATACAGTTGAAACACAAAATTATAATAGCACAGGAAACAAGCAGCTAGTTTGTCCCATTTCTATGCAGAGAACAGATGAATACTAGGCCTGAGCAAAATGGTGATATATTGGGGGGGGGGGGGGTTGAGCCTCTCCTATTAAGCATGTTCTGTTTTGTGCTAATCATTTGAGGGGTTCCAAGCAGGATGACAATGTTTGCCTCTCTCCATCTTTCCTAGCAACTTGCTCTAAAGGAATTAATTGTTCTCTGAAAATCAATATCAATGATGGTGACTATGAATTGACACAGGCTAGCGACAGCCAATCAGGAGTCAACTGGTGATAGCCAATAATGTTGGCTGGTTGGAGGTAAAGTTTTCCATTGCTGACAGTTGAGGCCACATAGGGATTTGGTTTCAGACCGAGAAAGTTCTGCTACATCCAGAGAGGGACAGATAGAGTCCAGAAGGGAGGGACTCAGGACACATACGGAACTCTAGGAAAGGGAATAGCTATGGTGTAATATCCTGCAGGATATTGTTAGCTGTACAAAGCTAAATTTAGGAAAGTAACCTAACATAAGGACTGAATGGGTCTTGGATAGAAATACCTATTGTTCTCTGGAGAGAGAGTTGTAAACTGCAACTGTAACAAAGTGAAACCAAGAAAATAAGACCGTGAAGTAACAAGTGTATATAACATCTCAACAAGAGAAACTTTGTCAAACCGCTGTTAAAATAAAGTTTTTGTTATGGTTCAAGGAAGCCTCATCTGGAGTTTGAATTCTTACCATGCTACTTATAGTTCAAACAGATTTGAAAAGTAAAATAAAGACGACAGAAACATTGGTTAAATAAAATAGTGATCACAAGCAAGTCATTTTGACAGTGACAATTCCCTTTTTAAAGCTCTGAGTTGATAGAATGATATCAGTATCAGAGCTTAAAAAAGGGAATTGTCATCATCATTGATATCATGGAAAAACTGTTTGATTTTCAGAGAATAACTAATTCTCATAGAGCAAGTTGCTAAGAAAGATGGAGAACATTAAATTAATGTTCCTTCTTGAAACAGAGCCTTCCATAGAAGAACATGCAGTCTGCAACCTGTATTTTACATGCTCTGTACAGGAGTCTCTATTCATACTTCTCTAGATCTTACTACTGCTGGAGTTAGCATGAGGAGAAAGAGACCTTCTTACTTTCTGCAGTGATAAAGTTATTCCCGGTTCCAAATTATTGTCCATAAATTCTAATAATATCTGGCTATGGAGGCCATGGGAGTAGGAAAACAAAAGTTGTGTGTGAAATAGTAATGAAGAAAGTAAGGTATTGGAGGATGTAACGAAAAAATATACTGTATAGGGGGATTTTTACTCAGCTCAAAATTGAGGGGGGTGGACTACAAGGGCCCTACAAAATCGTTTCAAGTCTGGGTAGCAAGGGACTGATGGGTCTAAGCAATGATGCAGAGGCAGGCATCTCCAGTTAAGTATGGGCCCGTACCGACAGGCCAAAAGAAAGCTTTGGGTCACTTTGGAAGTATGCTGTTTAAATGCTGCATGCATCCTAAGAGGCTGAAAGCCACGTCAAAGCCACACTCCAGTCCTAAGGACTGGAGTTCAGATTTGGCACAGCTTCTGGCCTCTTAAGATTCATGTGTCGTTTAAACAGCATATCTCCAAAGTGACCCGAAGCAGCTTTATTTTTGGCCTGTCTGTACGGGCCCAATATTTTATTTAAAAGGGGAAAAAACAGCAATTCACTACTACACATTCGTGGATGACAGAATTAGGGGCATACTTATCAAATTTGCAGATGACACCAAATTAGGAGGAGTAGCTAACACCCCAGAGGACAAGATCAAAATTCAAAATGACCAGGATAGATTAGAAAGCTGGGCCAAAGCTAACAAAATGATATTCAAAACAGAAAAATGTAAGGTACTGTACTTAGGGCAGAAAAATGAAATGCATAGATAAAGGATGGGTGACACCTGGCTTAAGGAGACTACATGTAAAAGGGAACTAGGAGTCCAAGTAGACTACAAGTTGAACATGTCAACAGTGTGATGAGGCAGCTAAAAAGGCCATTGCAATTTTAGGCTGCATCAACAGAAGTATAGTGTCTAGATCAAGGGAAGTAATAGTCGCACTATATTCTGCTCTGATCAGGCCCCACCTGGAATACTGTGTCCAGTTCTGGTCACCACAATTTAAAAAGGATGTTGAGAAACTGGAGTGTGTCCAAAGGAGGGTGACTAAAAAGCTGAAGGGTCTGGAAACCATGCCCTATGAGGAATGACTTAGGGAGCTGGGGATGTTTAGCCTGGAGAAGAGACGGTTAAGTGGTGATATGATAGCCCTATTTAAATATTTGAAGGGATGTTATATTGAGGAGGGAGCAAGCTTGTTTTCTGCTGCTCCAGAGAACATAACCCAGAACAATGGATGCAAGCTACAGGAAAAGAGATTCCACCTCAACATTAGGAGAAACTTCCTGACAGTAAGGGCTGTTCAACAATGGAACAAACTCCCTCAGAATGTAGTGGAGTCTCCTTCCTTAGAGGTCTTCAAACAGAGACTGGATGGCCATCTGTTGGGGATGCTTTGAATGTGCACAATCAAAGCTGCACAAGCACTTGTGCCAAATCATGAACCCCAAACTGAATTACTCTAACTTTGGTTGAATGGGAGGTTGATCTCGAATCAGGCTGGCAAAGTGATTTGGCAATCTGGAACCCCACTTGCATTAAAATATCTAGACAGGATCTCTTTAAAACCTCCTTTTGAGGAACTTGCCAGGGAAGAAAGAGGAATAGGGGAATAAGATGAGTATTTGTGTTCTGATCCAAGGAAAAAATCTCACCACCATCTCCAGTCAAAGTGCAGTGGCAAGGAGGGATCTGAATTGTATTTATTATATTTTTCTTCTATATTGTGTTACTTTGTTAGAACTATCTGTCAGCAGCAAAATGTTTTGAAAAGCTTTGAAATCCCTATTTATGTAACTTCAGCTTCCTTCTTTTTCTCTTCCTTTCATTCTAATACCACCCAGCTTCCCTTGCTCCTAATTATTTTCAGAAATCCACTCCCTTCCTGTTGTTTCCAACCTTTATTTATTTGTGGGAGTCTGCATGATTATCTCAGTGTTGTTAATATTAGCTGTCTCATTTTATTAAGCAGCAATACAGCCTTCATCTCCTTATAATCTCCCAGAGCATCTTATCCTTAATTTTTAGGTGAACCCTTTGAACTAATTTTAATCCATGTTGAAAATTATTGTATTATCACAGATGTGTATTGCTTCCTAAGTGTATCCGCCTGTCTTTACTTTTTCTCCTTTGCATATCTGTCTACTTTACAAGTCACAATACATCTTGGTGCACTCAGGAAGTCAATGCAACATAGGTGCTGAAGGACAACACATAATTCAAGTTTTTCAGTTTTGTTTTATTTTTAAATCTGTGCTTCACTCAATGCCTTCCATTACAATATTTTGGCATTGCTGCGCTTTTTGTGGGCTTCTCTCCAGGAAAGCAGCCAGCAGCGGATACCAAAACCCAAATAATGAAGATACAAGCAAAATAACACATCTGTCATGGCCAGCCAAGATGAGCTCTCGGAGGATGAGGAGGAGGATGAGCCTCCTCCAGAGCAAGGGCTGATTGAGGCTACGCCAGGTGTTAGTTCTGCTCTGCCAGGCCCCAGCTGTGCTTCCCCAACCCCAGAGCAGGAGGTCCAACCAGGTCCTAGTGCTGAGGAAAGGCCTTCTATGGTGCCACAGCCTAGTGGTGATTCAGGAGATGAGGCATGCCTGCAAGTACCTTCTTATCAAGAGAGAAGGGCCGAGAGTGCTTGCAGGCGCAGATCCAGGAGGATTGCAGAAAGACAGTTAGCAAACCAGCCTCAGGTGGCTCGAGGGAGAGCTTCCCTGATTTAAGTGGAAGAGAGGCTTGAGTTTGTTGCTAGAGTTTATTGCATGAGCCCTTGGTGTGATTGCTGTCGCTCTAGCTCCAGACATCTTGTTACCTTGCGTCCTTGCTACCTTGACCTCGGACCGGACCTTTGTTATCTCTTGGCTATTGTGACCTCGGACTGTTTTGACCACGCTGCTTTCTGGCTTCCTGACTTCGGCTCGTCTTTCAGCACGCTTGACTTTCTGCAACCCCGACACCGGCTTGTTTCCTCGGCTTGCTCTTTGACTGCTTCTCCACAAGGTTTGTTTTGCCTACACGTGTTGGCTGCAGGCTTGGTTATCAGCATAAGTCAGAGATTGCTGGCAGCAATCCCGGACAACATCACAGCATATGTAATACAGCAAGTCTTTAACTTCAGACTTACAGAAGGGAAAGCAAAATATAGACTTCCAAAAACAAGATCTGTATTCAATCTGGGTTCAAGCCAGAGGGTCAAACAATCAGCATTGTCAAGCTGTTCAAAAGGGTCAAGGATTCCAGCAAACAGAATGATCAGTCCAAAGGTCCAATCCAGAAAGTCAACAAGAGATCCATGAACAAGGTGATTTTGCCAGAGAAATCAGTTAACCTCTGACAAAGGTAGTAGTAGTAAAAGTTTATTCGGTCATTGACCAGCAAAACTGACAAAAGTTCTGGCATTCCTCCCAACCTTTTCTCTCCAGCTCTTACTGATGCATCTGATCCCCAATTGCTTGATGTCTCATACAAAACACCTGAGATCATTCCAGTCCCACCCTTTCAGATCTCCTTTGGATATACAAAGGCATGGATAAATTGACCTCCTCCTCCTCAATGCCAATCTTACTAGGGGGCTCTGCTCTCTGGATGCTGGGCTCCTGACCATCCTCTTTGTCACCAGTCTTTACTGGCACATCAGTTCTGAAATAGAGCCATGCTCAGGGTCAGATTCCTCCACTTTTCTTTCCTCTTCTGGGTCCTCAGCCAGGCTGGGCATGACAACTGCTTCAACCCAACTGCCACTGTCTGTTAAATTCAGACAGTGGCAGTAGTGCAGGGTCCCAACATGAGAAAGATGCATGCTAGGACAACAACAGCATGAATTGGCAGGGCTGAACATCCAACCCAATGTAGAGGAGGAGGAGGAGCTGCTTCTATGGCCAAACCCTGCAGTACACATGTACCACATTGTCATGACTAAGTTCCATCTCCCAGTTTGATCCCTGAAACCCACCTTAACATCCAGCTAGCTGCACCAAGGTGTAGAGTTCTGTGTCGTTGATATATGAAGCACTTAAGGATGATGTGTCCAGCCCAGTCACAACTAATCTGCACACCATTGTTCACTGGAAGTGGGGCCAAAATGTATTGTAGTGGTGAAATTTTCCTGTTATAATATAAAGCTATAGAAAGATGGTGTCACTTGGGTTAAGAGAAAATTAATTTTTAAAATGAGGCTTGAAAACTAGAAAACTGGAGCAGAGAAGAATGGGGAGGGCATCTTGACCTGTCGGAAGTTTGCACCAGCAAAATAGACATAATATACACAATTTAAGATAAGGAGACATTGTTGATGTAAAAGGGAAGGTTTCTAAAAGACTGCTGAATTCCTGAGGGAGAAGTAATGGGTGGAAACTATAGTTTTAATGTATGCATGTATCTCTGTCTTGATTGTAAGAATTCTGTATGTTTAAATTGTAATTGGCCAATGAAAAGTGTTGAAAACTTTTCTTTGTGTAATTGACTATAAGATTAGGCCATCTTGTCTTGTTCGGAGCCTCAGATTTTGGAACTTTGAATTCCACTGAGTTCAAGTTTCCTTTGTCGACAAACTGGAAATAAACTTATGGATTTTCAATTTACTAGGTCCTCTTGTCAATCTTTTGCTCCGCCAGACCTAGAACTTTAAGTGTCCTGAAATTTCTGTTACAGTATCATACTTTGGAACTCCACTTGCCAATGCCACAGAACTCCATCTGGTGTGGCTGGATGGATTATAAGGTGGATTCCAGGACCATTTACAATTGTGGCAATGTAAATATGAAATAGTTACCTTACAATATCATAACTGACTAATATCATGTGAGCTTGTAATTTATTTTTTAAAAAACATTTAAAGGTGGTGTACACAAAGAAACCTTGGTGCTACTTGTCTGCTGTTCAGGAGAACTCGTGTGTGCAGAAGGGGATCTCATGTCTCTAAACTGAAAATAAATACATTAAAAAAATAGTGGCCACTTTTTGTATCCATATGCAAGTCAACAATAGGCATGAAGATTCAGATTTGGCATTTTGACCAACTCAGACTGGATTTGATTTGATTTGATACAGATCAAACAGACAGGATATGAAATCAAGGAAGTGGACTGCAGACTGAATTAAGGGGCCCTTGGAAAGCTCTGCTTATGAGGGCATAGTAAAACATTTTTGTTGGTTTGTTATATAAATAGCAACCCAATGAAAGCTTAAACAGTCTTGGAACTTGGAGGAAGGAAAGCGTTCTCTTTCTCTTCTCTTTGAGGTTGTTATTTGCATTTCAGTGGATTTGCATTTCAGGGCAGCTTCTCCTGCAATCCTACAATTGCTTCAGAGAGGTGATTTGCATCAGGGCCAGGGCAGGGAGGAAAGTATTAATCATATTAGTTCCAAGAATGCTCAGGATTCTCCTTGATCACTAGTTACAACACACAGAGAGAGATGTGTGTAAATGTATGTTTACATTAATTATATTGTTACAATTAACATCACATTTACTGTAGCCCTTAAGTCCTCTTTGAACCACTTGTTATGCTTGTTTCATTCATATGTTAAATCAGATTTCACATGAACTAATGTAGAGGAAATTGAAAGAACACTTGATTCAGACATTCTGGCCAGAGTCCATCATCTTTTTAGTGTAGTGTGAATGTCTGCTTGTGGAGATTATACTGGCATTATGCAACCACTGTATTAAAGATGGTATGCATCAAATGTGTCCCATTGCATAATGTACAAGGTACAACATTGTTGTTTGTGCAGCATTGCTTTCACTTCTGTCAATAGACTTCATCCATTATATAAAGGCAAAAGTGTTGGTCCCACATACATCACTCAACCTATGCCATTAATGAGTTGTCAGCTTCTTTGCCCAACTCCCATCAACACATGGTGGCATGTTGCATCCTTCCAAATGTTGACTGTCCCTACATTTTTTAATTATTTTTAAATAGAAGCTTCTGTAAATTTTATTATATATCAGCATGGTTTGATCACTGCGAGGCAGAGGTCTTCTTCTGCAAGGTAAATGAATCTGTCACATAATCTAAAGTCTATTTTCTTTTCTTTTGTAAGGTAAATGAATCTGACAAACTCTATTTTTCTTCTTCTTCATGTGAGAAACATTAACTGGCATTAACTGACATTAACACAATTGCATGTCTCCTTGGGAATCAGGGAAAACACAAACTGCCTGTATTCAGGCATTATCTTTACTCTTTCCTGTATTCAGTTAGGCTCTAGCATAAGTACACAAAAGACAAACAAGGCAATAAATCAATGATCCCTTTGCTCTAAGCAGCGTTGAGGAAATGAAGGTACCAAGTTAACAGCGTATGCAATAAACCTCATGTTCCAGAACCTGTAAATACCTATCTACAGTTCCCTGCTAGGTTTCTACAATAAACTTTTTCTCTCCCCTCCCCATCTCTCTAGGAGCAATGGGCTCTACTGATGTCAGTTATGCTCCTTGGGAGCTGCTATGCTCTATAAAGTCATCACTGCTGTGATACATTTGCAATAGATTTGCATTCTAAAAACCTCTTAGGAATGCTGATTAAATGCATACAGATGGCAATGCAAAATGATTATCTAACATTTTACAGGATGTCACCTGCTTCCTCGACAGTTTTGTTAACTTCTTGATTGGCCTCCTTGGCTTTTTTTTTTTTAAAGAAGAATCACATTTAATGATATGTGAAATAGTCTGATGGCAGTAAAAAGGCTCCTTACGTAAGAACATAAGGGGCAAATTTTAGCAAACAAGCAGCAAGAGTCATTCAACAGTCACTGGTAACACAAGGCGACCTGCAAATAACACCAAAAATGCTTTTTCTTTGTTCTTTTTCAGTAAATGTATTGAATGATTTTTGGGAGCAACTAAAACAAGATATGAATATTCAGAAAGTTAAGATGATGTATTAACAGGACTCCCCTAAGAATTTAAGTAGCTTAGAAATCAAACATTGCTGATGCCAATACCTTAGATAGGACTTGAATAAGATATTTTATAGCCTTTCCCAAAGGACAAAATGGTTCTTCTCTCCATTCCATGTACAGAAGTCAGCCACATAGAGAAGCTGCCATTTGAATCTTATCTCTTTGCTGGCACCGACCTGGTTTAAGAGATGAAGACAGGCTATGTAGTAGGAGAAGGAATATTGACATGTTGCCCAGGAAAAATGTATGGAGACTGGTAGTTGCCTCCATCTATCTAATAGTAGGAACAGCCTTGCCTTGAGATAAATGAAATTCACAGTTGTACAACTGTTGATCCTAAAGGTTTTGTTTGACTGTTATTGCCAATATCTTCACAGACATTCCTGAATTTATCTAAGCTCCCTTTTAAAGCCATCTAAACCAAAGGCCATAACCCTTCTTGTGACAATGCACACCATTGTGTCTGAATAAATACTTTACTGGTTGTATCCTGGTTCTGCCATTAGTGATTTAGATTACCAGAAGTTCTAGTATCATCAAAGACAGTCCAAAAGATTTCTATACTCATCTTTACAAAACTCCAATACGTCTGCTATCCAAATCCATTATAGTTATCCCCTTCCTCACCCCCTAAAACAAATCAAATAATTTAGCCTTTCCTTGCATAGAAAGTGCTTCAACTCCAGGTAATTCTTCCTGACATTTTCTGTAATTCATCAACACGTATGCAACTCCACAAAGTACTATTTGTTGTTTTTATGTGCCCTCGAGTCAACCTCAATTCATAGTGACCCTGTGGATGAGAACCTCTTAGAACTGCTATCTTCCACTTTTCAGCTACTACCTGCAAGTTCATGCCTGTGCCCCCCCCCCCCATTGAGTCCATCCATCTTGCATGTGATCTTTCCCTCCTTCTTCTACCTTCTACCCTTCCTAGCATTATTGTCTTTTTCAATGATCCATGTCTTCTCATTATACAGGAAAAGCACATTGGCCTCAATTTAATCATTTTGTCTTCTAAGGAACTCTCATCTGGCTTCATCTGTTCTCAGACCCATCTTTTTGTGCTGAAAGCGCCGCCCCTCGCATGTGATGACAGCACCCCATAGGGCCCATCTATCGAGCACCATAGTTTATTTCTATAGTGCTGTAAATGTACACAGCGCTTTACTTAGAAATAATCACATCAATAAAAATATAAAACCTGCCAATGGCATACAATCTACAAAATACATATGAACAATAGGTAGTAATAAAAAATAGAATTAGTTAAAAAAAGCAGGCAACAATTAAAACATCAACATCCACTATCTAATCCAGCCCATGACCATCTACACCCTGTATGTAAGAATCAGGAAGCTGTCCGGAATCATCTGGTAGCCCTCATTTTCTAGAGCCGTGATGGTGGACCCATGCCATGCGTGCCGGAAGTGGCACTCTGGGCCGTTTCGTCGGGCACGGGTCCTTGGGAAAGGAGAAACAGGCACGTGTATGCCCATTCCTCCTCCTCCCTGCCATTTTCAGGCCTCCCGCTGTCTCTCGGAGACAGCAGGAAGCAAGAAAATGGTGCTGGGCATGGAGGAGCCCAGGATGGCAGTGTGCCAGGTCCTGGGCTCCATCGCGGCCCTTCCAACCCCAGAGCTCCCTCCAGAGAGAGAGAGATCTGGCACTGGAAGGGCCACGACGGAAGCCAGGATGGCAGCGTGCCGGGTCCTGGGCTCCATCGCGGCCCTTCCAGCCCCAGAGCTCCCTCCAGAGAGAGAGATCTGGCGCTGGAAGGGTTGTGGAGGAGCCCAGGATGGCGGCGTGTTGGGTCCTGGGCTCCGTCGTGGCCCTTCCAGCCCCAGAGCTCCCTCCAGAGAGAGAGAGAGATCTGGTGCTGGAAGGGCCGCTGCCCTAAAAGGAACCCTCAGAGGCCGGCAAACTCTGGAGGACAGCGTGCCATCTTCCACGGCCCGTTGCTGGCCTCTGGCAGCCCCACCAAGGGACCCTCAGGGGCTGGCAAATGCTGGGGGGAGAAGCCAGAGTCTCCCTCCCTCTGAAAAGGGGGTGGAAGCTCCTCCCACCAGAGGGTGGAAGCCCCACCCCCAGCACCCAGCACCCATCCTGGGGGTGGAAGCCCCACCTCAGCACACAAACTGTAAAAGGTTCGCCATCACTGCTCTAGAGCAAGTAATTTAAGATGACCTGTGGCCATCGACAGAGTCTGCAAAAAGAAGTATGGCAAGACAATCGTTCTATGAATATTAATAAGTTAACTTATGATCCCAACCATGCTGGAACATTTGAAAGTGCAACACACAGTGAGCAACTAAGGTCCCCTCTTGTAACTTAGTATTGGAAGTCCAGTTCAGGTCAGTTTCTATGGAAATCTGCACAGATGAAATTTCTCACGTATGGGGCAAAATAGACTGGTGAAAGGTGTGGCTTTAAGCCACCCCTTCTGAATCCAGATTGAGGCCATGGCAACCACATGCCACAGCCCCAATCCAACTTGAAGCTACCCGAAAATGGAGCAGGAAATAGCTGCTCCTTTTTCGGGTGGCAAAAAGCCAGTTTTTCCACCCATGCCATGGCCAGAAGCCAGCTTCATCACATTCCAGCGGCACGTGGTGTGTAAACACCATCCTGCCGAAGCATTATGAAGCTGCACCTATGTATACAGCTGGGGAGCTTCTGAGCGGCTTGGGAGCATGCAGCATGTAAACGCCACGTTCCCAAACTGTCTGGGAGGCAGTTCAAAGGGATGGTCTCATTTCTTTTTTGATACTACGAATAATATGGTAACCATGCCCTAAGAAAATAATAGTCCAATAGTTGGTCCTGTGGCAGCCTTAATTTAGAAGGGAAATTTTGAAGCAATATTGCTCTTTACATTATTTTCCACTATGCAATGGATACAAAGCATACTCACTACAGCTCTTTGGTTATAAAATATAGAAATCTCTCCCTCCATATAAATCCAATCTCAGTTAGAGTAGACCCATCATATCAATGGAACTAACAAAACATTTAGTGTGTTTACTCCAGATGGGATGATAATTATAGTGTAACAAGAAACATTTTTTTAAAATAGGGCTGTATACCACTTGTAGGCAAGAACCAAAATTTTTTGAAGCCTGCAATTTAAGCAGAAAGTCAAGTATCCTGTGAGACATAAAGAACAGTTTTGAAATTAATCTGTAATAGATCTTTATTTCACAATAGGAATTTTAACTGCCTTTGGGGAAATGCTATGTTTATATCACTTTTTTCTCCTCTTTTTGAGACTGCCAGAAGATGGTCATCCAAAACCCAATGTTCAATGCTCCATAAATATCTTTTTATGAAGAAATAGCATGACTTGCAATTGATTAATGCTGTGCTGCTGTGTTGTCTCACTGGTGTTTTGTAAGGTGAGTTATAAAATCTAATATGGTAGAAGAATCAATAAACTAACTATGTAGCAATATACTTACCAGGTCTGGGAAGTTTCAATCTGATTGGTAATTAATTGCCTGCAGGGCAGTAGACCAATGTTTGCTAAAAAAAATTGGACTCAAATACTTTAAGATCTTAGACATTGCCAAGCAGAAATAAAAATAATAAATAAAAGTCAGCATGTCAGCATAAAAACTTATCACTAAGCCCCCCCCCCCACCTTCCTTTTAAATGACTATATACTATAGTCAGCAGAACACAAACTGCACTTTGGAGTGATCTTGATAAGTGACATCTTCTCTTATTCAACGTAGCATAAGGTAAAACTCTATAACTCAAGGTAAGGACACATTTCCATTTAGTTTGTTTGGCTTCCCAAGAACAAAAGAAAAGAAGAGTGGTGCTATATCAGAATAAATGTCTCTCTAGTCCACTCTTGTCCACAGTGACCATGTAGATAG
The DNA here is from genome assembly GCF_019175285.1 of Sceloporus undulatus. Taxonomy (NCBI): domain Eukaryota; kingdom Metazoa; phylum Chordata; class Lepidosauria; order Squamata; family Phrynosomatidae; genus Sceloporus; species Sceloporus undulatus. The sequence continues at coordinate 121,853,131 of NC_056524.1, forward strand.
ATGCCTATCCCTGCTTTCCTTTTGCAGCAGGCAAAACCATTTTTATTCAAGCAGACTTTTTAATGTATAATCATATCAGGGAGGATTTTATATGGGGTGTGTGTTTTAGTACATTTTTAACTTTTGCACGTTTATATGTTTTATACTGTTTTTAGCTAGTTGATTTTAATTGTCTTTGCTTTTTTATTATAAATTTTAAAATTTTAAATAGTTTTATTTGTGAGCTACCTTGAGTCCCATTCTAGAAGAAAGGCAGCATAGGAATGAAATGAAATGAAATAAATATAGGCAGTTCCATGAGTAGGACATGACTGCACCAACATCTTTCCCCTTATTCTGCCCAACAAATAATATACAGATATCCCTCATATCTAGTAGCCAAAGGTACATCTTAGTCAATTGTAATAGGTTCTGGAGATGAGTATCTGGTAGTCTGAGTTGTTCTACAGATGGTCTTCTTCGCATAGCAGTCTGTGTTTTTGTTGTTTGTGATCTTGACATCATATTTGATGCCATTTCTAGAAGAGGCAATTTTAACCTATTAAACTTGCTTGAAATAACATTCCAATGCAAATTAATAATGTACTAGAAAAAGAAAAAAAGATTTGATCACAAATCTCCCATTCAATGAGTAATAATTAGATGAACCATTGTTCTCAGATGATCAATTTCCCTTTCTAATATGAACTGTTAATACACTTTCCTCTAATATATATTAATATTATAAGCCATTCATGAAATTAGAATCTATCTCAGAAAATTAATAAATTATCTGTTGCAGTTTATAATTATAATTACAGTCCTCCTTCCATATTTGCTGGGGTTGGGGAATGAGGCACACGTGAATATGGAAAGATCATGAATAACTTCATCCCCCACTCAGAAGCCAGTTGAAGGGAGAGGTGGGCAGGGGAAGAGGAGCTGGAGGCCCTGCTACTTTTTCCCCACCCTCCCATCTTTTTAACTGGCTCATCAGTTAAATTAATTATCAAATGTAATTATCAAACCCCCCCAATGAAGAAAAACCCTTAATTCCTATCTGGAGATACTCTCTCTCCTTTCTCTTCTCCCTTTCATCCAATGTTCTCCACTCTGTGATTCTGTGTTGTGCTATCTTGTGGGACTTTCCCTTTCTCCATCTCTTTCTGTAACTCCCTATTTGCAGTTTTGTTGTTTTAAGCACTGTACTTTTTCCCATCCTTATTCTCCAATTCTTCCTTTCTCCATTGCCCACTTTTTTAAATCGCTCCTCTCAGGTTCCTGAAGAAATCACTTTAACCCCTTTCTGTAATTTCCACCTGGTACTTGCCACTTTTTAGTCCTTTCTTTTATTCTTCTTGTTTTGCAGCTGCAGATCTCCACACCAGCTGGGTTGACGGATTACAGCTGTAGCTGAGACCTTCAGTTTCATTATTAAACAATCCTCCTCTTTCTATCTATATTTCTGTTTCTTTTCAGCTCCTTTGAAGTGATATATATCATTCAGGGTGGGATATTGACTTCTATTTTAAATGTCTCTCTCCATAGCTCCATAACTCACCTCAGAGTCCAGATATCAAATGTTGGTTTAATGTCTTTATGTTGCAAACTTCTCTTGATCAAATCGCTCAACTCTACTCCAACACTCCAACCTGTCTATTTAAATCTTCATCCAGAGTTCAATTTAATTAACTAACATAACTTCATGGCTTTGACTTCAGCTCCAAATCAAGATTCAAAACTCATTCATCCCAACAGGTGTTAAACTGTATTTGTTAAATAATAAGTATCCATAAAGTAAGTAAAATATAGTTTTCTTTCCTCTCTATATTAAACTTACAACCTTCGTTGTTCTTTTCTCTCTTTTTTTTCTTGTCCAGTCCAGTTTCTCATTTGGTAGAGGCTCAGATGTTAAGGTCCTTTTGCAACTCCAAAGTTGAGATTTGATAAAGCCAGGCAGAGACCTACCTTGTATTTTTATCAGTCCTTTCAGTCTTTAAAATATGTTGGCTGCCCCCCCCCCCCCCATGTTCTGTCTTGTGACAGCATCTCCTTGTGAGTGGCGAATGTTCCTTTGAACCTCTGAACTCCTCCATGTTGGATGCAAAACTCCCAACACCCAGACCTAGCTCAGGATCTCTGTGGAACACCTCCGAACCCCCTGTGCCAAGGGGGTGTTTGGGTTGCCCAGAAATTATTGCAGCAAACCTCCAAACTCATGAAAATAAAATTGGATCTTAGCGGAGTAGCTAAGCTTTCACTCAGTTGGGTTCCATAGCCAACCAAAAGTCAAAATATTAATAATTTCAATGAGAAATCACCAAACTAATAAAATTAGGGTGTCTGTTTGGGGTGTGTGTGTGATGCTAGAATGAAGCAGAATGTTATCTAGTCCAGTGTCATCGTCCAAGGAATGTTGTTCCATATGTCACACGTTATTCCATATATTATCAATATGTTAGAAACAAAGATCAAGAATTCTGCTTTGGGGGCCTGTTATCCTGATGACTCCAACTGTTGTCATTCAAGACTATTTCTCATTTATTTGAGTATTCTTCTTTCATTTAAAATAAATAAATAAAATTTGGCTGCTCCTCTTCCCATTTCCTGAAGCAAGGACAGCCATAGCACCATGATTCTATTTTAACTGCCATGACAATAGCCTATAGGATCCTAGATTTGTCATTTAAGGAGATGTATTCAGAATTCCCAGCCAGAGAAGCCTAATACCTCAGCAAACTACATAACAAAGAATCCTGGAAGATACAACCATAGCAGTTAAAGTGGAATACAGCATAATTGAAAAGACTCCTGTAGCTCCTCTGCACAGACTTTTGAGTCATAATATTATAAAGTGGCTTTTGTATGTCTTTCCTGGCAATCCTGAGCTAACATATCAATCAATCTGTAGCTGAACAAGGATGACCAAGCAACAACAGGCAGATATTTTCAAGCTTGGGGGAATTTCAACATCTGATCAAAGAAATGAGAGAGAAGGAGGATGGTGAAATAGGAGGCAGGGAAGGCTGAGAATTAGAGGAGACCTGCCACTCCTTTGAATTCAGAAATAGAATGATGATAGAGTTGGAGCCAAGGTATCGTAACTGGAAATGGAGGTGGGTATCACCAAGTCCTAGAGAACAGTAACAACAACAACAACAACAACAACAACAACAACCATAACAGGCAGTCCAGCAAAGACTATGCATGCTCAGTAGCTATGAAATTTTGTTTAGGAGTTGGAAAATGTGGGAAAGCAGTGATGAAACAATCTGCTTAGCATGTTCAAGCATTATTAAATTATCTCAGATGAGGTAGGATATGCTACATTCTATTCCTCACATATTTCTGTCACTCTTCTCATCTCTCATTGAGAACTACTTTCTGAAGTGAAAAGCCTCCTCTTTGCCTGGAGGCTCTCATTGCAATGGAGCACAGTGAAAAAAACTGTTCTGTAACAAATGACGAACCTCATCATTTCAGACACTTTTCTCTTCAGAAAGTTACTCTACATATCAGAAGAGGGATGGGAACATGTGAAGAAAGAGTTACAACTAGTGTATTCCCCTTTTTGTGTGCTATTTTAAAACAAATGGAACAGGATTCTCAAGGTCTTTGCACCTTACATTTTGAAGAAAGAGAAAACTGGCCTGGTTTTAACCTTGAAGAAGAGAACTTGTTTTAATGGAAGATTTATTTTGGTTGTATTTTAATTATTATTATTAACCTTTATTTATGAAGGCTGTAAATTTACAACAGCGCTGTACATACAACTTTTTAGTTAGACGGTTCCCGCCCTTGGTTTACAATCTAAAAAGACATGACACAGAAGGAGAAGGGAGTGGTGGAGGGAAAGGTAAGAGGCCAGCAGTTCCTCTATACCTCCGAGGCCTGGACCAAGGCAGATGGACTGGAGGGAGGGCTTGCTTCATAATGGATGGTTTAACTCCAGGGAAAATACAATACTCCTCAAGTAGGATAATGCATATACAGTACATAGCAATTGTAAATTGCTCATATAAATGTAAACTGTAAAATGTAAAATGTAAATTGCTTATGTGTATATATCCTATGAATGGGCAATTTATGGCCCTCTTGATGTTATTGGCCTGCAGCTTACTCCCATCACAGTTGACTAAGAGGCTGTACATACAGGTTGCTCAACATTGCCCCTTTGTGCCCTGGATGGAGGCTGTGGCAACCACATGCTGCAGCAGCTGGAAGGAGTGAAAAGAAGCCCCGAAAAGGGGCTTTTTTTGCATCTCAGAAGGGTCATCATAAGTGCCGTGGCATGGCATCATGATGCTCCTTCCGCACAGTGCCGTTTGGGCACTGTACCCAGCAGGCGTCATCATGGCACGCCACTTGGATGGGCATGCACCATAATGGCAGCTGGATGGCACGGTAAGGGCTTCGAGCGTGCAGACACCCTGCTCTCACTGTGAGTACAGGCCAGCACAAAATGCCAGTCCGTACACCCCTAAGATGCTAGGTTTGGCAGAAACTATAGTCCAGTAACATCTGAAGGATCACAACTGATTACCACAACAAGTTGCCCATTTCAATATGTACTGTTATTTGTTCAGAAGAAATAGAGGCTGGCAGGACACATTTCAACATTCAACTGCAAGATCTCCAAATGAAAAATTGTGAATACAATTCAGTAGAACAGTGGTGTCTTCATGGACAGGCTAAATTTAGATGCATTTGTCTGGCCTTTGCTAGATAGTTAAAAGACATTCTATGAATGAACCAATGACAAGGAAATATTTGCATTCCTCATTATGTCTGCCTCAGAATGAGAAGAAAATTACATGACGTGAGTCCTTAGAGGGAGCAATAGAGGGTCACTGTCACAAATGGAAAAATCAAAATAATGTAATAAAGGCTGACTTGAAATTGTTTCACAGAAGGGGAATGTCTTAAGTGGTTCAAAGATGGCGCCATCTGTTGCTTAATAGAATCATTACCCTTTCTACTCTAGAAAAAAATTAGAACACCCAGCATCCATTATTATTATCACTACAGTTCCTCAGACACTGTCACATATATAATGAATTACTCACCATCGCAGTCTACAGCTGTAAAAACAGAGAGCTTTGAACTAATCTCTGCTAATGAACCATTGTCTGTGGGGAAGAGCTGTGGCAACATTAGGGCAAATTCATGTTCTCTAACAGCTGGAGTGGGGGAAAAAGTTGCAGGGATTAAGTTAGAATCTTCTGCGTAGTGATCCCCCCCTCCTATAAACTGGAAGATGGGGAAATTGAAGGATATTATATTTTATACTCTATAAATCACTACTAGTTATTATCAAGGGAATGAGCTAATCATCATTTTTTTAAAAAACCCTGTCTTTTGGGATTGTATTTAAATAAACCTTTAGTTCTATACAGGCTTTACTGAAGGAGGAAAGCTCTTCAGTTCTCCATACCTTTCTTCTTATTCCTTTTAGAAGAACACATTAAAATACTTCTATTTATCCCTGTGAGACATTTAGCCTATTATATTATTACATCAATTTTAAGAGTTAATTGTTATTGAATTGTCAGAAATAGCATAAAGGGAAGTAAATTGTTGGTGTTGTGGTCCCAGAGGTCCAAAACACACTGTCGGAATAATCTTTAACTGTCTAAACTATAATTCCCAGGATTCCCTAGCACTGAACCAGGGCAGTTATAGTGGCCTCAAACTGGATTATTTCTGCAGTATGTTTTGGACCAGAGTCAGCATTCAGATTTGGAGGTCCAAGAAAGAGAAAGAAGCCTAACCTGCTGTGTGGGAGAAAGAAGACAAGGATGTCCATTGTCACCCGTTTTGTGTTCTTTAGTATTTGAGGTCCTGAAAAGAGAAATAAGATAGGATGAAAAAATTAAAGATATAATAATTTTAAAAGAAACATAAAGTTAAGGGTGTTTGCTTGTGATTTAATTTTCATTTTGGGAAATCCACTGGATTCTATAAAAGTTTTAATGAGAAAATTAAAAGAATTTTGGATTTTTACTGGGTTTAGATTAATAAAATACTGTGAAGTTGACTAAAGATGAGCAATTAAACAATTTATGGAGACTAATTTTAAAGTTGAGAAGAAAGTAAAATATTTGGGTATCACTATGAGAAACAAACATTGTATGTTATTTCAAAATAATTAAGTGAATGTGTGGAATGAAATCAAGAATGGCATGTAGATATGAGAGAAATCACATTTTGTCTTTTTTAGGGAGGATTTCAGTGATAAAAATAAATGTGTTACCCAGAATGTTGCTACAGTATTCTTTCAGGAAATACTGGTGCTGACAAATGATTTACCATTTAAATAATGACAGAAGAACATATCTAAGCTCATTTGGCAGGGTAAGTAAAACCAAAGTAAAATTTAAAATATTACAAGATGCAAGACAAAGGAAAGGTTTGGGGTCACCTAATTTAACGTTATATTTTTCTGTCTGTATTTTAGTGTGGTTAAAATAATAGATGGTGGTGCAAAATAAAATCCTTGTGGAACTAGAAAGTTATGACATGAGGTTTGAATGGCATGGATATTTATGGTATGACGATCTACCAAATCTCTTTACCTCACTGAGCAAACCTAGAGGCTATTATACACCCACAGCTGTCCCAATGTGTACAGTTTCAGACCACTTTCATTTATAATCTATGGGTTTACTTTATTTGTTAGTAGTGTGTAAAATAATTCACCAGCTTGAATAAAAGAATGATAAAATTTTATTTAAATGTTGGTTGTCAGTGTTTCATTTGTTATGTTCACTTGTTCTTGTTACACTTTGTTTCAGCTTTATAAATCTATTAAATAAGAAGTATTCTCTTTTAGGACCCTTACCCCATTCTTATGTACTGTGGTCTTTCCAGCCTTATTTCTATATTAGCCCTCAGGCTATCTATCTCTGAAAGTCTCTCACTCTGAACTCAGTCTTAGAGCTAAGTCCTTTCCTTCTGAATTTTAGCCTTTACAGTCCCTAACTTCTGGACTCTCACAAAACCAGACCCTCACTGTCTGAAACCAAAACCCTATCTGACTCAAACTGTAAGCAAAGGAATTCTTATTCTCTACATGTCAAAATTCTATTGACTGTCACCATCTGACTCCTGACTGGAAGGCAGGGAAGGAGGCTGAGGTGGGAACCTCTGGACACCAGGGACACACTCTTTCTGATTCTGCTGTGATTTTTGGCTCTGAAGGGGCATGTGGTGTGCTCCTAGGAAGAAGGAACAATGTAGGCATACTGCTTGGGGCTTGCTCCCCTCTCTGCTGGCTAATTGAAATCCCCCATGTTATGTCTCCTTGAAATAAATCCCATGAAGGAATTAAAAAGAGACAACAGGAAGCATTAAGTCCCTGGGTCAGACAGCTTGGCTTTGCTGGTGGTGCTGCCTTCTAACCCCTCCTTTCCACCCAACACACTCTCCCATGTCTCATTGAAATCAGTCTCATAAAGGAGTTAAAATGAGAGAGCGGGAAGCATTAAGTGTTTGTGTCTTGGGGCTTGGCTTTTCTGGTGGTGCTGCCTTCCAACACCGCCCCTCCATGCACACCCACCCCATGTCTCATTGAAATCAATCCCAGAAAGGAGTTAAAAAGAGGGAACAAGAAGGATTAAGTGGGAAGGAGGAGTTGGAAAACAGCACCACTAGAAAAACCAAGATACCAGACCCAAATACTTAATGCTTCTTTTATCTCTCTTTTTAACTCCTTCATGGGATTGATTTCAAGCAGACAAGGGGATTTCAGTGAGCCAAAAAGGAAGGAGAAGCAAGCCCCAAGCACCATGTTTACATTGTTTCTACTTCCTTGTTCCTGAGAACACACCAGCTCCCCTTTGGAGCCAAATCATAATAGAAGCAAGAAGAATATGCCCTTGGTACCTGGAGCTTTCTGTCCACGCCTCCCTTCCTGTCCTGAGACTGTTTCTCAGCCAGACTGCCATCAACTGCAAGTAAATTTGAATTTTAAATACTGACTTGAGCATTCCCCACCCCCTAATCTGTGGGGACTGCATCAGTGCAAAAATAAAACAGAAGAAAGGGTCAGCAAGCCATCAATACCATTGATGCCCATAGTGGCTTTATTGTTGTTGTCCACCCATGAACCAATCTCTCATGTGCATGAGGATTAGCTGCACCATTAGCTTCATAGTGTGTGTGACCCATCAAACACCCCATGAAACAAAATGATGATAAACATGGCATGTTGCCAACAATACAATGAATTTCATAATGTAAAAACAGGAGGGCATGTGCAGGGGGCCTCCATGATTGTGATATGCCAGTGTCCAACTGGGTGCCCTGGTGCAATGTGCAGTTGGTGGATCACTTGTGCACTTGAGTGGCCGGTTGCATGGCCAGTTGCATGAGGCATCAAATGGTCTGAAAGCTGATGAGATGAAGGAGGCGACATGTGGTCACTGGCAGAATATCAGTATATGTGTGTTCATGTATTTGGGTCTCAACAGACAAAAGTAATGGTTTGGCACAGTCTGTACCTGCGAATGCCCCATTTTGGCTGGTCTGACTTTGCAGAAGTGGAGTGGTGCAGACCTTTGGTGTTTAGGCCATTGTGGGAGCCAGTGATATGTTCAGTGTGTTCTCCCCTTGAATTGGGAAATCCCAAAGGTAAACTGGCTTTTGCCCTCTGTCTGGTCAGTGCCTATGTCAACTAACATTTTGAGAAGAATCATGTCAGGCTTGAATGTGTCCTTATTTCAAAAACTAAGGCTGTTTCTGAAAAGTTTTTTTTTCTTACTTTGAGATTGGGAAAAGTCTTGCATTTCAAATATAAAATTGTGTTTGCATGTTAACAAAGAATAAAAACATGGCTATTTCAAACCCTAATATGTTTTGCTTTTCTAATAAAAGAAAATGAGGAAGAAACTAGTCTCCCCACCCCCACCCCTTTTCCTTTATGAAGAAATGGAATTCAGTTGATTATTTCCATTTTTGTAACCTTCATATCTCATGTCAAGAAATATCGATTCTTGCTATTTTTACTATTTTTAAGTTGGCTCTGTGCATCTTTGTTATGAGGATTGATCCAAAGTTCTTGCAGCAGAGCTATTTCAACTTTTATGTATTAAAAATAAATGTTGGCTGAGGGCTCCGTTTCAAAAAGAAATGCTTTCAAGATGATGTTTAGTAATAACCGGTATGCTTGCAGCATGGCATACTTAGCTTATATAAAAGTGTTTGGAGGACTGTTTATCTCATGCACCAATGGCATACTTAATTCACTGAGACCCAACTGTTTCTGCTGCTTGTTTAAGAAATTTGCACATGCGGGGAAAAAAGGGTTTCTGGCATACTTTGTCAAATTAGATTTTCATTTCTATGTAGAATGTTGGATATCCAGTTTTAATCCAAGTGATAGTTACCGGGTTTGCAATTGAATCAATTGCTAAATATTAAAGGGGGGATACAGACAGGTAGAAAGGGGTGGCCAGATGCAGAGAAATGCTGTGGCCCCTGTGAGGCTTAAAAAGAACCCGCTCCCAGAGGATTCTTTTTCTGCCATGCACAGGGCACCATTGGTGTGGCACCATGCTGTTCGGGTGCTGCACTGCGCAGACATCATTGTTGTGTGCCCCATGTAAATGGTGGCATGCCAAGATAGTGCCCATGGTGCATGGTAGGACTCAGAAGTGTGCGGACACTCCGTTCTCTTGAGCCCCACTTTTGGTCCCAGGCTGGCTGAATGTACTGGACCTAACTCAACTCTTTTGTTAATTCCATTGGTTCCATAGCTTCATTCTAATTGGATCCAGGGCTTCATCTTTGCTTATATATTTCACACTTAATATCAGACCAAAAAATTATCTTGATTGTAGTGAAATTTGATAGGCTTAGACTTGGAAATAATTTTTTGGGATTAATACATTTTCCCTAAAAAAGAAATAAGAGCTTTAGAAGATTTATCCCCTATTAAAATCTATACCACAGAGGAATGTCTGCTTTCCTAAAGCCTCATATGCTCAGCCAACATGTAACTAAATTGTTTGTTTTCATGATGTATGGTTTTATTTTTATTTCCAGGGTAAAGAGAGGAGGAACGTGAGGGTTTAGACTATGGGTTTTTGCACTTAGGGTACTATGGATTTTGACTTTGAAAATGGATAAGGATGGAAAGAATAATTAAATAATAGACAAATGGTGCACTGAGTGTCAGGAAACCCTAGCAAGAAGAACCCTGGACCAGTAAACCAATTAAAATCTTCACAGTTCAGTACTTATTCTTTGCAAAAAGCACATGTGATGTTTTTGTGCAAAAAACATGATCCATTGCTCCGGGTCCTAGTCTCTAGGGCAGCAGAAAACAAGCTTTCTCCCTCCTCAATATGACATCCCTTCAAGTATTTAAACAGGGCTACCATATCACCTCTTAACCTTCTCTTCTCCAGGCTAAATATATCCAGCTCCCTAAGTCGTTCCTCATAGGGTATGGTTTCCAGACCCTTCATCATTTTAGTCACCCTCCTTTGACCACGCTCCAGTTTCTCAACATCCTTTTAAAATTGTGGCCAATGCAATTTTAGGCTGCATCAATAGAATTATAGTGTCTAGATCAAGGGAAGTAATAGTGCCACTCTATTCTGCTCTGGTCAGGCTCCACCTGGAATATTGTGTCCAGATTATTTGAGAGACCATATTTCCCCATACAAACCTGCTAGAGCTCTAAGGGAAGACTTTCTTTTAGTCCCTCCACCATCACAGGATTGCCTGGTGAGGACATGAGAGAGAGCCTTTTTGGTGGCTACTCCTGCCCTCTGGAATGCCCTTCCACAAGAATCAAGGCTGACCCTATCCTTGCTTGCCTTTCATTGGCAGATAAAAATGGATGTGTTCAGGCAGGTTTTTAATGTCCAGTCATGGGATGGGTTTATATGGGATGGGCATTATGATATTATTGTTGTTTTAATCTTTGTAATTTTATATTGTTTTTAGTTGATGTTTTAATTGTTTTATTGCAATATATTTTTAGAATTGTTATTGTGAGCCACCATGGGTCCCTTTGGGGAGAAAGGTAGAATAGAAATGAAATGAAATGAAATGAAATAAATAAATAAATCCGTTGTTACATGTCCATAAGGATATCAAAGGGGCTAGACAAACTGGCAGAAAGGAGCAGTGAGATGCCACCCATTTCTGCCCTTGATGGAGACCGTGGTGACCAAATGCCATGGCCTCCAGGAGGCCTAAACAGAACCCACTCCCTGCGGATTCTTTTTAGGCTGTGAGCAGGGTGCCATTGGTGCGCTCGCAAGTGATGATGACATCCAATGGGTGTTGCACTGTTTTGGTACTGCACTGGGCAGATATATATCATCATCACATGCCCCATATGGATGGGTGTGTGCAATGATGGAGGCCAGGGTGTGCAATAAGGTTGCTGAGCATGTAAACACTCAGCCCCCATGCACCCCTTGTTCAGGTCGAGACCGGCACAAAGCACCTGACTGTACAGGCCCAAAATCTATAATTTGAGCCTCGAAACCTGCTCTCAGTGTATATATGAGGTTGGCTTACTGTTGAGCATATATGGTATATTATATTTTACGGTGACCTTATGAGGAAAACTGGAGCAATACAATGTAGATATTGTATTTGCCTAATGCTTAGTTTTAATGTTTAAATATTAAATTTTAGGGATGTGAAGATATTCATGATGAAGATTAGTATTCAAACTATGAAAAGTGGAGAAATTTTTTGTTAAATTAGAATTAGTTATTAATAATTATTATGAATGGATGATACTAGAAAGCTAAATTTATATTAACTCTTTGTAAGACAAATATTTAGTATGGTATTTTTTTCTTTATGTCTGCATTAATGAGAGATTGATAGATTGTATAGAAAGAAGTTTGTCTTTTTATATGGTTATTCTTATTATTCTTTCTAATTTCCTTCTTTTTTGATCTGTTTTTTATTTCTTATATAGACTGTTTTCTCCATTGTACTTCTATTCCATATTATATAATTCTAATAAAATATTCTTTAAAAATGAAGCTCACATGCACAACATACAAGTAATTCATTCTTTCATAAACTTCATCAAAGCATCTGAGGAGTTTTTCTTCTGGTAAACCAATAATCAGGCAGTATAGTTTGGACTCACCAGTGGATTCATACTTTTTGTTATGTACTCTATAATTTACCTAGACACTTGTTTGTTGTATAGTTCCAGAGGCAATCTCTATAAGGGCATAAGTATCCAATCAGGGAGAGCCAGCATTGTGTAGTGGTTTGGGCATTGGACTACAATTCTGGAGATCCAGATTTGATTTCCACTCAGGAAACCTACTGGGTGACCTTTGGCAAGTCACAAACACTCAGCCCCTGTGATAGGTTCACCATTGGAATATGAGTTGAAAGAATACAACAGCAACAATTACATCAAGACTCTGAAAAGGATTTGAAAGTGGTAATTATGAATCTGATTAGAAATCAGTTTAGGGTTTTTTTGTTGTTGTTGTCCCAGACTCACAGTTTTTATTGCTTGGTTTGAGACCTTATATTTACTTTTTAAAATTATATATTTTGAACAGAGTGGGGCTAAAAGACTGAAGGAAAATAACAGCTGGAAAAGTGCACCTGACTTTAAATAAAGAAAGCATTACCAAGACTCTGCTGTGCTGTGTTTTCCTTTTATTTATAGTACATAGGAGAGTCAGCCCTCTATGTCTACAGATTCTTTGCACATAGATTCAGTTATCCACAGCTTGAAAATATTCAAAAGAAATATAAATTCCAAAAAACAAACCTTGACTTCGCTATTTCTTATAAGGGGCACCATTTTACTATGCCACTGTATATAATGAGACTGGAGCATCCATTGATTTTGGTATCCACAGGATTGTAGGCCTGAAATTAAACCCCAGGGCATACCAAGGGCCTACTGCATCTGCACTGTGTTACTACGGTGTGATACTTTTATTTCTATTATATTGTGCTGCTGGTTTGTGTGCGCTTTATAGTGCTTACCTGTTCTATGTCCAGTTTTGTTGCATTGCCAGTCTTACACAATTTATTATAATATATTTATAACAATGTATTAGTAGTAGTAGTAGTAGTAGTAGTAGTAGTATTTCTTACCTTCCTCTCCCTGTGTATCAAGGTGCAGGCAATAAACACAACACATAACATCAATTTAAAAAGCATACAAAACCAATGCATATTAAAATCTCTCAGAAAATACTTCAAAACCATAATTTAAAAATAATCTGGATAAGCCTGGTGGAGAAGACTGGTCTTTACAGCTGATTTAAACTCATTTCAAGCTGACAAATCTCTTCCAGCAGGTCATTCCACAGTCTTGGTGCTGACAAAGAAAGTGTCCTTTGGGTAACAGTCAGCTTAGTTTTGGCTTAGTGAAGTAGATACCTTCCAAGGAACCTAAGTGGACATCACAGAGTGTGATGATTAGACTTCTGTGGTGTGGGGCTAGCATTATTTTCTATTATTGTTTGGAGAACAGAATAACTCAACAGCACAACCCTCTAAATCACTTCCAAAAAGTTTAGGATCTCAGCGGTGAAGTCTCGTTCAATCTGCATGATTTCTCTTCTTTTGAAAAGCAGGGTGTCTTCTTTTCTTTTTAGCACATAGACATCCCTTGCTATCTTGGGATGAGCAAATTGTCATAAAATGAGTTAAAATAGGAGGACATTGTATAGCAAAAATGCTTACAAATGCATTTTTATCAAAATGGTTTCCTTTATCAGGGGGAAAATAATATAAGAATTCCGTTATCAAAGATTTGAACACAAATGCTTTCCAAATATAGGCTGAGAGGCCTGAAGCTTTTTTTTAAAATAGTACTTTCCTTTTCCATAAATTGTGGAAGCACTGCATTCACTACAGAAAGTTAGAGAAACATTGTAAGTAAAGGTCTAGTACTGTCTCCCAACCCCGTGAAAAACTCCAAATCACACACACGTCGTGAATAGAGCAAACATTTCTTTCTTTATCTTTCCATTACTTGAAAGAAAGTTACAGCAGAAATGTCCTTTTAAAACAAATGGAAATGCTTTCTAAATGTTTATTACTCTGATGCTGCAGAGAAGCCGAATCAATTCTCAGACCTGCTGCTCCTCACAGAGAACTAAATGATAGCAGAAATTGCAATTTGAAAACAATATATGGCCTCCCAGGAGTTATATCAGAATAACTACCTTGACACATCTAAAAGTTTAAGGGACTTCTTCCTCCTCCTCTTAACAGTGTATTCCTATACATGTTTATTCAATTGTAACTTCTATTGTTTTTAGCATGACTTACTCCCAATTAAATATGCATAGGATTCCAGCCTTTAAGGGTACAGAGATGAAAGCAGCAAGGGAGAAGCACTTAACACATCAATATTCGAATGGTCCTGGTTAAAAGCAATAGAGTGTAAAAACTCATTGTAGTCCACTGGGGATCAGGTTTAAATATTTGTACTGACAGAAAATAAGGACTGATGAATAAGTACTTGAAATGGCAGCTGCTTAAATTATATTTTTGCTTTTCACTTGTTTGCCTGTTCAGGGGTTTGATTAGAGACTGAAAGCAATTGAAAGAGAAAAGGAAGAAGCACCTGAGAAAGAGGAGAATTGGACCTTTTCTGTCTGGAGTAACAGAGCAAGATGTCCATCTGCAGTTTCTGTCCTGTTTAGAGAATTCCAGCTTTTCATATCCAAGTAGATATTCTGGAACTGGAGGAAGATGGCATTCAATCAGTTAATGAATTGGTTGCAGGGCAAATGTATGCCATCCAAACAGTTGTATGACTCTAAAAACACTAGTCTGCGGGAATGATGTAGTGAGAAAGAACACTGCTTAGATAAGCAAGAATTAAATCCAGGCTATGCAGGAATTCAGGACACTACAAGGTGCCAGAGGACTTTTTCTACAACCACTCCCAGTTTGTGGAATGGCTCAAATTACCAGCCTAGACAACTTCAAAAAAGCTGTCAAGATGGATCTCTTCCTGCAAGCCTTTCCTGAATTAAAAACACTCTGTCATAAAATGATTACTACCTAACACCCTGTGCCACCCTACCATTCTGCCTGTTGTTTATCTGATATTAATATTTTATTTTAATATTAATTTTAATAGTAACTTGTTTAATTCTTTTTTAAGGGGGATATTGTAATATTAAGTAGTGTATGTTGGATGTTTTTAACTATGTAAGCCGCTTTGATTGTTTTATTACAAAAAGCGGGGTATAAATAAAAGTTTTATTTTTATTTATTATCTGATAGAGAACAAGTTCAGATGTGAAGGACTTGGTTCTAATATAGCATTCCAAGTGAGGGAGTTGCTGGTCTGACATCCTGAGGGATACGGTTAGCCTGAGGGCTAGAATAGAAATAAGGTCAGAAAAATAACAGTAAATGAGGACAGTGTGAGGGTCCCAAGTGAGAGTAACTGGAGTTCTCTAGAAAGAGAGAAAGAGGAGTAAGAAAGTGTAACTAAGTGCAACAAAGTGAAACAATAACAAATTAAAGTACCAACTGAACAAATGAAACATTGTTAAACTGTTTTTCAAATAAAGTTTTACTGTTAATTACTTAAAAGATTGTCTGGGTCTGAAATAAGCAACCAAGGTACTAGATAACATCTGAAAGTTAATTCTGAAAAAGGAAGGTAAGCACATTTGGTGGCTCTCATCACGTAATTTGGTGGCAGTGCTTGAATGACAAAACCCATGGGGCTGCCACAATAGGAAAATAATTGGGTGACTAGGTGTTCTGTCAGTTAAAAACATAGTGTTTTTGTTATTGTGTTTATTCCACATTCATGGGGGTCCTGTGCCCCAACCCAGAAAATGTAGACGAACAAGTGTATATTTCTGGGCTTGCAATGTGTTCTTCAAAGGAAATAGCAACAGAAACAAACACAACAACAATTTTGCAACATGTACAAATACGAAAGGTGCAGAAAAATGTAAGATAAAATACGTGCAAATTTGTTTTAGTCAATTGTGGCCGAATTCCATTAATATATTCATTTGAATAATGCCAACAAAAATGAATATATTTTCTGTAAAACTAGTAATCCTCATGGCATATATTTGGCTGTATGAAAGGAGGAATTTTGTAGAAAAAGAGATGATGGATCCACTTACATTTTATGATAACAATTTCCTTCTGCAGTTATTTTTTTTTCTTTTTGGTGTGCAGATGCCCAAGGCTGGCGATAAACAAATGCTCATGATTACTCATTGGATTTTCCTATTAAAATTATCATCTCTGCAGAGCTCGAGTCTCTCTTGCTCCTTGATTAACAGATATAGCTGGTTGCTGGGTAAGGCCATACATAGACAGAAACTGTGGTCACTTCTCATTCTCCTTTTCACTGAAGAAAAACAGGTTCAATTTTTATTTGGCCTGTGGCTGAGTTCAATAGATAAATGCCAGTGAAATTCTTGTGCTGCATTTAGACAGGACTGAACTGATATTTAGCAGATTGTGCAAACTGCAAGAGATAGAGGCACACATAATTAATTATCTGAGTAATTCAGTTTTACAGCCTTGGTGCTTCTACAGATTGGATAGGTTCTACCTGATGGGAAAACTGAAAGCAAAACCTTCAAATTTAGAGCTGTCAACTCTCATTCATGACTTCATTATTTTAAGGCCTAGAATTCTACCAAGGGTTACCTTTGATGCCCCTTTGGACCATGCAACTTGTCCTTCATGCAGTGGATAATAGTGGCTCTGATGTCAATGAGTCAGTGAATTTGTTCTGGGTTTTAGTTCAGACTTATTCAGGGTGATGGATTCTTTTTGTGGACAGGCCTAAGCACCTTGGGCCACTCTGTTAAATTTTGTGGATGTACCATTCTGTTGATATCATCAATGGGCGTCATCAGCCTCCACCGTCATTATGCCAGTACGCCAACAATAGGGAAATATTAGATCCCGACAACTTGGAAGCACAATGGAATGTCAATGCTTTATAAAACACTATGCTACTTGGCAAGTTCCCTTCAGTCTAGAATTTTCAGTAACTCTCTAGAGGTCAAAGACTGTAAAGAAACACACATAATTGAAGGTCATTCGCTTTTTAATTAGTGTTAATGTTAGGCACCATTGCTTTAAAATATTAGATACTGAGAGAGCCCATGAGTTGAAAGAACTCTCAGAAACATTAATAATTAATTGAAAATGAAATCTCTCTCCTAATTATTTATTTGGCAAGACTTTTGATTTTCACAAAATTCTTTACACTTTTTCTCTCTCTTGTTATTCTCTCCAACCTGGCCTGCTTATGCTAAATACTACAGTGGTACCTCGGGATACGAAATACCCAGGTTACGAAATTTTCGGGATACGAAAAAATCCCATTGGAAATCATTGTTCCGGGTTACGAATGTATTTTCGGGTTACGAAGAAAATTTTTGGTGCTTTTCGGCGCTTTTTCGCACGAAACGCGGCTTTTCCCCATTAGCGCCTATGGCAATTCGGCTTACGAAGGCTTTTCGGGTTACGAAAGCGGCCGCGGAACGAATTACTTTCGTAACCCGAGGCACCACTGTACTTCTTTTTTAAAAATTCAACCCCTTGTTTCAGATGTAATAAATTGGTTTGAAAAGACTTTTCCTGGGCCTAAAACAACCTCAGTGGAGAATTGGGGGGGGGGGGGGCTCTATGGAGGTGCAGGGACATGAGATAAAATAAAATAAAATAAAAATGGATGGAAATCCCTTGATTATTCAAAATGGCTGGTGGGAACACTTTCTCCACCCCTCATTTTGATTAATGGATATAAAAAACTTTTTGGGTTGGGGGTAAGAGTGAAAGTAAGTTTCTACAATAATATATAATTACCCCAAACTGTCTAGCAATCATCATTGTATGGAAGAAGCTGGATGGAAATTCTTATGCAAGAGTCTGCTCCTACTTCCAAGTAGCCAGGGAGCTAAGTACATTGGTAGGTCGCAATACAGCAACTAGCAGTCTGTGTCTCAAGGGGTTTTTTTTAATTTTTAAACAACAACAACTTACAGTTCTGTTTAATCCTCCTTTTTGAAGTCCATGAGCACATATCCTTAAAAAAAGAATGCCATCAATGAACTGTTCAGGAGAAGAAGACAGTCCTCTCCTGTTCCCTTTCTTTGAGAAACCCTTGCTTTCCTCAGGTGGTGTGTTCAAGAACAGGAAGCAATAGCTCTGCTTTTCAACAGTTAATTCCCAATTACTCCCCAGTCCAACAAAATAACTCAAATCTCTTGTGTTTCAGAAGTCTGCATAGGCTTATAGTTCAAGAGACCTGCAGCAAGCTTGTTAGCACTTGCTGTCTGGCAAACAGAGTCCTTTATGACCCATGATGAAAAATGACCTGCACTGACTCAAATACATCATGTGCGCTGAAATAATTAGTATAGTATGAGATGAAGTTAAAGTCTATCTCTCTGTCTGCCTCTCACTGTGTGTTAAAGAGTAAGAGAGAGCAAGGATTCCTCTTATCTAATTGTGCAATGTCTCTTTAGATGCCTTTAATCATAATCTGGTAGGGCCATTAGCCCAGTAGTTTATTTTGCTGTTAAAACACATTTTGACTAAGTGGCAATAATAGACTGCAGGAATGATAAGAAAGCCCTTTAGGAAGTGCAAAAGAGCCAAAAGAAGAGTAATTGGAAGGGAAATTCTTCATGACAAAATTATGCCATAAAGCTCACTCTGGCTGCAGTGCTGAATTTTAAAGCCCTTTCATTCTGAAGAAGAACAAACAAACAAAATCTCTGAAAGGAACAATTCAGAGGAGCTCTAGCACTTGAGGCAAACATTCCCGTTTCTAAATGTATGTATGTATCAATCAATCACAGTTCTCAGTCTTTCCTCAGTGTCACCTGTAGCTTCTGGGTAGTGGCATTAACAAGATCCTCCAGCGACACCAGGGCTGCCTCTATGTTTGTGCAATTTGTAAATTAAAAGATTATCATCTTTAGAGTTTATCCTATGTATACAGCCTACACCTGGGTGACTTTCTAAACTTTTTTTCCCTATAAAGTTGCATAACTTTCAGATTGTTCAATGTAAAAGAAGCCATTGCTCAAAAACCCATGAGTAAATTGGTATATTCCCCCTTTTTTATCTATTTCAAGGGATGTGAGGTGTGTGTGGATGTGTGTAGGAGGAAGAAATCTGCTGTAGCGCCGTAAGGAGTGATATTCATAAAGTCTCTAGCTTGCAAGGGATAATAACAGAATAAAAAAATATTTTTTCTTAAGGCCAATGGGAGATGAAGCTTATTCATACGATGCACACTAACTAATGGACTAATTTGCTAGTTGCAGAATTTTATGGAGTTGACAGCCTTCATTAATATCCATTTTCTACTTACATTCAGACTAGGCTACTAGGCTTGTTTTTTTCTATATGAGACCACTATTTAAAAGGCTGCCCCCCAAAAAAAATTAACTGGGTAAAATTGCAGTGATCAGCTTGTTGTCTCACAATATTCCTCAAACTTTATATCATTTCCATGAGTTTATTTTCTTTGCCTTCTGGTCTAAATGTTGTATATAGTTTGTGATGTGTGATTTTTTTCCCAGTGTGATTTCTCTGTTTCTTAGCAATCTGTATCAATTTAATGCTTGTTTCCTCTTCCTTGGGAACTATATTTAATTCCTTTTACATTAGAAACAACAGAGATCCTACATGGCTTAAGGGTCTGAATGTTGGATTACGACTCTAAGAGATCAGGGTTTGAATCCCTGTTAAGCCATATACTCTGAGCCTCAAAGGAAGTCAATGACAACCCTCTCTGAAGAAATCCTGCCAGGAAAACTTCATTATAAGTTCACCTTAGGAACTTCTTAAGTCAGAAATGAGTTGAAGGCATGCAACAGCAACAAGTTAAAAACAAGCTTCTGAAATAATATGTAATATAACCTGATATTATCTAGAAAAAAAGATGGCAGGATTATTAATTAAGAATGTAATTATTTGCTAGGTTCACTCTTGAACAAAATAATGAGTAATTTTAATAGTTTCTCACAGAGAGAATTTTTCAAAGATTATAGCATTTCAGGACTACGTGCAAAAATTGTGTGTAGTATTTTCATGGTGAAATCAATACCTTTGGAGCTAGAAGTAATACTTGTTTTTTTTTCTGTGGAGACAATGCTGTGGGGTAGTTGGAGACTTAGTCTGAACAATATTCATATTTTGTGAATGAAATAGCATTTTCTGCACAATATGAAACAAATTGACAAAAATATAATCAAAATATACAGGTTTATAAAATAATATTAAACTAAAATTCCAAAAGCTTTGGGAAACAATTTTTATTTCTTATATTTTTCTTCAGATTAGTGCATGAAATATTAGCAGTAGGCTATTATTTTTCAGTCAGGTTATCATGCTGTACTTGTATTTGCTTCTTATGGAATCCCTCACTCCATATGATTGCTGATCAGAACCGGTGGTAAATAAAGATGTTGACCACCAAGGGTACAGCCAACCAAGATTGGCATAGCAGAGGGTGGGACTGGATGGTGCTTTGGTCTATCTGGATAGTAAAAAGCACTAACAGGTACAAAGATTTTCTACCTTTATTGCAGTCCCTTTGGATAAAAGAAATTAGTTTGGGATTAAGACATGGGATGTTAGTTATCAACTTGAAATCCTAGCAGTTGTATGGATTTTGTTGAAGCCTGTGCTGGAAGTTTATTCTCCCTAATTTATTCATTTGGCATTTCTATTAGACAGATTATAAGTCTTTTCAACTGACCCATTACTCTCTGCACTAGCCTTAACGTTTTTGATCTGGAAGGGCAGATATTAGGCTAGACTGGAATACTCCATTCCATTCCTTCAGGCAATGTATTCTCTCTTTTTGTCTTCTGTAATGGATATTTTCATTACCAAGGGTGAGATCATCAGTGGCCTTGTTCATTCATTTTCTATGAATACAGATATAAGAGTTCTTGTCTTTGCTGGCACTATGAGACTGGATAGTTGATTCTCTTTGATCTTCACAGAACTTGACATCCCTTGAATGTGATATGAGGAGAACTAACAGTTTACAATTTGCCTTTAAAGGCACTCAGATAACATTCTCATTAGCAATGAAACCCTTGTAATTTGTCTAAGAAAACTGCCCACTAACTTCAGTGAGGCCTCTTCAAAATGGGTGTTTGACAACACTGGCTTAACAGTCATGCAGCGTTCCAGACGTTGATCAGCTACAACTCTCAGTTTTCCTCAACATTTGTTAAGCTGGCTAGGATTTCAGAGAAATGTAGTACAACATCTGAAGGGTCATACAACTGTTGCCCTTATATTAAGATCACCGTCTGCCTGAGTAGCTACAGTTCTGGTTGGAACACATATTCCATAGAAGATCAATATCATGCAGATATGTATTGGATTAATTAAAAACTAGATTCTGTACTCCAATGTGCAGAGGCAAAGTTAACTTGGGATATTACACTGACCTCCCAACTACAATTTTTAGGTTGCAATCTGGAGAGTTGTGCTCCTATACTGTGATAAATAAGGCTGCCAAGGACTGTCCCTCCTTCAGTGCTTCCATCCATTCACCTTGAGGTACAGAATGAGCTCTAGTTCATAGACCATTAGGGATCTCTGCAATCCTTTAACCAGGATATAAGTCTTATTTTAATCTGGCTTTGTTCTGGTTTTGTATTATTATTATTTTGCAGGTACCTGTGTCCTTCATATCAGAAAGTCCTCAATTAGGCTGAGCCCCACCGCCATCTCTCTTAATGGCCCACTAAGCACACTGTTTATCTTTAAATTGCTGGTCTCTCCTGCCCTGATCAGAGGATTGGGGATAAGCATTCTGCCAGTGAGGCATGAAAGATCCTCCTTGGGACTGGCTATATGTAACACTACTAAAGTAAATAGAAGAAGGGGCCAATGTGTGGCCCTGGAGTTCTATGCAAACCTCCAGAGTCTCCAGATCATGCCTCCCCTAGAGGAGTTTCCTCTTCTAATAATAGAATTCTAGAACATCCAACTTCTTTTTAAAGACCTCCAAAGAAGGAGAGACCTCTCCCCACCAAAGTAGTCTATCCCACTGTTGAGCAGCTTTTACAATTAGAAAGTCCTACTTGATTTGGGTTTTTTTTCTTCTCCTTTTATTTAAAGCCATTTCTTCATGTGCTAGTCTGGTGCAGAAGAAATAAAGCATGCTGCATCTTCTGGTTGAAATTCCTTCTAATATTTAAAGGTGGCTATCACATGACTTCTCAGTCTTCTCTTCCCCATGCTAAAGATGCCCAGTTCTCTTAACCATTCTTCATAGAGGTTGGTTTCCAGACCTTTCAGAAAAGGCTGCAGGGACTCCTTTCACTGTTTAACATAAATGAATGTCAATTTGCCAAAAACAGAAGTGGACTACTAGCCACTTACAGGTTTCTTTTTGTTTTTGTTTCTCTCTCTCTCTCTCTCTTGGGGGGGGGGCATTTTTGGCCGTCTCTGTACCCCCAAAGAAATCAGCCACAATTTAATACCTCTGCTATACAGGAAAGATCTATGTAAATGAGTCACATGGTGTGTTTCCTTCTGATGAAAGTTTTAGTAGCCAGGCAACCCAACTAGATGGCCTTGCCTAGAAGAAGCAAGGGGGAGACATAAGAAGATACAAGCATGCCAATAATCTGAGGTTAACTCTATTTACTTCACTTCATACACCAACAATGTGGTTAACCCTGCTTATGTCTTCCATTGTCTGACCTTGATGATTGTCTATCCCTCCCATTACAATTGCAATTTCTTGCTTTCAGAAGCCAAACACAGATTTCATGGGTACACTGAAAAGGTGCCACACTCTCTTTCTAGAATCTCCTGGGAAATTGTTCATTTTTTCTTACACATAAACACTTCTCAGGAACAATTGGGGCAAATGTCTATCTGCATATTGTGCAAAATGTTACTTCATGTGTTCTAAAAACTACTTCTGCTACACAGATACACAGCAGATTGTCCCAAATGAAGTAAACTGGTTTCCCTCAAGTTTGAGCCCTACTTGACTGACCTTCGCTTTCTCTCAAAAGGTATTTGTACTTGCATTTGTTGTTGTTGTGTGCCTGAAAGTTGTTCCCAATTTATGGTGAACCTATCACAGGATTTTCCTGGTCAGATGAGAGTTTGCCCTTGGCCTTCTTTTGAAATGGGGAGAGTGTGACTTTCCAAAGGTCACACAATGGGTTTCCATGGCTAACCAGTGAATAAACTCCTGGTTTCCAGAGTCATAGTCCGTTGTTCAAACCACTACACCACCCTGGCTCTCAGATGTTTCTTTATCCCTTGATTAATAAATTGGTTCTAACATTAACAAGAAAAGAGAAAATAATATATAGCAGGTATATTTCAAGCTCAAACAATAGAAAGTGAAGATCCTTTCCATTTTATGCCACTATGTGGATGTTTCAGACACTAATGTGAATATGTTATTTTTCTGCCAAGTTACAAATAGCTGCTTTAGACATACGTGATGACTATCTATCTGTTTTTGTGATTGCAATTGGTAATCATAAGCATGAGGGCTAGTGATTCTCCTTCAAAAATGACCTTGAATGACAATTATTTTAGCAGCTTTTTTAAAAAACAAAACAAAACAAAACAAAATACACTGCCAAGAGGAAGGAGAAAGCATTACAATGGAAGTGATCAGTGAAGAATAAGGCCATTTCTAGAAATTATATAGAGTCGGATTATCATGATCACAATCACACAAATAAAGAACAGGGGGTGGGGGGCTTGATCAAATATTTGCTTATTCCCCCAAAGTTTTTTTTCCAATTTAATGTATTTTAATCTAGTGCCCACAAGACAAAAATGTGGGGAAAGAACAAGGTCTATAAGAAAAAGAGTCTACCTTCTCAACACCGAGGCAATGGCTTCCAGCACCAACTGTAGCCTCTACTAAACATTTGTTACAGTATTATACATTAAAAAGATAGGTTAAAGAAGATGTTATATGAAGCACTCTCAGAATACTTAGATAGTTCTCTCACACCTCTTTGTTCCATGGTGCCACATTGAGGGTGTATCCAGACTGCAGAAATAAAGCAATTTGATAGCACCTTAACTATTATGACTCTATCCAACAGAATCCTGGGATTTGCAGTTTGGTGATGCAACAGACCATCTGACAGACCAGCCAGAATACCTCACCAAACTAAAAATCACAGGATCCCACAGGATGGCACCATGACAGTGTTGTCAAAGTGCTTTACGTCTGCAGTGTGGAAGAGCTGTATGTCATAAAGAAAGCCACTCTGAACTGGACAGCTAAATCTCCAGCTTTTGTCACTAAATGAAACCTACATTCAAAAGACTCTCCATTTATTATGCATTTGGCTAAGAATAATATTTTAGTGATAGAAAGAAACACAGCTGAGTTGTAGAATACATGTTCTTCATGCAGAAAGTACAGAAAGTATTTTTTTTTTCAGGGAAGTAAGAAAAATTCCAGTCTGAAACTCAGAAAAATCACTCAGTGGTATATCTAGCATGCTTGTCACCTGAAGCCAATCATTTCTAACATCCCCTTCCTCTATACAACAAAAATATTTTCAATAACAATCAAGAAACACATATTGATTAATATGGGGATTTCCAGTTCAACCACATCTGGAGGGCTGAAGGAACCCCCCCCAAGTTACATAAACCCAGCATTAATAAATTAGAATGTCTTTCTGTAAACATATGGCTGATGGAATGGATTGAGAGTTTACATCAGTCACGGGCTAGACTGATGATGATGATGATGATGATGATGATGATGATGATGATGATGATGATTTTATTTCTATCCCGCTTTTTGCCAGGCAACCAGACTAGTGAGAGCTGGGGTGCAGAGTTGGCACCAGCTGTGGAAGCTGCTGAATACCACACACAAATTTTGCAGGCAGGAAGGGTGGGTACAAGTAGCTTCTGTTTCATTTGAGGGGGTGGCCAGGCAGGTAAGTAGGTGGATTGCCAGTTTTTCTTCTTTGCTCTCGCCTGTAGCCATCAACGAGTCCCCTCTGCAAATTGTCACCAGAACCACATCCTCTTAGAGCTATCTCAGTGGGTGACAGTAGGGCCCTAAGTGAGAAGCTAGCAAAGCAGGGATTAGACATGACAAGAGATAGGTGCCACTGCTGCCAGCGGAACTGTGTAGTTCTCCATTGTTGTCATCACTACTAGCTGCAGTCACTACTGTGGAGAAGAACTCTGTGAGCATCATCAGCTAAGTCTGTTTCACTTCCTCCTCATTCCCACTTGTACTCAGGGAAAATGCCCTGTACCCAGAGAGGACCACTTCCACTACTCCACCTTTTATATTACACTGGTGCCACTGCCACTCAAAGAAGAAGAAAAAGGCAAAACCAATTATTTGACTCTGTATAAGAGAATTCTTCATGTTCCTGTAATTGACTGAGCTTTATAATAACATGAAATATTTACTCATAGAATTAACCAATTTGGAATCCATCATATGTGAAGAAAATAAAATGGTTATATTGGTAGAATTCATTAATTCATACAAGGGAAAGTTTTAAATACAGAAATGTAGGGAAGGAAACATAATAAGCAAATGCTTGGAGAAAAGAGCCTGAAGCAAAGCTAAGAAGAAAGTGAAACTGGACAAGGAGAGGAAGATGAGACAGGGAACCAAGGTGAAAAGTGATTAAAGAAAGTAAAGTCAGGCTGTACACCATGCACTACGAGGATTGCTTGGAAGTCAGGTAAAGATCAAGAAATGATGGAGGACAACAGAATGGACTGGGTAAGTATTGGCTTCAAACACAGGGATCTGTAGAGGAAGCCTGGTGATAGAGATTCATAACTGATGAAGAAGTTGTGCACCAAAATGCAAGACTGGGACTACGTAATACTGGAAGTAAACATAGCTTTAACAAATTAAGTGTCAGCTTTATATCATTCAGCGAATCCACTCACTGACTTTATATTATTTACTCATCATTTCTGAATTAAAGCCAAATGTTCTTGTTTCATCTTGGGATTCTTTACTTAAGATACTGGAATTTAATTACACAGGACTTAGCAATAATTTGAATTTCCCCCGAGATAAGTAGTGTAAATACATTTGCCTAACATTAACTTCCCACTCTACACCAGATATGGTAGATGCACCTTTTCACTTGAGAATTGTGATAATGTTTTTGAGGCTGAATTGATGCAGTTATATAAAAAGAAAACAATTTTGCGGAGTGTTTGTTGGATCTACACTAAAACTACAGTTTACATAGAATGCCAGGCCAAATAAGTTTTCAAAGGAGCATAAACTCTAATACTGGCATTTTGGGGGTTCTTTTAGACTCCAATCAATCAACATATACGTGTGCCTGGAAGTGAATGCTTCTGAAATGAAACTGTGGCAACAATAGGAAGATTGGAATCTTGGCACTAACCGATGGGAGCAAAGCCAGGAAAAGGTGGAGGCTGCTCCCAGGAGTGGGTCTATAAGAGGGAGGACCAGGTTTGAAAGGGGTTGATGTTTATTGTGCCCTGAGGGGTGAAGAGCCATTGAAGCTAGCTTAGGCTGCTGTGAGGGACAGCTAGAAAGGGTTTTAGGTACCCCCAAAAAATGATGAAGAGTGTCCTTAGTTATATTGTTGTAGTGACCTTTCGGGGACATAGTGTTTGGTGACTAGGGGAGTCACAGGTAGCCAGAAGGGTTATAAAATACAAAAGATTAATAAAGGTTCTGTGATAACATAATCTGTAAGGAAACACATAAAGCCATAAAGAAACAGTTAGAAAAACAAGCTGAAGAAACTGTGAAACTGTGTAACTAATAACGTATTTATATACTGTATCTATTGTGAATACCACACACTAAATGAGGTATTGTGTTCAGCCTGACTTGTAAATAAATGTATTACTTTGTTGCAAAAAGCAGCTGTCTGAACTAATTTCAGAACACATTAAAAATGCTACCAACATTGAGAAAAGTCGTTTAGGTTTGGGACACATTACATAGTGGGTGTGTGGCTGTCAAAGAATAGTTGGTGCCAAGCTGGAGGGAAAATTGAAATTCATAGTGCTGCCATCTAAAGAGAGTTATAGTGCTGGAGACACTTATGAGAGTCCCAGGTTTGAGTTTTGTAGTGAATAATTGGTGGGATAGTGGACATCATTTTCACATAATTGGTGGCAGGGATGGGATCAAAAAAGAACAATTGTGTTGCCATCTAAGAAACAAGAATGATCACTTCTGGTTTTACCAGTAACCAACCTGGCTGTCATGTTCTGGGCTAACTGAAGTTTCCCAGAACAAATCGAGTTGTGGGGTTATCTGTGCATGTACCATAGTTTCAAGGTCCCCTATTTCCAGGAAAGGATGCAGCTGGTATATCAGCTGAAGCTGATAACTAACACTCCTGGCTATCGCATTTACCTGATTTGTCATCTGGAGCGATGAGTCTAGGAGCACCCCCGGACTGCAAACACAGTCCTTTGAGGAGAGTATGACCCTATCTAGGACTGGTGGTTTTAGCACAATACCTGGATTAGGGGACTCTACTATGAGTACCTCCATTTTGTCTGCATTCAGTTTTAGTCTGTTTTTCCTCATGCAGTCCATTACCGATTTAAGATATTAATTGAGAGGTTTTGGTTTCTTAAAATCACTCCACTGGCTGTCTGTTGGTTTCCAGGTGCAGTACAAGGTGTTGGTCATGACCTTTAAAGCCCTAAATGGCTTGGGACCAACCTATCTCTGTGTAATCCACCCTGCACACTCAGAGCCTCTTGGAGGAAATTACTGCACCCTATAAAAACTAGGCTGACTGCAACCACCTTAGAGGGCCTTTTCATCAGTCACTCCCAGATTATGGAATAGCCTGCTAGACGAGATCAAAAAGTTTGCCAGATCACATCCCTCAATGCTTTTAAATAGGCGATAAAAATGATCCTCTTCTGGTAGGCCTTCCCAGACTGACCTCTACCCAGAACAGAATTAATTGCCCATTTGATCTGCCCCCCCTAGGTATTGCCACTTTTGTTAAACTGTGTTTAATTGTTTCTGTAGTTATATGGATTTTATTGTTTAATTTTGTATTGAAGGGAAGGTGGGTTGAAGGGGTGGTGGTTTGGGGGATTGTTTTTCTTTTTATTATTTTCTGTATTTGTTTTAATTCTTGCTGTTACCCACTTCGATCCTCAAAAGATAGAGGCGGGATATAAACAATTATTATTATTATTATTATTATTATTATTATCATCATCATCATCATCAAACCCGGCACCCTTTCCAGGGCACAAAAGGGAGCCCCTTTTTGTGGCTCCCTTTTGTGCCGTGGAAAGGCCAGATCAGGGCTACAGCATGCAGTTGCCGTGACCCTGATCTGGTGAAGGTGGAGGCTGCTGCAGGCTGCCCCTTTATTATCTTTGTGTGTGTTTACATTTCCTATAAATGTGTTGTCATATATTTGCTTAATTGCTTTAAGCATTTTCAAGGGACATCTTCTTTGGAACACCCTATATTTCACATTGGAGAAAGTACAATTTCTTTTTGGAGACCTTAACTAGACCCATTGTCACTTGTAATGGAGGTTAAATTAGCAGAGACACTTCAGTGAAGCCTAACAAATGAGAAGTGGCTACCTTCCCAAGGTAACAAGTGCAGGTGCCAAAAGGTCAAGAGGGATAGATCCTAATCACAATTTGTATCTTGGGAAATGCTGTATAATTAGTAAATCAGATGTCTTGACAACACTTGGATGTCAGCAGGACATAAATTGAAACAGGTTGCAGATGGATGCCAGAATACATTACAGCGCTGTTGGTTTTCATCAGTCAATATCTGTTATATTTCACAGTACCTGGAGCTTAATTATTCTGTGTGAAAGGAGATCGAAAATCAGTACATCACAAGTAGCTGAGCATGGGGAGCCAAGTTGAAAGGAGGCACAGTAGAGCTAAAGTGCAGTTACGCACAGTGGCTACCATAAGTTTTATAAGTATGCATTAAAAGGCATTCAGGTCAGCAGAATTTATATGACCATAAATGCATGAGAAAAAAGGAGCTGGGGGGGGGGTCAAAATAAGGCTACAAAGCACAAGTTTTAAGGTGTGGTATTGTTTTTACATCAATGAATTACAATCATTTCTCATTTGTAATTTACTTGGAAAGGTCAAGGAGCCTAAATAGAATTCTAATGTTTTATTGATGATCCTTTGAGAAGGGTTAGGTTGAAAACGTGATTGTAAAGTGTTCCTAGCCTTGGATTGTTGCAATGTGTTGTATGTGAGTCTGTCTTTGAAGACATTTGGAACTTTCTGCAACATACAGATACTAGAGAAAAGATGGCTGAGGATCCCATGTCTCTGGAACAGTGAATTCACTCTGAATATTCATCCATGTTTTAAAAGAGACCTCCAAAGGGTTGAACCTGTATCGGAGACAGGATTCAACACATTGGATAGCTCCTTCTTCAACACAGCTCTGGAGGTCTTTCCCATTGTGATGCCCTGATTCCTTGGCCATATTCCTTGGCTACAGATGTTCAGTTGAGCTTCACGCTTCTGATCTTTAAGATAATAGTGAAGATTGTTCCCATTCCCCAGTGTGGTTCATTAGTAGTGGACAAAGCTATTAGTAATTATTAGTAACATTAATAAGTTAATTTAGTTAGATCTACTAAGGAGAATATATATTCTAGATTTTGTTTTTTGTCTTTTTTCCTGGGATTTTCCCTCTTTTTCTTTTGATACAATTTGGATTGGGATTGCAGAGTCCCTAGCTTGTGCTTATTGTTTTACTTTAGTGTTTTAGTGTTGTGTATTAATGCAGTGTTTTAGTTTTAATTTAATTCTAGTTTTATACAAACACAAACATACACACACACACCTAGATCTGTGTGTAGGTGTGTGTGTATATATACTATGGGCTCTTTGTATCTGCTGAGGCTTGTTTCCAGGAACTGCCATGGATACCAAAATGTGTGGATGTTCAAGTCATATTAAATATAATGGCATAGTACGATGTGACTATCATGGCCAATAAAGTATGGACTCATTTCTCACAGAAGCAGGGGGGTGTCATTCCTCCATTTTGTGCCCTGCACGGCCATTGTAATACCTGCACTTGGAAGGAAGGACAGACATTGCTACCAATAGTGGTAGCTGACTACTTCCATGTCAGTGAAATAGTGAATCTGCTCTAGATTTTAATTTGACTTTTGAAAGAGCTATGTAATATGCTGAACCCCTCACCCAAATAAAACCCAAAGCAGATTCCCCATCTCATGAAAATAAAAGCCACCATCTGTTACCGCACTTCATTAAACTACAACACAGCAGTTAATTTTACTTCCCTTAGGGCTGACAGAGCCTTACAAAGGTCAGATTAGCATCACACTAGCGCTGTGTGTAACATTTGTATATAAATCCAAATTGACCCAGCCTTGCTGAGATTCTGAGTGATACTTTTCCCCCCTCGCCCTCCACTTTCTGGATCTGATAAAATAATACCAAGTCTGCACAGCTGTCAACCAAAATGCAATACATCAGCTGTTGATGGTGGCCCACCAAGGGCTTACTACTTATCTGAAATTTTGCCATATGCTGTGCTGTACAGAAAATAGTATAACAAATTATGCTGCGAGAATTTATTCCAAAGTTTTAGTGTAGCAAAATGAAATATAGTCATAACATAAGTATTCAAATCTCAGATGTTTTGGGCACAAATATAAAATATCTTGAACTTTGAGGTGTATTTTTCTGTTTGGTGCTGACATAGAAATCAAAGAAAATGAGTAAGTGGGTACTGTCTCAAATCTTGCCTTGTTCTGGTGAGAGATAATGCAGAAACCTGCATTCCTGCAATGGTCTGGCTTCAATTGCACCTGTTGGTGAGTTAATCAATCTTATGTTTGATGGAAAGTCATTCCACAAGCTGTACATTTTATCTCCTGTATGCTGAATCCAAAATGTCATTGCTTTTGTCAGTAACCTCATTTCCAGTTTCTTGGACACAATCCAAAGACACTGAGTAACATGTGTACAAGGGAACTGGGTACGTAATCAAGATTTTCAATGTTTCTTACCACAGTATCTTTCAGAAACAAGGAGCCAATTATGGTTGATGTTTTGTAAACCACTCCTTTGACTCTTTGCCTGAGATGTGATGCAGTTTAAAAACAAAGAAACACTTAAACAGTACATTGGAGAATAAGCAAAATATCAGCCAGTGTGATATTGTGGTTTACCTTTTAGACTAATATATTGGAAAACCAGGGTTTGAATCTCCACTTAGTTGTGGAAACCCACTGGTGACCTTCAGCAAATCACAAACTCTCAGCATCAGAGGAAAGTAAGGGCAAATCATCTCTGATATGTGTGCAGTGTTAGGTTCACCTTAGGGTTCCCATAAATCAAAAATAACGTGAAAAAATGCAACACCAACAAGAACAACAACAGTATTGCTTCGAACACATGCTTACTTCCTTAAAGGCTAATTGTATCATTCATTTTGATCTGTATTCAGGCACACAGTTTAGTTTCTGTCTTCCTCAAGTTTGAAGATTTCCTTCCTTTCAATCTGTTTTTAAGGGCCCGTTACAGACCGCTCAAAAGGGGCGGTCATGGGCCGCTGCCAGTTGCAGCACGGAGGAGCCGCAGCAGCCAAACTGCACGACTCCTCCGTGCTGCAAAAAAGGAGCATGGAAATCACACTCTTTCCAGCAACCCAGAAGAGACGTCGCAAGTGCCAAAGCGCGCACTTGCAACGTTCTCTTCTGAGTTGGGATGTGCGGACGCATGCGTCCGCTACATCAAGATTGCGGCGCCCATCTGTATAGGGCGCCGCCATTTTGACATATCGATTACGCGCAAAGGGCAAAGCACGTTCGGAAGCGCCCCTCGCGCATCCGGAAGTGCCCCTCGCGCGTAATCGTGGCACGATGACGGCGCCTCTTGTGCCCGTCTGTAACACGCCAAGGTTTGAATACAGGAAATAATCAGATGAAGAAAAATCTGTTGAGTAGGGTACATGCAAACCCCAACTATAGGGAAAATTTCCAAGTTGGCCCAGTTATATGTTCCTGACTTCTTTATAAACTTCTGCTTCAATTTTTTTTCATTTTTATAATTTGTCTCAACTTTAACAAGTTTAATTGACCAAATTATTTTGATTAAGAAGGCTTTTTATAATTGAATTTTGTATAAGAGGTACAGTTATTGGCATATACAATCAGCCAAGGTATTGTGCAATTCTTTCCTCATGTAAAACTTTGTTTGCAGCATCTTGAAAAAATAAGCAAGTCGAATTTAATAAAGATGTAATGATATTAAATGTGCAATGCCTTCATGTTTGACTTTAATCAATGAAGCAGTTACTAAGCAAGATGCTAATCGACATTTTTTAGGCTTCTCTTTCATGGCTGTTGGAAGAAACAATCACAGAAATCTGGAGAAACAGAAAAAACACACAACCATTTTGCATTCAGAAACATTTGAGACAGGCTTTTCTTGAACATGTTTTAGATTAATCTCTTTCCATAACTCCACTTTAACAAATAGTACCCTATTTGGGTTGTTATTTCTGTTGCTTCTGTTTAACAGTTTAAAAGGACAAGTTTGTTTCCTAAGAGATTCTGATCTGATATTCAAAATATCTCAGCACTGGATCACATTTCCATGGAAATGAAAACTAGTATTGAATGAAGCCTATGCAGTTATACAGAAGAGGCAAAGATAATTTAACAGAAGAGGTACTGAAAACATTCTCTCATGCTGTATAGCAGGCAAATGTTTCCTGAGTTTGCAGGTTACACCTGCATTTTGTTAACTCTTGAATTAAATATGTTGATTTGCATAGAGAGAACAATGAATGTTACATAGCGGTGATATATTTTTTTTATGGAGAACCAGTGGTAGCTGGTACCTTGTGGAATTGCAGGAGAGAACATACAAGAGATGAACAGAAGTGGATTCAAAGAGGGGTCATAAAGGTGGGACACTCAAATGACACAAGTAGTCCATTGCAGATTGTGCTTTCACTTTCACTTACACAGGTACGGAAACATTAGCCACCTTTTCATATGTCTTGAAATAAAAGATATTGGAATCACAGGCACACACAGTTGGAAGCCCATCCAGTTCAACTCTCTGCTGAGGATGTGGAAAGCCCTCAGCTACAATGTCCATGTTTACACTAATATAAAAATATCAACATATTATTACAAAATAAAATTAAAATGACTAATAAAAATACTTTGGATTAGAAATGCTTTTAAAATTGAAACTGTAATTCGTTTTAATACAATTAATAAAATTAAATTAAAACTAAAATGGCGATTTTTTTTCCAATGATAGTGTTTTTCAATTCTGATTTCAAAGCAAGAGCAATCTCTTTTCTGCTGCTGTCCATTTCATCCTCTGTGGTTGACTTTCCTTTCCTTTTTCCTTTTTCTTTTAATTGTATTTATAGCTTCCCATATACATAAAATAGAAAACAATATCAATTGAGAAGAAGAAGAAGAAGAAGAAGAAGAAGAAGAAGAAGAGGGAAACAATAAAAAGAATTAAAAAAACAGAAGGTAAATGATTTCCCATCTTCTTTTCAGCAGCTACAAACATACTGTATAATCTATATTACCTCTCTTCTTTACCACCACAGTCCTCGTCTCTATAATATATACTTAAAGGATCTGGCATGGCATAGTCGTTTGAGTGCTGGACTACAACTCTAGAGACTTGGATTTGATTTCCAGCTCAACCATGAAACCCATTGGGTGACCTTAGGCAAGTCACATGCCATTTTGATGTGGCAGATGCTTAGCATCCGCACGTCCTGGCGCCATTGTGACGCCACAAGTGCGCCATTGGTGCATTGCGGCGTCACAATGGCACCGCATAAAGAACCCGATTTTAAGGGTTCTTTTTGCTCCATGGGGAAGCCCCGCAATCTGGAGGCTGCGGCTTCCCTGTGGAGCAAACTAGGGCGGCGGGAGACCACCCGCTTTGGGCGGTCTGTATCCCGCCAATGAGACCAGACACAGCTCAGTTAAACAAGGGTCATTTTATTGACTTATCACTTATTTAAACTGTTTAAGGCCTGGAAATAAGCAAACTGAAAAACAAGAGGGCAGCAACTTGGTATGGGTCCATCTGAGGCCCATATCTTAACCTCTGACACCCCCCAGCTATCCCTTGTGAGAAACCCCAGACCCCAAAGGCCTGGGAATAAGCAAACTGAAAAACAAGAAGGGAACAAGTAGCAAATATATTGGTTGCTACCTCTGATGGTCACCTTTAGAAGGCCAAAACCTGGAGAACCCTTCCCAAAAGCCAGTGATTTAGGACTCTCTGAAACTGTTTTTCTTGGGACTGATCTGGGGTTGACTCTTTCTTATAGAGCCAACCCCAGATCGTTTGATAAATAAATAATTTAAACTAATACTTCCAGAAATACTTCTTCAGTCTAGTTTCGAAATCAACCCAGCCTCCTGCCACTGGTACAGTGTGATGTTATCTTGGTTGTTTTGTAGCTAGGTAGAATCCCCCCCCCTGCTTTCCAAGAGCTTTTTCGCCTACCCCATACTGTTTCCAGATGGACAGGCTCTTAATCTGGCATGTGTTGGAAGAAATTTAGAATTCAGTGAGTGACTAGGACACTGTTTGGGTGGAAGGGAACAGAAATTACACTCAGAATGAAAGAGTTGCTACTTGCCTTTCAACAGTCATTGTTCATTCACCTTTATCTCACTTGTCAGCTAATTTAACCTGTGCTTCTTCACAACTCATTTGGAAAATTAAACTCTCTTCATCTTGTATGTGACTATAATCACAGTTAAGTTATTAATGGCATGGCAAGACTTTCAACTGCTTGATATATTTACTACAATATTATAGAATGTGCATGTCTCAGTTTGACGCTCAGAGCACTTCCACACAATATGCTGGTGTTAAGGTAAAGAAATGCAACGCAACTAATTGTCATGACTAAAGAATTATGTGAAACATCACAGACAATGTGTAAGATGATTGCAGTTTCTCTCTATTTCAAAATAACCCAAGTGTGAGGAAAAACCACATCATGTGGAATTACTATAGCAGTGTAGAGGGAGCAGCAGAGCAAAACCTTAGCCCACCTAATCATGGTTGGATGCTTAAATTTGATTGTTTTGAATTCTAATTAAAACTCACTGGATCCTTACCTTTCCAGACTAATGGGTACACTAGAAGGAAGACACCCATCTGATTTTACACTGTGAAACTTTTCTTGGCTCACAAAATGTATCAATGTGAGTTTGAAAGTGCATATTTTAATTCAAAACACATTTAGAGGCATGCACATGTTTCCAAAAAAAGATTTAAATTTCACATTTTACCAACTCAAACAAAACAGATTAGTATGTGGACATGGGGAAGAATGGACTTATGAGTGAACCCCTGTTAAAATTACTAAGAACTGAAACAGTTTTTTCCTCCTTTCCTGTTCTTTCTAATTGCTGCTGCTTCTCGTTCTATTTTCTTCCATAGTCTTCCGTGATCTATGCAGTCAAAGGCTTTGCTATAGTCTATAAAGCACATGTTGATTTTCTTCTGGAATTCCTTGGTGTGCTCCATTAGCCACTGTATGTTTACAATGTGGTCTCTAGTGCCTCTTCCTTTCTTGAATCTTGCTTGCACCTCCAGGATTTCTCTCTCTGTGTATGGTTGGAGTCTATGTTGCAGAATTTTGAGCATGATTGCATGAGAGATTATAAGTATGGTCCTATAGTTGCTGTAGTCTTTTGTATCTCATTTTTTTGTGGATGGGGATGTATATAGATCATTTCCATATCTGTTGACATATGTTGGTTAGCACTGGTGTTTATTCTGTTAGTATGGATTGAAGCAATTCAATTGGAATATCTTCTGTTCATGTTGATTTATTTTTTTCCAATTTCTCTAATTGCAGCTTCACCTCTGTTTTTAGAATTTGAGGTTTATCTTCATATGACTCTTTAATCCATATAGCCTTCATTTTGTTATCCCTTTTATATAGCTTTTCTGTGTACTGCATCCAGCATCTTTTTATTCCTTCCTGATCTTGAATTATGTTGTTTTTATTGTCATAGAGTTCCCAATTCTTGGTTTGAATTTCCCTTTGATGTCCCGGATCTTTTGGAATAGATCTCTTGTTCTTCCCTTTTTGTTGTTCTCTGTTTCTCTGCATTGATAGTTGTAGTATTTGTCTTTATCTATTTGCACCATTCATTGAATTGTAGCATACATGGTTCTGAGTTTGTTCCTGTCTCTCTTTTGTTTTGCTTCTCTTCTTTCTTTTACTGCTTGTACTATTTTATCTGACATCCATGGTTTCTTCTCTTTCTTTTTAACTACTGTAAGTGTCTGTCAGTATTCTTCTTTTATTATGCCCCTGGCTTCTGACCATAGTTCTTCTGGTTCCCGGTCTATTGTGCTTAATAATTCAAATCTTTTCCTTATATTGACAATAAATTCTGTTGAAATATTGTTTAGATCGAATGTTGGTATGATGACTGGTTTTGTTCTTTTTTATGTTTTACTCTTATTTTGAAATACGTTTTGTGGTCTGTGCCACAGTCAGCATCCAGTCTAGACTTGGCCACCAAAATGGTGCTTCTCCATCATCACTACTAATAATTTCTAGCCTTTTCCCCCATAAATTTATTCAGTTCCCTTTTCAAGACATTCAGCCTGGCTGCCATTGCTGCATTTTTGGCTCTGAATTTTATAGTTAACTATTGATGACATGATGAAATATTTCACTTCTTCTGTGCTTCTTTTTCCACTGTTCAGCTTCAATGAATAACCCTAGGTTTTAATATTATGAGAAAATATTATGAGAATATTATGAAAAATAAATTATATTCCTAGCCACTTTCTGCAAACTATACACAACTGCACATCCTTCTATCATGTCTCTGCTTGCTCACTCTATTTTAAGCTAAATGTTCCTAAACATTGTAATTTTTTCTCACAAAGGGAGTTGATCCAGTCATTGGTCATTTCAGTAGCCTTTTCCAGCAAATGTCCAGAACAGTACACCACATTTCAAGTGTGATCTTAGCACATGTTTACATAAAGGGAGCATGAAATTGACACTTCCATTTTAACTTATTTTGTAATTATACCCAACATGGACATTTATTAGTTTAGAATTCAGAGACATAGTCATGTTGGAATATCAGTA
The DNA here is from genome assembly GCF_019175285.1 of Sceloporus undulatus. Taxonomy (NCBI): domain Eukaryota; kingdom Metazoa; phylum Chordata; class Lepidosauria; order Squamata; family Phrynosomatidae; genus Sceloporus; species Sceloporus undulatus. Next base: position 121,890,257 of record NC_056524.1, read on the forward strand.
TGCAAAGAGATCTTATAGTACTTTTGAGTCTACAGTCTAATAGTCTGTTAGTCTGAAAAGTGTTACAAGATCCTTTACATACATTCATTAGTTTAGGTTAACATTTCCATCAAACAATCTACTATAACTCTAAATTACTTTCTTGGTCAGGTTTAGATCATATCCCACGACCATATATTTAAAGTTGTCCCCAGATGTCCCACTTTACACTCAATCTCATTCACTATTTTCATGTCCATTCCTCCAGCTTAGAAATATCTTTTTGGAGGGATTTTTTTTAGTGTCACCTACCACTGAGCTATGATTAGATTTAATAGTAATAAGTGCAATCAAAAGACAATTTCAAAAGTGTATGCAAAGCATTTACAAGAGCTTGGCTAATTCCCCAGTGTTTGAATGGTGCAAAATTATTACTCAAGGGATATGTGTTTTCCATGTCTAAAACTACGTGGTCATTTCACTTGGGTCTTATTCATCTCCTGTATTAATTCCATTTTAACACTTTCTGGCAATGCTAAAACATCATTTGTATCCCCACCTGTCTCATCCCACACATTACAGCACAAGAAACTATCAGTTTAGATTGCTCTACACTCCCCTGGTGTGCATATTCTGCTAAATTATCCTTTAAAGTTGTCTCCGTTGGATCATGCAAAATCATTTTAAAACTAAAACTTTGTATTAAGCAGGGCCTGGATCAGTTATTCAGAGTGCTCTTTAACGAGCTATTGTTCATCTCTTCTCTCCATGAATCCCATTAGCATGATCAATAAAGTATTAATTGTTCTCTTAATGTCTGACCACTAACAAATGCCTCTAATGATTGATGGGTGCATGAACAAAAGGATAGCATATTACACTGATCATCAAAAGGTTTCTAGATAACCAACCTTGTCCTCATGTTTTGTGACCTAGGCTGCATCCACACTGCAGAACTAATCCAGTTTGACACCACCTTAACTGCCATGGCTCAATGCTATGGAATTCTGAAAATTGTAGTTTGTTGTGGCACCAGAGCTCTCTGACAGTGAAGGCTAAATGTCTCATGAAACTACAGTTCCCAAAAATCCATTGCATTGAGCCTTGGCAGTTAAAGTGGTGTCAAACTGGATTAGTTCTGCAGTGTGGATGCAGATGGTAGAATCTCTGTACTGTAGCTCACCACTATTTGTTTGTTCTGTGATTTTGTAACCCAAGTTCAGTTCAGTTGTTCCCTGTTGTCTGCTTCTTTTGCAATAGAGTTCCTAACCATCCTAATTTGAATGGGGGGGATAGGCAGAGACAAGACTGGAGAGCTATTTTGTTTTATCAAGTGGATGGAACAAGCAAGAAAAAAAGAGAGCAATGAAACTTAATGGAAAGTTTTGAATTTGGAATGGTACTGTGTGTTTGGGGGATGGACTAGGATAAAGGATAGTAGAAGTAGAAGTCAGAAAGTGTAACTGATAGTTGTATTGAGGTTTGTCTTTCCGTGAGGTTAGGTACCAACTTAACCTCACTAGTACTGGATTGGGAGCTTTCCATTCCTTTGCCTCTTTGTAGTTTATAATTATTATACAAATCCTAGTTGAGATTGATTTGTAATCCAGGGGACTGTGGCATTATTGCATTTGTTGGATTACAAATCTGATGTGTTAAATCTACAAACAAACATTTGGAAAAATCATTTCAGGAACGTGGAATTTGCATCCCTGCAGATTTTCTGATGGACTTTAATTGCCCTCACATTCCATATCCTAAACATAGAATTTGGGGAAATCTCTCTCTCTCTCTCTCTCTCTTCTATGTTTAGGATATGGAATGTGAGGGCAATTAAAGTCCATTGCA
>NC_056524.1:121895083-121933712 GCF_019175285.1 Sceloporus undulatus
TTCTATGTTTAGGATATGGAATGTGAGGGCAATTAAAGTCCATTGCAAGGATCTGTGTGTGAGAGGGAGGGAGAGGGAGAGAGTTTCTTCAGATAAGGAATTAGTTTCTCCATTACAGATTATGTACTATACTAGTCCAGTTTCATTTTCCTTTCCTTACTCATGGTTTTTCTTATTGACCAAATGGTTGGATTTTCCCCATGTTGGCCTGTCCTTACTTACCCAGACGCAAGTCTCATTGAGTTTAATGAAACATACTCCCAAGTAAATTGATCAGATTATTCACCTGAATTAATTTGTGTTTACCATTACATTCCTAGCCATTTGCAAAGTGATATTGTAGAGTAAAAGCTTTTGTATTGTCCATACTGATCCCTGTCCTGTTCTACAGATGCAAACACAATGTGAGAAACAAATTTCTAAAGGCAAGAAGAGGTAATATTGAACACAGTGGAGACAATTTAAAATCCCCATACTATGGGCTGTAATATGTGGGCAAACATCTGCCTTTTCTATTGTGATTACTGCATATGTGTAATTAACACAGTCATGCTGACTTTTCTTATTGTTATTGTTGAGTGCAATCTTATAGAGTTAGCCATGCTTGAAATTAGGCATCTTCTTTGTGTGTGGGTGGGGAAGGAAGGTCTATCTTATTTTGAACAGAAACTGGTCAAAAAAGACACTTCAGTGGGTTATGGATTATTGTGTGGAGGATGCCTTACAAAGAGAATAGTCCTAGCCTGTTTGAAAGCAAGCCCTACTGAGTTCTGTCAGGTTTAGTCCATGGTAAATATGTTTAGAACTGCAACCTACAAATATATCAGTCTTTATTTTGATCTGAGTTTTTCCATTTAACATCACCATCCTGCTTCCTACAATAGTCTAAATTAAATATCCTCTATCCAAACACCCTTAGCAGTGGAGAAGAAATGTGGGAATGGAATGTGCTTCACACTTCAGCTAGACCTGGGAACATTCCCTTTAGGTAAAGGTTTCTATCTTCATTTCCAAAGTGGTAAACATTTGTGTACTCTCTCTGTGTGTTTCAATGACATTCTCTCTGCAGCTGTGACTGATGCTTAGGGCTCATTCCCACTTACAGTTGAAAGCAATTCCTGATTCACCCTCACTCCTTGTTGGAAATCAGTTCAAAAAAGTCTCTCATTCCCACTATAAAGCAGATCCTTTCTTACAGTGTAATCACTTTTTTTGGCACAGTTGTTGTCCGCACTAGTTGTGCTGCTTCAAAATGTCTGCCAATCATCAGTGATGGTAGCCCAGACTTTTGACAAACCAGTGCCGGGGGGGGGGGGGGGGGCAGAGAAGGCCTTGATGGTGGAGAGCAGAGTGAGGGAGGGCTGCAGGCTTGGAAATGACTTCTGCTTCCCCACCGAGCCCCCCAGGCCCAATTCCCCTGCCCAGTGGTGGTGCTGCTGCTGGGGCATCGGTGGAGGAAAGAGGTAGTGGAAGACAACCTTGCCAGGACCAAGGAGGAGGAAGAGGAGGGTGGCTGGAGGGAAGGAAGGAAGAAGCTGGGGACATTGGGACAAGCTGGGGATGGAAGGCAGAGACCAAAGGAAGGAAGAAGCTGGGGATGCTGGGACAAGCCGGGGAAAGGAGGTAGAGACTGGGGAAGGAAGGCAGAGACCGAAGGAAGGAAGAATCTAGGGGTGCTGGGACAAGCCGGGGAAGCAAGGCAGACACCAGGGAAGGAAGGCAGACACTGGGGAAACTGGGACAAGCCAGGGATGGAAGGCAGAGATTTTGTTTTGTTTTGTTTTGTTTTAAAAGTAATTGAAAATTGATAGAATGGTTTAGCAACTACATGCCTTTGCAATTAGTTGTTTGACCAATCTATCAATTTTTTGATTACATTTTTAAAAAAACACAAACATACCCCAAATAAACATATAGCACTGGGAGTATGTGTGACATCTCTGAGGAAGGATGGTAAATACCCCTATGCCATTTGTCTCTCCCCTCAGAATGAATCAATTCTGATTTGTCATTGTTACTTATTCAACTTCTGAAAAGAATCGCATATAAACTACTGTCAGAAAAAAATAGGGTTTTTTGTGTTTGCCCCACTTTATCATTACAGACATCAATCAAATAAGGATGGGGATAAGTTTCAAGTGAGAATGACGGTCATATAACCCAATCAGCGATTTGATGTAAATTGTAGTGGGAAAGAGCCCTTAAAATGCTTAATTACATCATTTCGCTGTGACAACAGCAAGACCCATCACTTCGGTCCAATAAGCACTGCAGGAATAATGGGTTTGGCACCATGTTAACTGCCATGGCTCCATGCTATGGGGTTCTGGGATTTGAAATTTGATGTGACACCAGAGGTCTCTGAAAGGGAAGGGTAGATATATCACAAAACTAAAAATCCCAGAATTCCACAGCTTTAAGCCGTGACAGTTAAAGGGGTAGCAAACTGTGTTATTTCAACAGTGTCATTTAGACCTCAGTTTCTGGATCTCTGGGCTTGGGATGTACATGATTTGGAATCACAGTGCTGCAGAGGCACAGGGAGGTTTTGCCTCTTCCTTTGGAGTCCCTATCAGCAGAGAACAGTGCTGCAGAGGAATGGGTCTTACTTCAGCTATAGTGATGAAATGCACACCTAAGAGTAACAGGTTCACTAAAGGAGCACTAGACAATCCACATAGCAAAGCCAGCTATTCTTTCCAGCATCAGCCTGTTGCCTCCAGTATTCCAATGTCTGTCTGAAATGCATGCCAAACTTTGCTTGGTTGGCCTCTTAGAGGTTAGTCCACTTCTACCTGGGAAGTCTACAAGTGATGCGGACAACGTATGCCCAACAAGTTAAATATGACCTTGAATACTATTGTCATGACTCCAAATCATCTGCTGAATTTGCTGCTGTCATAATTGCTCTACCAAAATGATGGCTTTTATAGTGAGTTACATCACCTATAAAATGGTCTTAGGCATGGCAGAATCCTCAAAGCATGATGGAATAATATCTATAGCATCAGGAAATACCAGCCCCCCTTATCCTCAGATTTTTTTTTTTATCCATGGGTTCAAGCATCCACAGCATGAAAATATTCCAGAAAAGTATAAATTCCAAATAGCAAACCTTGATTTTTCCATTTTATATAAGGGACACCATTTTGCTCTGCCATTATATTTAATGGGACTTGAACATCCACAGATTTTGTTACCCATGGGAGATTCTGGAACAAAACTCCAGCGAATAACAAGGTCCCACTGTAATTTCATATATCCCAGAGCCATGGCAACTGCAACCAAAGATTTGTAGTAATTAGGATGGCAACAACATCAGCAGCCACAATCATGGGAGAAGGTATGGCTCCAAATGTGTTGCACAGCATCCCATACTTCCATTTTCAGTCATTAACTGACGAGTGTCCTTGTTTACTCCCAGTGAACACTGTAAAGGGGGAATAAATCTAACTGCAGATTACACCTTTTACAAGGACTGAGAAATTTGAGTATTAATGTAGCATGCTATTAAAACCATGAATTTGCTTCCCTGTCATGCACAATTGCAGAAGTCCTAAAATTCCTCTATTGTGGTGGTAGGGGGTTGCTCTAAATATGGAATGGAAATGACTAATCTTTTGCATTGGTTATAATGCAAATATTGAGTGATGTTTTCATTTGGAAGAGTTAAACCTAAGATTTTTTATACCAGGTGTTCAGACAGATGATGCCTTAAGGGTGACAAGTCAGTCTCCATAAACCTACATACTTGCCAATCAAGATAGTGCATGCAGGATATAGATCAGTCAGTATATCGAGGAGGGAGGGGATCTGATGGAATCTGCCATCAGCCTCAACAACAGCATGACCTTGAATTTAATAAGAAAATGACTGCACTATTTAAACCATTTTGGCCCTTTACAATTATAATATTTATATTGCACTGAATACTGAAGTGAAGCTAAAACTACAATATTTACATCTCCAGAAATGAGGCAACAAATTACATGTCTCAAGGACAAGGAAATCAAAATGGGTGATTTATCTTCTGCAACAAGATTTTTGTCTCCTTCTGTAATGTCCAGAGTGATTTATATTTCCTCCAAGCCGTCAAATCACCTGGCAACATTATTGAAAAATCTTTTGAATTTTAAGTAAAGGGAGGAAATACTGTACTACCATCCCATATGACTCAGACTTTTACTAATTTCTTTTTATTTGATGTCTCCTTTCAGTATACAGTGGACCCTTGTTATATGCTGGGGTTTGTTTCCAAGTTCCCCAGTGGATAACAAAATCCGTGGATGCTCAAGTCTCATTAAATATAATGACATGGCAAAATGGTGTCCCTTATAAAAATAAAAAAATCAAGGTTTGATATTTGAAATTGATACTGTTTTGAACATTTTCAGACCGTGAATGCTTGAATCAGTGTATAAAAATCCATGTATAAGAAGGGCTGACTATACTTGCCAATCATATACACACATGACAAAAGCCAGTATACACAGTAAATGTCTTCCACCATTTTTTTTAAATTACCTGATTCTGCTCCTTCTGAGCTGAGCACAGCACCAGACACATTTTGTGCCTAGGCATCCATACATTACCAGGCTTGCAATATATTATGTAAATGAAAAAAGTTTATATTTATAGTAAATAGATGTACATTTTAAACATGTCTGAACCACATTGGAGATATTTCTAAAATATGCACAAGTACACTTCAGTCAATGGGAAAGTGGATCCATTAGCACATCCTTTCTAAGCCATGTACAACTTTTTGTATAAGAAAAAATCTTATGCCAGAGACTGGGAAGTGGGGGGGGAGAGGGTATACATGGAAATTCTGTCTATCCCTAGCCTTCAAAGTTATCCTTCACTTTACCCCTTTCCATGTCTCTACTCATAGAAGCATAGAATATAGAGTTGGAAGAGACCACAAGGGCCATCCAGTCCAACCCCATTCTGCCATTCAGGAAATCCAATCAAAGCATCCCCAACAGATGGCCATCCAGCCTCTGTTTAAAGACCTCCAAGGAAGAAGACTCCACTACACTCTGAGGGAGTGTGTTCCACTGTCTAACAGCCCTTATTGTCAGGAAGTTCTTCCTAATGTTGAGAGGACTCTCTTTTCCTGCAGCTTTGCATATTACTCCACATTCTTGTTCTTACTCTGTATCCCAATACATATTTGTTGTCATTCCTCTATCTAGCCTACCATGGGTCCATCCTAAGATGAGACGGAAGACATGCCATTTCTCCTTTCTTGCTTTTCTAAAATGTTCCTTCCAGAACATCTGCATGAACAACATTTCTTATCTGTCATCCTGTAGTATGTCAAGTATCTCCTCGCCACTGCTAAGGCTATCACAACAACATAAGTTGAATGTCTGTTATTGGCTGTCCCTTGTTCTTTTTCACCCTTACTCTATGTCTTGGCCATCTCAGTGTGTTAACATAGAGAATAAAGAAACCGTTATTTTGGTATACTTAAGTGTCTGTCAGAATAATGAACTTTAATTAGTTGGAGAATGATACTATGCTTTTGGGGGATACATTACTTCACTATATGCATTCATTGTGCCATTAATGAATTCATAGTGGCCTCAATTACTATGGCTGTAAGTTTATATGGAAATTTGTTGTCACATTTGATTGCTATGTTTTTTTCATGCCTGTGAGTCATCAACTGGTGTTGAAGTCATTGAAACAGGAATCACATTAGTCTTCCCATGTTGCCATTTTATAAAAATTGGTACCCTTGAATCAAGTGGGCGGGTGATTCATCAGAAGAAATCACATATCAGTTGACAATAGGATCCTATCACTTATTCATTGTTTCAGTGCTGTCTTTCTTGGGGAGATCCCATTGGCCATAGAGCTTAAACCTATGACGCTGATATTGTATAATCTCTTATAATATATGTCCTGCATAGGAAACTGATTTACAAAAGTAAGTTTCATATGCTCACAATCCTGTATTATTTTATTACCAGCCTTTTGGAGGTACAAACATACAGGCATACAGCGTCTGCTTCTAGGGACTATTCGTCAATGGAGAAGACATGTGGGAAATATCATTATTGAATCAGTCAATCAGGGGGATCATATGTCAGTTAAATTGGCACCAACAAGGTAATGTGCCTAATCTTAAAGCACCAGCTGAGTCACATCTTCCTGTTATGCACAGTGGGAGAGTGATAAATCCTTCAACCAAAATGGTCTCTGGCCTCTTTGAATTTTTTTCTGCTTCCAGTGGTCAGGGTAGCTTCATCTGTTCACCTGTGAGAGCTCTGTAGAGATTTTGGGCTGCCAGTTAAAGCAATTTTGTTGAAGGATTTATCCACTCTCCTCACTGTGGCATAACAAGAAGATGTGACTCAGCTGGTGCTGTTAAAGATTGGCAACATTACTTTGTTGGTGAGCTCCCAAGGAGTGTCTTTTTGGCTGAGGATATTCTCTATCCATCAGGTTATGAGAACATTGAACAGGCAAGGGAGAAATGTGTGTACCTGATACAGACCAGCACTCTATCTTACATTTCAGGGTCTTAGGGAAGTTGTTCACCACAAAAACGTTTGTCAATAAGGGTTGATCAGCAGCAAATTGTTTAGTATGGCTTGCTGCTAGGGCCTGGAGTGGCTCATCATGGGGAAGATGAGGGACAGATGTAATGTGTCATGCCCTTGTCTAAATCTGCACTGTTCTTAACCTCAGAGCAAGTCTGGAAATAGTACAATGGATATCCCTATTTATGCAAATTCTTCTGTTCTCCCTCTTTTTATCCAGAACGTGAATTATTGATATCATCAGCTTCCATTTCAGATCTATCTATAATATTTTAAACTAAGCAAGAAGAGAAATATTGTTGCACCTATGAGAATAACTAAAGAAAGAAGTTGACAGTATGAGTTTCATGGACTTAACTCTACTTCCTCAGATGCATTGCTACAAGCGAAGGTGCTACAAGATCTCTCTACAGAATATACCTTGAATTGTAAACTAAAATAGAGAAATGCAAAATGGCTTATTACAACTAGTTATAATGTTAATACGAAAAATAGCCAAGGCTGCTGTGGCTGAAACAGACAAAGACTCTCAGTCATAATCTAGCCTTTCAAAAAAAGTCAATTCAGACTATTAAAACTAATGATATTTCCTGATGATATCCAATATATCCAGTCATACTACACACATAACTCTATCAGTGAACTGGTTGGAACAGATATAAGAAAATCCATGAAGCAGCGCAAGGGAGTGTAATAGAACTAGAGCTGAATAGACTGATGAATGGAGAGAGTCAGTTATAGAGGGGTAAAGGAAGTTGGAAAAAGTAGAAAAAATTAAAGACTTGTAAAAAGACTGGCACTTAACATAGAGGAAGATAGATTGAGATCAAGGCACCTTTAGTATTTGATACCATATGAGGATTTCATCTGATTTTCTTTTCAGTAAACATATTTAATCATGGTAATGGACTATGGAATCTGGGGGGCTACATTTCCTGCCCTTCCAGTGGGTTCTGAGGTAAGTGTCATTCAGCTTCAGACTTTGATGGGTTATGACAAGGGAAATTGGAAGTATAACCACATGGCAATCTGAATGCAATAATGGGGTTTCACGTTATTGCGTGTAACCCATACATGCAAATTTGGGCAATGGGAAGTCAGTCCAAGTGCATCAGGGGTTTCACGTTATTGTGTGATAGACTGCCACACACAAATTTGGGGCATGGCATGCTATTTTTGGTTAATGGGGGACCAGTTTGAATGCAATGAGCATTCATTAATTTCGCAAACTAGCGACTTTATGGCTCCACTTTCTTTTCATTCTAAATTAAGAGAATATTCCTCCGGTGTGATGTGATAAACTCTGATGACTACTACAGAGGCCAGAGTGTTATCAAATTCTGTAAGTGTCCACATTTTTAAAGCACAAAGACAGTAGAACATACCCAATAAAAACTCCACCCTGTAAGATAAATCAATCAACAGATGTTACCAGAGAATGCATATTGTTTTTGTTGCTGTCGTGTGCTTCAACATTGCTTGTTTCAGATAAGTTTATTTCTCTCCTTCTGAACACCTATAACCAACACATTTTGTGTGACTTGGTCAGTTCTTCAAAAGGGGTTGTCATTTCACCACTCTGAGGCTGTCCAGTTAGCTACTGGGTCACCAGTTTGGTCATGCAGTCCATGTATAGTTGTCATGTGTCACACACCAACTACACCATGCTGGCTCTCTAAGTCCCTGCTCTGACTGGTAGCATTGCGATTTTCTTCAAGTGAAGGAATAAGAGAGGATTGTGAAGACATCACGAAGAGAAAAAGCCCAAGAGCAGATATATTTTGTAGAGGCTGGTGAATCCCTGTGGAGGTTCTGAGCTAGAATATGAGAAACTTTCAAAAGTTGGAGATACAGGTAACTCGTGTTGTTAGAGAAATCATGGAAGCGTTCGCTGTACTGCCAAACAGTGACTGAACTTTTCCATTTTAAACTAATTCTGTTGTTCTCATCTCAATGTGGATGAAAATCCACTCCACTTTGCCTTCCCCATTATATTACTTTTATTTGTTAATAACTGTCAATAAAGTTGCAAAGTCACAACTATTCCAGAGTGAAATTTGGATCTAGGATCAACCTCTGATGATCTCACAGGGTGAATGATGATGATGCCACGAGTGTGGCCTCTGGTAACCATTAAGCTGCTGCTGAAGATCGTCACAATTGCTCAAAACATGTAATTCATTTTAAGAAACAAACCTGAAAAAGAGATTTCTGATTTCAATGTTTCCCTCAGGTCTGTTTTTAACACCTTTTCCAGCACTGCTTTTAACATCAAAGTTGTTGTGTAACCAAAGAAAGTTTTCCAGTCTCTGTTTTGAATAGAAAAGTCCTGTCTTAAAAACATACTGAATTGTATGCCAACTAAAGATTTTTCCCAAGAAAAAAAAAGTTTTCCAGACTCTCTACTTTAATGATTTGCTCACAACTTGGCCCTCAGTGACCACATTTTTAACCATCATTTTGTGGAATTTCCCCATCCCCAAAAGCAATCATACATGCACACAACTAATAATCACCCGATATTTTGAACACCGAGGAGGAGGAGGAAGATGAAGAGGAGGAGGAGATGTGATGATGTGAAAAATTTAGGAGATTATCACATGGAGAAGTTCTCCTAATATAGATGAAGGATTTGAAAACATAAGCTCTACACTTGGGGGTTGTTATCGCTGTTGTCGCAGTTTTGTGTTTCTGGGGCAAGTGTCAACCTGGCTGTATTGGGTCTTTCGAGGTCGCGACTTTATCTGGGAAGGTGTTGATTTCGGAGAGTGTTTGTTATGTCATTGTCGGTGTCTTTCGCCTATGCTTCGAGACGCCTGGTGCGATTTTCGACGCGCTTTCCCGGTCTCGGGCGGTGCTATTGGAGTTGAGACTGCCATGGTCGCCTTAGTTGATGACTCCGTTGCGCAGGGAAGGGGAAGGTCGTTTGTCCCTGTTGGTGCTCTGGACATCCAGCGGCTTCGATACCATTGACCATGGTATCCTTCTGGAAGCGGGGGACGCTGGATGGGTCTGGGGTCGGGGTACTGCTTTGCAGTGGTTCCTGTCCTACCTCTCGGGTGATTCCAGATGGTGGAGCTGGGAGACTGTCACTCCGACAAGGGGGCCTTCATCTGGTGTCCCCCCAAGGAGCGTTTGTCTCCTATGCTATTTAACATCTACATGAAACGTCCGGTGGTGAGATCATAGGGACCGGGCGGGCGCGCGGTGTTATTCAGTACGCTGATGACACCCAAATAGTTTTCTCTGTGTTTCCGCTGATGTCAGTAACTAAGCTGGTATCTCTCACTGATGCTGTTTTGGGTCGGTATGGGCTGGATAGGGAAACAAACTCAGTGTGAATCAGGGAAAACGGAGGGTACTTGGTGATTTGTGTTTGTGGTTAATTTGTCATCCGGTCCTGATGGGGTTCACGCTCCCCTTGAAGGACTCGGTGCGCGTCTGGGAGGCTGTCCTTGATTCGTCGTCCAGCTAACATCTCGGTGGATGCGACGGTCAGGAGTGCTTGGTTTCAGCTTCGGCTGATACACCAGCTGCGTCCCTACGGGCGGCGGGGGGGGACCTTGAAACTGGTGTACTGCTTTGGTAACCTCTCGATTTGTTTATGCAATGCGCTCTACATGGGGCAAACCCTTGTACCACACCGGAAGCTACAACTGGTTCAAAACATGGCCAGCCAGATTGGTGCTGGTAGATCCGGGCAGACCATTAACACTATTTTAAAAGATCTCCACTGGTGCCTATTCGCTTCCGAGCTCAATACAAGGTGTTGGTGTTGACCTATAAAGCCCTAATGGCTTGGGTCAGGGTACTTGGGGGACCGCCTCTCCCCATATAGTCCGCCTCGCACATCAGGAACATCTGGGGCCAACCTGTTGGAGGTGCCTAAGTCTCGCTTTGTAACGACCTCACAGAGGGCTTTACTCTTTGCCCCCACTTTGTGGAACAAGCTCCCTGTACAGCTTCGTTCCTCTGCATCGTTACTTTCTTTTAAAAAAGATTTAAAAACACACTTATTTCGGCTGGCATTCCCACTTCAGTAATTCTGTTATTTTTTGCCCCAACTACCTTAAAGTGTTGTCTTATCTTTGCCCTGATATTTGATTGTTTGCTTCCCGTCCCTACTCTCTGCTTGATGTTTTAATTTTTATATTAATATTTTAACTTGTATTTTTTGTCTTATCTGTAAGCCGCCTTGATCACATTGTGGAAAAGGCGGGGTAGAATAAGATTATTATTATTATTTTATATTATTATTATTATTATTATTATATTATTATCTGGCCAATGCAAAATGGCTGCTTGGTTTTTCAAAAGCCATGGATAAGCATATATCTGCATCTGGGTTGCACTCACACTGGCCACCAACACATGTGATAACACCCAATTTTGATTTTTCAATCTCCATCTATATCAGTCTTGAATTTGGAGAATTCAACATAGCCCATATATGGATACAAAGGTGTTTTTTTTTTTTTTGGGAGGGGTGCTAGTGTATGGTTTTGAGCATTATGTATGGCTCAGGTGATCAAATTCATGCTTCACAATGGAAACCCACTGGGCAACTGGGCAATCTTGAGCAAGTTACACTCTCTCAGCCTCAGAGGAAGGCAAAAGCAAACCTCCACTGATCCAATTTTCTGAAGAGAACCATGTTGTAGGTTTACCATAAGGTTGTTATAAATCAGAAATTATTCAAAATTAAATAACAAATTATCTGAATTGGACTGTGAAAATATAATATTAATGGGAGATTTCAATGGTGTGATAAACTCAAAATTGGACAGAAAATCAGAAAAGTAATCAAGGAAAAACAGAGTAAACTGCCTAAATCTTTTTTCAGTTTAATGGATAATCTAGTCCTAGTTGATAGTTGGAGACATCTATATATTCTGGATTATCTGATCGCCCCTTTCTCACAATCTGTATAGGCCCTAAGAGAATTTTTATTTCAGAGAAATATGAAAGAACACACATATGAGAATACGTAGCACCCAACATAAAGAGTTAACCAAAGTGGAAAAGTGAAGTGGGATAGCACAGATTAAGAGCTGGAATGAGGTTGATATCTGTCTTGAAGAGTGGTCCATGGAAAGCAAGAATGAGCCAGACCAAGAGGTCTGAGGGCAACAGTCACAGAATGAAAACTTGGGGTAGACTTAGTGCCAAACATGAAGAGAGAGGCTCAGATGAGAATTTGAGGGCAACAGTCACAGAATACAGCTGGCGGATCTGAGTATTGATGACATTTTCCCAACCATCAACAACCTTAACAACAACAAGCATTAAAATAATAACATTGGAATAATATTCCAGCCTTGAAACAGCTGATATTGATTAAATGAATATATAATATATATATTACAGGTGACATTTTCTGCCTAGTTAAATTTCTTGTGAATTATTATTTAATACGAAAATACTAGTTGCCCGGGGGAGGGATGCACTAATGATTGTTTATTGACCAAAGTGAATAACATTGTTGGTGCAATTACTTTAATATTATTTTATTCAACATTCCAAAAGAAGCCAGCATTCCATACTTGTTAATAATAATTCATAGGGCCTGCAAGATAAAGCTGAATCAGTGTGTGTGAAAACATGCTTCATTTTATGTAACATAACCTTCTCTACTCTTACTTATTCATCTAAAGAGGTAACCCCAAATTTCCTACATTTCACTTTGCAACATTTCCTGCTTAACTCTGTAGAACATGTTATTGAGTTAAAATAGATATGGTCCCGACAAAGATACATCACTCAAGATTTCAGTAGGAGAGAGTTTAGCAGGCACATTTAACTCTCCTTTTGAAATTGATGAGCTTTACAACTCCCTGAGAAATATATTGAATAGCCCTTGAACCATCCAAATTAATTTGAAGACTGATATATTCAAGTCTTATCTGTAGGTTTATCAGTAGCCAAGACTGGAGCAAGCCACTAATGTACAAGAAGATCATATTGATGTTTAATGGATGTAGATGATGAATTTCAAATAGTAAAAATCCTGTCCCCTAGGTTCATGCTGCAAGGACTTTCACATCACAGCAGGATGGCCCTCTGAGATGCCAATTTCCACAGACACTTTACATTTGCAATACTTCCCTGGACATAAAGTAGGGTGTAGTTATGCCTTTGGATTTCATAATGCCCTTCTGTTCTTTCTAGAAATTGTCAGACTAAATGGCTCTCTCCTTTTATTTGGTATAAACCATAACCAGAAAGCAAGCAACTACTTTTCCCCCCAACTCACCTTACCTCTGGAAAGCAGGCAAAAGAGTTCAGCTCAGCATCTGAGTATTCTATATCCAGTTATTGTTTTAACATTTAACATTTTAAAGTCTACTGCAAGTTGCTCTGTGATGTGTTGTGAACAAGTCATACACTTGTATTTTCACATAACCAATTCCTCCATGTTTGTGTCCATGACACTGTGAGGATTTTGGATAACGTCTTCCATATTCTAATTCAGCATCACTGCCACCACACCCATATTTGTTACACTGGCAGACAAGAGTTCAACATATTAACCACAATCCAATATGCAGAACAGTTAGATGGAAAAGTACCCACACACATGCACACACACTTTTGCAGGTGGTAATGGCTAAGGATTTACTATGGCAGTTCTCAGAATGGTGTCATTTCTGACTCAGTTTGGGGACAAATCAGCAGAATGGGGGTAAGGGTTCTATGGATCCTCAAATGCAGTACCACTCTTCTGAAACCACCACATTTATTAGTCCCCAAACTAGCAGAATTGCTTAGTAACTTATGAAATAATATCTCATGGTTACATGGCATTATGTGAGTCATTCTCACCAGGAATGTAAAGAATATTCATGAATTTTCTAATCCTGGAAACAATTGTCACTACTATGAGATGTTTTGCTTTTACACAAAAGTGTACAGATGAGTACTCCCCCCCCCCAACAGTGGCAGTAAAAGTGTTAGGGGGTTGTCCAAAAGTGATGCATTTTGTGACATCTACTTCACAAAATTTTCACTTGAATAGTTTCATTATGCCCCCCCCCCAAAAAAAAATCCTCATAATTTCAACCCATGGAGGGAGGTTATACACATCCCTAATTCTCATATGTTCTCTTATTCCTCATTATAACAAACATGTCAGGTAGCTATGTTTATTATTAGATTTCACATTACTGATTGAGAACTGAGGCTGAGAAAACAATCTTTTGCCTGACAGCATCACTTAAGCTTATGGCTGAGATAAATATGTGAACCTGA
The DNA here is from genome assembly GCF_019175285.1 of Sceloporus undulatus. Taxonomy (NCBI): domain Eukaryota; kingdom Metazoa; phylum Chordata; class Lepidosauria; order Squamata; family Phrynosomatidae; genus Sceloporus; species Sceloporus undulatus. The sequence goes on from NC_056524.1 coordinate 121,908,886, forward strand.
AACCTCTGAACACACAACCTTCACTAGCACTTTAGAGATGAAGAGGGGGAAAGTCTAATTCCAGTTCTAAAACAGAAATACATTTTGGTAATTACTGATCCAAGTGGTTTAAATTGGTTAGGATAAACAGGAGTATAACATGTAAAACTAAACCAAACATATATTTTCTTTTAAAAAATTAGTTTGTACTCTGATGAAAACTGTGATAGATTGCTACAATATAGAATATGTGCATGTGACATATAACAGCTATTTCAAATTGAAAGTGGTTTTAAAAGTATTGTTCTGAGATCTTTGTAATTTTTCTGCTGTTTATTAATGCAATGGGAGCAAGGCACTGCATAAACATTACATCAAGGGAGTATTGCTATTCATTACCATGCTGACTAATATTTTAATATGCAAGCAGCCACATTATCCTGAGTGGAACAATATCAGACGTAGAAAGTGTGCATTGCATAATAGACATAATTTAGCCCATTAATAAAATACACTGTGTGCACCTATTGCATTAGCTAAAAAACATTAAAATTATTGATCACCGACTACACAGACATGCACACACTTAAATTCGCTCGAACTTTACATATATTTAGTCCTAGAAATAAAATGTGTTACTCACATTGCTAAATTACCAAAATGACACCCACAAATTCATATATAATAAGGTAATTTGAATAGCAGCAAGAGGACTCTGGGCAACTTCAAAGAGTCAGAATCTCACCTATGTATAAAAGGACAAAGAACTATTTATTTTTATTTATTTCAAGGATTTATATCCTGCCTTTCTTCCAAAATGGGATTCAAGGTGGGTACTAGAATTCTCAGAGTGCAGAGTACAACTAAGGGCCTGTACAGATGGGGGGAAAGGGGCGGACAGAGTCATATTAGTCTGGATCAGTATACAAAAGGATTTTGTTGCACTTTTAATACTAACTGAAGGGGGAAAAGTTGGTAGCATAGCCTTTTTTAGAAGTAAATCTACTTCATCACATCTGATGATGTAAACTTAAGTCTGAGACATCTTACACTACTAACCTCTTTCTCTCAAAGGCACTACAAGATCCCTTTTCAGTCTTAACTCAAAACATTTTATAGCTGTGTTGTTTCTTTTCCCTTTTATTTCTTTTATTTGTTATGAATAATTCATAACTTGCCTGTTCCCATGTATGCATGACATGACCGATATGTCCCAGGCATAACTGCATTTCCTAGTGTCATTATAAAATCTGAGCAATGATTTGACCTTCTACTAAAAGACACATGAAAGATGGCAAAATAGTAATGAACATGTTCTGTTCACCTACTAAAGTACTTCAACGTAAAGTAGCTTAGGAACAAGTAAAACCTGTCCTTCCATTTTCCAACTATTGCTCCCTTTCACTGATATTCATGTCCAGATGTTAGCAATGCAGATTTTTTTCAAAGTGTTATTATGTATCTGGGCTTTACTATATATTAAATTCCTCATTCCAGATTACAGGCATAATCATCAACAGTTTAAAGTAAATTGATACATAAGCAATGTTTCAATGCTTTAAAAAGGAGGTTTTTTTAATAGCATACTAGATTACACACTTTTACAGAATATTATTTATTTACTTATTTATTTTTCAGATCCACTAAAAATATTCTCAATCAGGTCCGCTATTTGAAACAATCTGTTGTAAATATATGGCTTTTGTACTGTGAAGAGAAAATCAGAATATTTGAAGCATTCAAGTCGTAGCCAACATATGGTGACTCTAAAGTGAACCTATCATGGTTTTTTTGGGGGGGGGGGCAAGATTTATCCAAAGGAGGTTTGCCATTGCCTTTCTGTGAGGCTGAGAGCATGTGACTTGCCCAAGGTCACCCAGTGGGTTTCATAGCCAAGCAGGGAATCACACCCTGGTGTCCAGTTGTAGTTCAACACTCAAACCACTACACCATGCTGGCATTTTGATCCCTAAGATGGAACAACAAAGGTGACATGCACACAGTGATTAAGGTGCATAGGCATTTGATACACACACAAAAAGAGAGAGATAAAAATATGTCCCTGGAATGAAAACACAACGATCATAATTAATTCTTTGCTGCCTTTTCATGGCACTCAGCATCAGCTGCCTGAGGTAGCCATCTCTGGCAAATGGTATTGTTGGCCTTAAAGAAATGGCTTGTTTTATCAAGAAAATTATTCCTCTCTGGGTAAGCAGAAAACCAACAAAATCAATGTGGGCTTTGCAAAGCCATGAGTACCAGCAATGCCAGATGTCAGATAAAATGTTTTCCAAGTGTTAAGAAACCCTGATAAGAAGAATCCTAGAGTGGCAAGTCTCTTTGCAATTCAGGACTTATTCTGTGCAAAAATTACATTTGACTGTTTTACAAATAAAACAGGAAATATTTTCTGAGCATAGAATATTTATGCATAGAAAGGCTGTTTTTTGGTTTTCTTTCACACAAAATTATGAACTGTAATTTTGCATAAAATAAATCCAAAATTGTAAATGGGTTTTGAAAGTTGCATGGTTTTCAAAGAGTTTCTCTCAGTGGGGAAATATGCTTAAAACTAATTGCTTTCTTTGAGAAGAAAGTTAGTGAAGAATTATATCCCTTCTTTCCATTTTCAGTTAGATAGGTTTCAGAGGCAGTGCTAGTTGCAAGCAAGATATTCATCTGCTACAGAGGATATGAAACACTGTGTAATAGTGATGAAAATTCACATAACATTTGTAGTTTTGATACCCTGGGATTTACAGATGCATTTGTTATGGCTTGAATTTAAATGTCTGAAATTCAACTCAAACAGCAGCAAATGAAGTTGCCAAAATAATCAATGAACCTCTATGAGCACCAAGGAGCATCAGCAGAAGAATATGAGCAATTCCCAAGAATTGTGTTTTAGTAGCAACAATGTCCTATTTACACCATGGTGCATTTATTTATTGCAGTCACTTTGTCTCTTTCAGGGAAAGAAAATTCCCCCCTTTAATAAATAAACATAGAAGTATTTTTACATCTGATTCACTTATTTGGATGTGAACGTCACTGAACTAAGTGGAATTTTCTCTATGATTCATCCAAATGAAATTCTCCCTGTAATTTGAATAACATTTAGTAACAGCAATCGAATTCCCCTATGCATAAATACACTTTTCTAGAATGCATAGGCAATTTATTTGTCATCAGCTTTCATGGTTTCCAATACATTTCTTCTAAATATATTGTTCTTACCGTTATAATTGCAAATCTGGAAAGTAGCTCAATATTGTCACCCAGTGCAGTGGGGAGGGGTACTGGAGGGTGGCCAAAAGGGCACAATCACCCTTCCTCCTTTGCCACAGTGATGGCCTCCTCCTCAGGAGTGATCTGTTACTGCCGTGAAACTGGGATGAGTGTGCTCCCCCTTCTTGTCCTGCAGCTGCAGGAGGGATGACTGGGTGTCACTTCTCGTCTGAGGTGACACCTTGTATGGTGCACCCCCCTGCATCCCTCTAATGATGCCACTGAATATTGTTAGCTCTGTATTAAGATGAAGGAAATGGCTTTAAGCATTTAGAAGAAAGGTGGAATTATTTGAATATTTGACTTCCTGATCTGTATCTCACTCCAATAGCTTGTACAGTACATCCGTTCTTAGCACTCCTCCCAAACTCCAATAAAGGAAATGCACATAGTATCATTGTTTTGCATGCCTTTCATAGTCATAATGTAGTCCTTCAAGAAAATTCATTTGAGATCAGCAGCATTAAAGATTATGTGATTAGTGTCTATCTCACTAATCTGCATCTTCTTCTGTATAATAATAATAATAATAATAATAATAATAATAAAGTTTATTTATATTTCCGACCTCTCCCAAGGATCGAGGCGGGATTACATCAGTAAAAATGATGCAATAATACAAAATATGGTCAATAAAACTCTAATACTGAATTAACCGACATTCCTATTAGTTCTCTAAAATAACAGTTCATCAATTCATCAACAGCCAAAAATCACAGTCAGGAGCGGAGCAATCGTCATAACCTTTTATATGGAGTATGAGTCATCTGTAGCAATATGATAAGATAAATACCATATATCCTGTATATACAGTGGAACCTCGCCATACGGGGGGGATCTGTTCCAGATCCCGCTGCGTATGGCGATTTCCGCCTATGCTTGAGCCCCATTGTAAACAATGGGGCTCGTGCACGGCGGCGCGGAGGTGCGCGGGGCGCAACGGGCGCATGCGCCTATTCAACTGAATGGGACGCGCCACCCCTTCCGCCCCACGTGCACCCAGCGGCTTGAGCGCGTACGCTCAAAGCCGCTTATAAAAAGTTCGTGTATGCGGAGGCCCCACTGTACTTTGGAAATGACTTTTCAGGACTTTAGTTTGCTCAGCATTTTATAACTGTCTATTGAAGATTGAGTGAAACACTCTAAATCTTTTTCAGTGTTGGCTTGACAAGAAGAAATGGGGGGTGGCCTGTATATTCTATTGTTTTGACCTGGGTCCTAGCATGTACCTCGAATTTCTCCCAGCCACATCTAGAATTTTCACCTCTGCAACCTTAAAACATTGGAAATCTACAGTTGAGCTGATATCTATTATCAGTTCACTGGAGTGTAGCTGTCCTCCAGGTGTACAAATGTCAACATAGCAAAGCTTCTTTCTTGAAGAGGGAGAGATAAATTGTAATTATCTACTCTCAGAACAGTTGCATCAAGGTCAGAGAAGCTGGGAGTAAAAATTGTGATAAACTAACAAAACAGCCTGTTTTTTCACAAAGAATTTTACCCTTGGCATCTCTTGTAGGGCATTCAGCAGATGTCTCACATATGGCCATGAATGGAGAAATATTTTTATTTGTTATATGATTGAAAGTATGAAGAAGTCCAAGAACCCAATGTCAGGTTGTACCTAAACAGATAATCAGAATCCAGAGTATTAATCATGAAGATGATTAGGCTCTTGAGTCCTAATCAAAGTAAACTATATCACGTGAGTAATGTTAATCTAGCTGTCTTTCATATGTACACATTAAAATTATCCCAGTTGTTCAACTAACTGACTGAACTCTTCTCTGTGAAAGAAGGTTATAATATTTAGGACTTTTCAATTACAAAAAAGGCGCTTATAAGGTAGTAGATATATATAAAAATATGGCTGTTGCAGGGGTGGGAATTGTACAGCCAGCAGGTCATGTACAGCCCTCTCTGTAGGAAGATCCAGTGCAGTCCTTGGAAACATATTGATCCCACCACCCACCTTCAAAAAATTCAGCTGAAAGAACTAATCTTTTTAGCCAGAAAATAACACCCCATAATATTTTAAAAACACATGAAACCCCCCAAAACACCTGGAAGCCCCAGGAATGGCCTAAATGATGACTGAAAATGGTGTGTCTTCACTTCCAGTCATTCTAAAGGTTGGCTGCAATGACATGTTTTCTCCCCCTTCAGAGAGGGCTGTACATGACTTGCTGGTTATACAATGTTTTCTCAGTGTGCTGAACAGTTGTTTTGTTCATATTTTAAACTGCATTTTAAAAAGGAAATAAAACACTTGTCAAATGAAGAGGGGAGGGTTTACTGCCTGCTTTTAACATCTGCCTGTCAGTATATTGTATTAGCTGTTTTGATGAGCAAGAGCTTTACTTGTCCAGCAAAGGAAGGATGTGTTTTCCAAGGGAGGAAAGTGGTGAACAGAATCATGGAGTAGCCACTGGGATCTTCCAAGACAGAAGGAGATACATGGGGGAATACATTTACAATATCATGAAAGAGGGGAGTGCAACAGGTTGCTATTTTCCCCCAAACTGTCTCTAGGTCAAATAGCCTAAATGACTTTGCTACCTATGGGTTGAAAATGATGCTGCTTAATAGCCGGTTGATGGGGAGTGGGGAGAGGAGAAGGAATGGAAAATGTGGGATTGGCAATCCAGGATTTGATCATGACTGATCATGCTGACCTAGTGTGCATCACAGAGATCTGACTGATGTGGTTAAATTCTTTCAGTTTTTCTCACCAAAGTTCTTTGTGAAGTAGCAGCCTCAGACTGAGGTGGGCAGGGGGCAGGGAGGTGATGTTGCAATGGTCTGTTAGGATTCTATCCCCTGACCAGGTGTCCTATGATGTTGTCAGCAAACTTTGAGTGTATATATCTAGATGTGCACAGCCAGAACAGAACAGGGGTTCTGTTGAGCACCCACTCAGCTGCTCAACGATCTCTGCTCCTCAGATAACTTATTGTGGTGGTGGGAAACTTCGACATTCATGCTGAGATTGCCCAGCTGGAAGTTACTTAGGTTTTCATGGCCTCCACAACAACCATGGATCTGTCTCAAGCACTATCCGGTCAAGTACCCACTCATCCTGCTGGTCACATTCTAAACCTTGCTTACTGTGCTAGACAGACTGTTCTAAGAAGTTCGTAAGATGTTATCTACTTTCATACAATCAATGTCATATTACTCTTGGTTCCTTCTTCTCTTCCCTCCCCCTCATATTAATGTAACTGGTGTATGTATATATTCACCCTTCCTACTAAATTTTAAACTTCCACCTCTCCTGATAGTCAACTTCTTTGTTAAATATATCTATGCGATAAAACCTAAGCTTATTTAGTTTTCTTTAAACTAGTGCTTCCATTAGTATTTCCATTCATAATTTTTTATACAAAACTGAAATAGGTTTTACATATTTTAACATAATTATTTGATGAGTCTCTACTCCTCATAATGACATTTTATACACATGGACAGCATGTGGGATTGTCTCTACTATAAGTAGTTGTACTATATTGTCTCATCATCTTTCTCAAGGTAACTTAATATTGGTTTCCAATCTTGTTTCCATTTCTTAATTGATTTGTTTTTAATGTGGCAGGTGAGTTTATCCATCTCCATTGTATCTACCCCTTTCAGTTTCCAATCCTCCACTGATGGTATGTTCCCTGTCTTCCAGCCTTTTTCATAAGTCATTCTTGCCGCTGATATTAGATATAATAAACTTTTCAAATGACTTTGTAAATCTTTTCCATGTACCATACTGAGGAGAAATAACTCTGGTTCCAGTTTAATTTGGACTTGTAGCATCTCTTGTATTAATTTATGAATGTGCATCCAGAATCGTTTTGCTTGTGGGCAGGTCCACCATAGATGAAAGAAGGTGCCTTTCTTTGTACCACATTTCCAACAAGTTAATTAGTCTTTTTTATTTATCTTCCCTAATTTTGCCGGTGTCAGATACCACCTATGGGCCATCTTATAAAAGTTCGCTTTAATATCCATACTTAGTTTAAACTTTAAATCTGGGCCACATGCTCTCTTCCATTTTTCTAATGGAATTGGATGTCCAATATTCTGGGCCCAGCTTATCATGTATGGTTTGATTATTTCTTGTTCACTTTCTAATTTCAACAACAGTTGGAAATCATACCTGAGATGAAACTTTGACCTAATTTTGGGTTTTTAAGGTATTTTATGTCCTATTGTCTTATATCTGTTTCTTGAAGGCATATAATATTAGTGTGTATTTTTTTCAAAAAAAATTGTAAACTTATTTTCTCTTATATGGGGAATTCATCCCCTTCACATTACATGAAAGGAATTTCATTGTGGCATATAACTTTTAATTACTTCTTGTATCTCTGTTGTATCTTCTCTTTTTGGTATTTGTTGATCTTCTCCTGGAATTTCTTCATCAGACAGGTCTTCCTCCCCTCCTATAAGTTCTTCATTTCCTTCTTTTATCTGTTGTTCTTCCTTATCTTGGGTAGCTTTACTGTATTTATATCCTCCTCTATCTTCATGTCCAGCATTCTTGTCCTTTGTCTCTTGTTTCTGCTTCGGTGAATAGTTCTTCTCTTTATGATTGTTTTTTACCCATGGTGATTTTTTTCTTCTAAATACAATATAAATTGTCCTCAAAAGCCACATAGGTTCTGAGAACTCAATCCTGATGCGAAGAAAAAAAATGTTAAATTATACATTAATACCCATGAGAAAAAAACCCTGAAAATGTATATTCCTATATAGAGGGAACATATTCAATGACATATACAGTGGACCCTTGTTATACACTGGGGTTTGGTTCCAAGATCCCCCGTGGATAACAAAATCTGTGGATGCTCAAGTCCCATTAAATATAATGACATAGCAAAATGGTGTCCCTTATAAAAAATTGAAAATCAAGTTTTGGTACTTGAAATTTATACTTTTTTGAACATTTCCAAACCATGGATGCTTGAATCCATGTATAAAAAATCTGTGTATAAGAAGGGCCGACTGTCCTTCTTCTTAGACACATGTAGGATTTTGCTTGGTTTTATGATCCATCTTCCTTTGAGCAGTATAAGAATATTGGAAAAGCAATGCACATATATTATATATAGTTACTGAATGAAAAGAGACTAGCATTTTACAAGTAACATCCTTTATCATATTTAGAAGAATATTCAGAATTGGGATGAGCCTAATAATAGCTAGTATTACCAAGTAGCCTGAATGGTATAAGTGAAATGGGGAAAGTTAGCATTTCTTCATGCAGAATATTGTTGGACCATAGAAACTCCTATCACATGAAATGATGGGCATCAATCCAAATGGACCTAAAAAAGGATAATGCATATTCTCAGAGGATAAGGCTATCCGTTGCCAGAAATTATGGAAGCTATATATTACATCTCTTATCAGAACAGTATCCCTCTTAGTGGCAATTGTGAAAGAACATGAACATGAAAATGCACTTCTGTCTAGCTTTTGAGTCTCCTGTTGGGGCATCTAATTGGCCATTGTGGGAACACCATGCTGGACCAGAAAGGACTTTGGTATAACCTACAGGGCTCTTCTTAGAACTTATTACATATCATAAAAGGTTAACACTGTGATAAAATTACTTGGAAATGCTGAGATGTCACATTACTTTGAACATGTCCTCCTACATTGTTTTTCATTAGATTAGTAACAACAACAGGAGTAGCAACAGCCACAGCAACATCGAACTATATATTATCCACTCAGTACTAAACAGTGGATGCACCACTACATTCAGTGGTGTATAGTGCAAAGTAAAAGTTCAAAGAACTGAAATTTAAAGGTGCTATATTGCTACTAGTATAATAGTAATACTATACTAGTAGCTAATACTATTAGTACTGTAACAGCAGCAACAACAACAAAAAACTATCAATTCCATTTATTAAATCCTCTCTGCATGCATGAAGGTGAACAGACATTGGAATAAGAGTGATTGTGTTGTTGGGGATAGGAAAGGGCAGATGGGTTTCAAAGACCTTGGCAGTCTTATACATCCCTTTGCAGCCATTCATACAGAATCATTGCTGCATCTACACTAGTTATGACTGATAAGAGCCTCCTTGGAATATATGCTTGGTATAAACAACAAGCTGGGTACAGATGCCTTGGGCTAAAATTCAAATTATGTATCATAAATTGTTAATGTTGGTTTTCATAGTGCTGGATTGGCTGCCTCGTGCTTTTTTGCTTGTTTGGGGGTTTGGGAATGCAAGAGGGAGGGAAAATCATTAGAAACATTTGCCAGCTCTCGGTAATAAAGTATCTGATTTAATTTTTTATCCAGGAGTCACTATAAATGTACTAAGAAATACTACAGTCACATGCAGATGTTAATCCACTTTTGATGGGGGGGAGGAGGAGAGCAGATTCCACAGTATATTAAAGAGGATGGAAATTTAAGTAGGTAGATAGATCGACAGATTCACAGTAACTCATTTTTTAAAAATATCACTCAACCAAATTAGCAGTACACGCTGCAGCTTATACAGTAGGAAAAAATCTTGCAGCAGTTGCATACCCTTAAATGAATTGCTGAATGAACTGATACACACATTTAGAAATATTTTTCAGTTCAGTAGTCTGTTAACCAAACACAGAGACAAAATAATATTCAGCATATCTTGAAGCACTCTTCACTTTGTCTAGACTCCCATTGTGGGATGAAGAAAATAGGATTGTGCAATGTATCTGGCTAAATCCTCAGTAAGAGTAATGAAGTGAATTAGGCTGATCTGGGCTGATTTGTACCAGCTCCAGAGCATATTGTATTGGCCCTCTTCAGTTCCAGATGGGAGCATCATAATTTTAAGCCTTTCTCAGAACAGAAGCAAAGACAAATTAAAACAATCAGAGAGCAGGGGCAATAATCTATAAGGCAGGCCCAAAAGAAATATGGTAGCAGCAGAGAATTCTGACAGGAAACACCATTTTTAAGCCCAACATATAATATTTCTGTGCAGAAATCTTATATTTAGTGTAGAAGCTCTTGATCCTTACAAAGAAATTGCTATTTTGTTGGATTATTTTTTAGCAGAATAAGTCTCAAAATATGAGTCAGCTTCGAAATTGTCATTTTTGACAACTCTTCCACAGCAGGAAGAAAATTTCTAAAAAAAAATGCTTAGTGTTTTCTTTGAGAATGAAATCAGCAAAGAATTACAAAACAAAGAATACCCTGAGATTTCTAGAACACCAGGGAAATAAAAGATTCTTATTAAACGGGTAAGCACTACTATCTTAAATCATGTTAAGCTTTTTGAGGCAGAAATTCTGATTCACCATCCCACCTTGAAAGTCAGAGTAGGATTGAGCTTCATCTGGTTGGAGACTGGGGACATTGAGCAGGAATGTGGTAGAATGTTACTGAAAATCTGCAGAGGTGATCCCAGTCACAGTTGACAGTATGTGACTAGGTGCTGCAATGGTCTAACTCAGCTATAGGCAGCTTCATGGGCTCCTTTTATTTCAGAAGAGTCAGGAAAAAGTGATCTGTAAGTGGCAGTTTTTTTAATAGTCAAGATTAAGTTTCACTAAAAAGTTCAGAGAAAAGATTTTTTTCCTTATTTTATCTTATCTAATAATGGTGAATTTAATTTTTTTTTTGTTCCCACTGAATATATTTCCTCTCGATCTCTCTCTCATTCAGCCATTTTTTCATTTTTCAAGAGTTCCCCCCCCCTTGTTTCTTTGTGCCGAAACAGATAGCCTGAAAAGAGTAGATTGGGGCTATGCTGGAGCTGGTCACCCCAGGGCCGCAGCAACCACATGCTATGACCCCAATCCACCCTAACCCCAGCCCAAATAGGAGGGAGAAAGGTCTGCTCCTATTTAGGCTGGTAAATGTGGCCCTACCACAGCCCCATGATGGCTTGTGGGTGCTCCGGGAGTGTATGGGATGTAAATGCCATTTCCCCGTAATGTCTTGTAGCCACCCCATGTAATTAGCCAGGGTGGCTTCTGCATGTCTGGGGTCATGCGGCATGTAAACACTGTGATCCCAAGATGCCCAGAAGGCAGCTTTAATAGGCCATCTCTTTTGGTTTTTTTCTTTTTTTCTTTTTGGCTAAACATTTATTTGTTCAAAAGCAATCCCTATAATGACCAATTTTTTTCACCAAAACTTGTTTTATGCTATGTATACTGATTTTATATAAAAATAGTTGACAGAATTATGTGTCACCTACTTAGCTGTATAGCCACTGTAGTTATATAGCTATATTTATTTGAACAAGCGTACCCCTGACCAGTAATTCTCCCCCCCCCCCCTCGTCAGCATTGCTTTGCCGGCATGAAAATTTTATTATTTTTATTGAATTGTTTTTAATGTATTTTGTATGGCCCTGTTGTTGTATTGATATGTAATTGTTGTTCACCGCCCTGATTTTTAGAAGGGCGGTATACAAATAAAAATTTTATTTATTATTATTATTATATAATGTCTTCCACCTCTCCCACGCTGCAATCTCACTTATCACACAGTAGCCACTGCAATTGATGGTTGTCTGTTCCCATGCCAATGGAGAAGTAACTGACTGACCTTCCTATTCCCTTCTGTGAGCAATGTCCAGGGCAGGGCAGCAATCAGAGATTGCTGAAATGAGGGAAATAGAAATGTCAGCCAGCAGTTTCTCAGTCGACAAGGGAACAGGCTACCATTGACTGCAATAGCTGATGTCAAGTAAGTGGAAATTGGGGGATTCTTCATGGTCCCTACGTATACCGCCAGATTAATGAATACACAGAGATTCTGAATGCTAACCATCATGAATGTTTACCTCTCATAACTGGCTTTGTGAATTCTAGCCTTCCCCCTGCCTTTTGCAGAAATTCACCTTTTATATTGAGAAAAATTGATTTTATGGAAATGAAATTTCACATACACACCCACGCACTCACAAAAGACAAGTCAACTTTCAGCAGTGTGTCTATGTGAAGAGAAACATTTTTTCTCATTAATGCCAAGAATATTTTAAAGTACTAAGAGTTTACATATCTAGGTGAGGATCTTGTACAATTCCTACATAAGAGGCGGTGTACAGACCTCCTTTTGGGGCGACCTGCACCCGCCCCTTTCCCTGACAAATCTGGGCCTCAGCTGCCACAGCGGCAGCCCTGAGGCCCTGATCCGCCTCTTTTCCAGGCCGCGGGGAAGCTGCAAAAGGCCCCAAGGACACGCCAACAGCGATGGGAAACAGGAGAAAGGGGCCGCTCGGCCCCTTTCTCCTTTATGTCACTGGCGCAGCCATGTAAAGGCTGCGCTAGCAACACAAACAAAGGAAGGAGCTCCGTTTTGGAGCTCCTTCAGTGGCACCAAGATGTCACGTCCGCGCTGTCCCATGTGGAGGCAGCACGGCCATGACGTCATAATGGCAGCACCCATGTAGAAAGAGCACCGCCATTACAACGTACTAGGGTTGTGGGGCGTCTGGAAAGGACGCCCTGAGGCAACCCTAGTATGTGTGCAGGCCTGTGCAAAGTGCCGGTCTGTACATCGCCATAGTTACACTCTGCTTTGGAATCAATGCTGACAGTGGCATCAAGGACACAATGGAAGATATTGCTGTGAGGAAAGAAATATGACAAAGTCAACATCAGCCCTAGGAGAATGTAAGTGTTGCCTATCAGTAACCTATCACAAAATGCATGGTTTTGGGGGAGATCTGAAAAGCTAAAGGCACCCAGGAGAGATTTTGAAAATGGCTCTTGCCATGGGATAGATGATTTTCTAAGTACTTCTCCCATATCATCTTTAGTTCTGAAGATCTTTCTGTAGGAACCAGGCATTTTGAAATCGGATGCTGAAAGCTGGAAGCCACCTCCTTTGATGGCCATGGTCCTTGTAACAGAGACAAAGAGCACTACCCTATCGTAATGAACTCAGTGGAGTGCACCAACAGAATTCTAGCCCTAGTTTGGAGCTTTGTATTGACTGAAGTCTTTTTGAATACTATCTCCATTGAAGACTAAATAATAAAGAGATCTACTGAATTCCATAGAAACCAAAAAGGTGTATATTACTTTGAGCCCCCCTATTTCCACATGGATATCTCCAAGCCTTGTCCTCTGAATACCCACTGCCTTCTTTTAGCATAAGTTTTCTTCCTTTTTTACTGTTGGCTGGTTCCAAATGAAACTGATGAATAATCAAACATTTAGGGATAGATGGAAATTTTGCCAGCAAAACTGAACTTCTTTTTCTTTTGTATTCAGAGCATGCAAATGATGATAAAGTGGTGCCCTATAGCTGAATAGAAGCAGATGCACGTGGCAAAAATAAGAAAAACAGACACAGATGGTGTGTCACATGTGTGACTTCTTAATTTATCCCTCTTTGTGCAGTGCAATGATCTTTGCCAATAGGCTGCATTCATTCCTTTTTCCATTTCCTGAGGGAAGTTATCCCTGCTCCTCCCCAAGTTTGTTACATATTGCTACCACAGTACATGAAACTAATTCTGTCTTTTGCAAACCACTCTCCTCTTTTCCATTCAAAGGCTGTGAAAGCAAAATTTCTTCATTCAATTCACAAGCCATATGCTTCTTTAGAATTGTGGTGCTGTCCCTCACTCTCTTCCTGCCATAGATATGTGGAGTTTTTTGTTTTTTGCTTTTGCTTTTAAATTTTTTTAGCAAGAACTCTTTTCAACTTGACATTCAGAATTCACACCTGTCCCATGAAATTTGCATAAAGTTGGGCTAATCTACATTATTTGGGATTTTATGTTTCCCATCAGTCATATTAAAATGGAACTGTCATGCCAGCTTCATATTAGTGAATCACAATGCAATTCTGTGTGAAGTTTCAGTAAAACAGGTGTGGATGTATATCTGTACATATCTGTGTGGGTATGTGTATATACATATACACAGACTATTACATCCTCTGTTTTTTAACGCTTACATCTTGCAAGTCAAAATAACTTACCACCATATAAATACAATGAAGTTCTCAATTATTTCCTTCCTTCCTTCCTTCCTGGGACTTGTGCAAAGAATGAAAAATTAGGAACTTTATGAAAATACAGGGAGGAAATTTCAAGAGTATATGTAGTTTAGTTCCTCTCTGTGCTGCCTCATGATCAGTGTGTTAACAGATATTATCAGGTCACTGTTTTGAGGGTGTAGCCCAAAATATACTTTGGGCTGGAACAGATTGCCAAAATAGGGTGGATTGGGGCTGTCCAAGTGCCACTTGGTCCAGTGCCACAGCAACTACATGCTGTGGCCCTAATCCTCCGTGGAGCAAAACAGATACACTCCTACTTGGACCAGTAAAAAGACAGCGTAGGCAGCATGGCCACAACCACAGGGCGGCTTTAAGCTGCTCCAGTAACATGCGGCAGGCAAACGCAGCACCCCCAGAGCATCTTTAAGCTGGCCACATCTGATCAGCCAGGGTGGCTTCCAGACATCTTGGGTGTGTGTGTCTAAATGCCACACCCCCAAGCTGAGTGGAATCTGGCTTTACCAACTGGTCAGTTCCAGCCCTTCCTTCCTTCCTTCCTCCCTCCCTTCCTCTATCTATCTATCTTAAATCCTACCTTCCTCCTCATATAGGAACCAAGGTGGCTTACAAGCACTTTTTAAAATGAGTACCATTTAAAAAAAATATTCACAGAAAAGTTTAAAGAAAAACATTAAACAGCAGTTCACTTAAAAATATAAGGTTAAAGCAATATACTACAAAAGGAGAACATAGTTGATAAAAACACTATTCCATTAAAAGCTTATTTTGCCCCATAAATTATAAAGCAAAGGCCTTTCTGAATAATGATAAAATAGTCATTGCCTTGTGGCAAAAGAAAAGGACAGAAAGGGCCAACAGAAATTCCCATCAAGGAGAGGAATTCCACAGTTTGTGGCTGCTAGGACTATTATTTATTATTTATTATTTTGTTTTATTTTATTTTTATGCTGCCTTTCTCCCTGTCCTGTTACCTGTGTAGGTCATCCACCAAAGAGACCTGTGTCTGTCCCAGAGACAGGTAAAATGAATCGAGATACAGTGGTACCCCGGGATACGAAATACCCAGGTTACGAAATTTCCGGGATACGAAAAAATCCCATAGGAAATAATTGTTCCGGGTTACGAATTTTTGTTCGGGTTACGAAAAAATTTTTGGTGCTTTTTTCAGCTTTTTCGCACGAAATCGCGGCTTTTCCCCATTAGCGCCTATGGCATTTCGGCTTGCGAATGCTTTTCGGGTTACGAAAGCGGCGGCGGAACGAATTAATTTCGTAACCCGAGGCACCACTGTAATCTGTTTCATTGAGTAGATTCAACTCAATTGCATTCAGTTGTGCATTCAGTCGTAAGTTTATTTGTGCAATGTTGTCAATCAACACAAGGGGTTTGTTGGCACAAACTGTATGTCACTTTGCCTCAAAAGGTTTATTCTACCCAGTTCTGATATAGGATCTCATTCCTTGTCTTTATGCAGGCAAAAAGGAAAATGTAACAACAACAATAAACAGTCAATCCATGAGCTGTAAGCATGGGAAAACGTCTCACTCAAAATCATTAGACTTCCTTGGAGCCATCTTCAAACAGTATCTGTCATCTGCTACCACACTTCAGTTGCCAAGTTCTGATAAAGGTATGTATAGCAGGAAGAGAAAGCTTTTAGCTAGGTCCTAATTATTACATGAATTTTCAAAGATGTATACAAAAGGGAGTGTATCTTCACACATTGTGCAATTAATTTATAAGCATAAGGATTCTACAGTGTGGTAGATGATGGGCACTAGCTTGGGTAATTTGATAGCAGCTGAGATTAAAGCAATCTTCACCAGAAAATCTAGAAATACCAGGAAAATAAGTGCAGTTGAAATTCAGCAGAATTAAAAGACCTGAGAGAATAACATGGACTTTAGCCAGCACTGAAAAGGTATTAGGCGGACCTATCTGGGATGGGTTTTCCAGAAGTTATGGATTATTACTAAAAAGGCAGCTTCTGAGTAGGTAATCAGCCAATGCATCTTGGGTATATAAGAACACTTGGCTAAGTGCACTAGGCAGAACATGGTTATAATCTCAGTATAATACAGCCCAGTTCATTAAGTATCTTGTTTCAGATTCTTTTATATGCATTTCTGCTATGGAACAAGCTGTTATGGAGGAGGTTATACTAGATAACATTCCTGGAAATCATCCAAACTACTACAAATTTTACAATGAAAGAAAGCCTTCATCTTTTAAATCAGGTTTGTAACTGAATATTTCTGTCATAGCAGAACAAAGTATAAACTAATTAAGATTTCTCTTCATTTGCCTGGGAAATATAAGATTTTACTTAGATAAAATCCATGAGAAAATACGATTGAAAAATGCATTATAATGGGTACTATTTCTTTTTAATAATTCTACATCATTATTATTTTAAAGTTTGATACTCTAATGCCATTCTGTTCAGCTCTGAGTAACACCCAACATTTTTAAGCACAAAAGAAGAGTCCTACTAGATCAGAGAATCAGTTAAGTGTTAATTAAAAGATAATTTTGCTATTAGAGTTAGAAGATTTATTACCTATGTCAGCAGGGGTCACACAGAGAGCAGAACTAACAGGTCAGAATCACAGGAAGATGTATTGCCCAGCAACTAGGTAAAGCCTAGAAGGACTTCATCAATTGAACTCTCGAAATAAATAAATAAATAAATATGAAAGAGAAAGAAAGAAAGAAAGAAAGAAAGAAAGAAAGAAAGAAAGAAAGAGAATTTAGCTATATATGAGGCTGCCTGACTTACCAGGCCAGCCCTGTTGCTGGATCATCATAGGGTCTGTGGCAGCTCCTTTGCCCAGCCCGGGGTGTGTGTGTGTGTGTGTGTGTGATTTGCTGGCTCCCAGATGGCATTAGGAGCATTTTTTTTTTTTGTGGATTGGCTTTCCAGGCCATTTGGTGGGGTGGGACTTCCAGTGGCAGCTTGGGATTACAAGTCCCAGCGTTGCATGAAGCCAGAAACCCTGCCTTTTGTCCCAGCAGGTGGTCTCCCTGATTGGTTGAGAAGCCAGGAGAGGATGGGATGTCTGCCCACGCTGGGTTTTGATTGGTGCATGGGCCCATTTAAGGCCACATGGCCGGGGTGACCTGCACTATTCCAGCCTGGTTCTCAGTGAGGAAGGACCACAGCTTGAGCACAGCTTAGTCCTCAGCAGGGAAGGAGCATCAGCGGGAGCAGGGAAACCAGGCCCAGTGGCCAGAGATTGAGAAAGGTTAAGCCCAGCAACAAAAGGACAGGCCCAGTGCCAGAGGGGCCTCACAACATAAAGTAGATTTTGTTTTGACAGAGATTCTGTTTTAGGTTGAAATCATTTTTTAGCTCTTGTTATTGGTGTAAAGCTCTTCCTTAACAGCCATAGAACCTAATGTTTATTACAATTTTGAGCAGCACATGCCGACAGCATTACTATAAGTATTATTGGTGCGTTACAGACCGCCAAAAAGTGGCGGCCTGTACCCGCCCCTTTCCGCGGGCTATCGGGGCCTGAGCTGCCAGACCGGCAGCCTCCGAGGCCCCGATCCGCTGCTTTCCAGGCTGAGGGGAAACGGCAAAAGGCCACTTCCCCGCAGCCTGGAAAGGGGTGTCCTTGGGGCTTCAAGCCCCAAGGACACCCCACGGCGGCAGGAAGGAGGAGAAAGGGGCTGCTTGGCCCCTTTCTCCCTTGCGTTGCTGGGCGCAGCCGTCTGAAGGCTGCGCCCAGCGATGCAAAGCAGTGCTGCAAACCAGGAAGGAGCTCTGAAACGGAGCTCCTTCCTGCTCTGCGCAAAGGGCTCATTAAGCGCCCTCGCGCGGAGCGACGACGTCACATCTGCGCCGGCCCGTATAGAGCCGGTGCGGTCGTGACGTCATCATGGCGGCCCCCATGTAGATGGGGTGCCGCCATTTTGTACGGACTCAGTCCGTACTAGGGTTAGGGGGGTGCAGAAGCACCGCACCTTCCTAACCCTAGTATGGACTGACTCCGTACTTAAAGGCCCATCTGTAACGGGTCATTATTTATTTTTTAAAATGTTTTAATGTGGTGGTTTCTTTAATTATGATTTACATTTTTTCACTATCAGATTTTTAGCTTATCTTGTTTCAACATTTTATAAGCCACTTTGGATTTCCTGCAGGAAAAAGGGCAGCACACAAATTGTATAAATAAATAAATAAACAAACAAATAAAATTGATATATATATATTTTTAAAAAATCAATAATAAGCAACATTGCCCAATATTGCCCAATAAGCAACACTGCCCATATTTGCATGTGTGTTTAGGAGATTTGGGCCATTTTATTTTGATTTTTGCATTTCAATTTACATTTTTTTTATTTTTTTAAAAAAAATGTAAATGTTTTTTCAGCTATTAAAACATTAAATACAATGTAGTGCAAATAAATGTAACATGTCACAAATTAGTAATATGATTTTATAAAAATGCAGAACACGCAAGATAACAAATTACTTCCTTTCTCTCCAATTTTTATCAATTGCTACTAAATGAATGTTTTCATGCTTTGTCAAGGAATGCAAAACTACAATCTCCTTTTACCCTCATACTGTTCTCTTTCTCCCCTTCCCTCACAGTTTAGAATTTGAGGCCACATAATATATTATTCTTGCATCCATCCCTTTCTCTTGTTTTTACTAAATGGGATTTTATTTCAGCCTTTGGTAAGCTGACTGCACATACTGTTTTTTTAACCAACCTTTCTTTTTAACCAAATATATGGGTATTCCATGTTTCATTCACCGCACCTCACAAGGACCCTCTGGCAAATGTTCTCTCATTTCCAATTTAATGAGTCTCTGACTCATATAGATTCAAAGTGACAAATAATTAAAAAGTTATCATTGTGTTCGAGTCTGCTTGTGTTAAGTGCATAAGGAGAAAGTGGGACATGGAGTAAATTACTAGTGAATACTTGATTAAAGTAACACACAAACTATTATGTAAAGCTTCTACTCTCCATTTCCCTCTCCCTAATTCCATCAGGAAATGAAACAAAACAAATATTCACTGAGAATTGACAGTAATCTAGTTCCTTTCCCCCTTTTCCTTTTTCTATCCCAGATCATTCTTCTTATAAATGATGGATAATAATGCATGGAGATTTCTTCATTAACATTCTATTTTCCTATATGTTACATAGGAAACTGTTATATTATTCATGTAAACCTCCCTCACAGGAGTCCAGTGGAGATAGCAAATTTCATAAATGCATACATTTGATATCACATATTAAAAACATCTGATAACAGTTAAAACAATACAAACAATTAACAGAAACCCTTGCTTCTACAGTAATTTTTTTAATTGATATCTGAATGACAAAACTGAGTAATTGAATTGCTGACAAAAGGGTATGCTGGAACTGGAACATAATCACCAAGGAGGAGTTGACTCTTTTGGTAACCCCATAGGGCATGCTACTCTGAGGAACCACCTTCCAATATATTCCAACTGACTTTAAATCCTAAATGCATTGGTGATGGAGAAGATAATCTTAACACCTGGCTCTTCAGTTGTTCATGATTTTATACACTAGTATTAGCAGAGAGCCTCAATGCATCACTGGTCATCTGTGGAGATTTCACTTCCCAAAGTATGTTTCTAGCAACCCAAACCTATACAGGCATATTCAGAAGAAAATGAACAGAGTTTAACAGGGCTTAACCTCAGTTAAAACAGTTTCGGTCTGAAATGTTCGAGAATGTAAGATTGAAGCAAATAACACTGGCATATAAGTGTTTAAATAAAATAGTAGCTAAACTGAAGAAATATTTTGGTGTCTCCATGGCTCTGGGAGATTTCTCATTTGCATTTGTTGAGTCTTGATCTCGCTATTTTTCAGGACGAGTAGCCAAACCTTGTTTACTTTAAGGGTCTCCTCTTTCCTGTTGAAATTGTCCAGGTGTTTGTGGATTTCAATGGCTTCTAGCTGACCCAGTTTACAAACTGACAAAGAAAATCCAGCAAATGCTTCACTTAGCCAAGGACCAGAGAGACCCTCTCACAGCCACAGTAGTTTACCGCATACCATGCAGCTGTGGAAAAGTCTACATAAGGACCACCAAATGCAATGTGCAAACAAGAATCAAGGAACACGAGAGACACTGCAGACTGGGTCAGCCAGAAAAATCAGCAGTAGCAGAACATGTTGCAAACCATCCTGGGCATAAAAATCCTGTTTGAAAACACTGAAGTTCTGGACCATGCCTACCACTACCATGTCAGGGAAGCCACTGAAATCCACAAACACCTGGACAATTTCAACAGGAAAGAGAAAACCCTTAAAGTAAACAAGGTTTGGCTACCAGTCCAAAAAGTAGCAAAATAAAGACTCAACAAACGCAAATGAGAACTCTCCCAGGGTCAGGGGTTTCCCAGCAGACAATGAGCACGAATCAAGCAGACACTCATCCTCCTTTGATACCCTCCCACCCTGAGGCCTGCCATTTAGCAACAGAACAATCCACATGCAAAGCACTCCTGCTTTCCCAGTTCACACAGTATATATATACCCAACTCCTTTCCAGGCAAACATTCTCTGAAGATGCCAGCCACATATGCTGGCAAAACGTCAGGATGAAACTCTTCTAGAACATGGCCACATAGCCTGAAAAAACAAAACAAAACAAAAAACTGTGGATGCCGGTCATGAAAGCCTTCGACTTCCTTTTACCTTCTTTGGAGTTGATGGGTTTTTAAAATATAAAACCAAAAATTATTAAATATCTATTCTAATTACATTTGTGATGTTGTAATCAGATTTCTCCAGTCCAATCTGGTTTATGTTTACATCCATACGAGTTTATGTAACTTTATGACTGAGAAATGGCGCATTAAAAAAACCCACCTACTATATACCTATAGAAACAAAAGTCTCTTCTGTCCTATACTTTTGTTAGTTGCTACAAAAGGAATGACCAAGGAGTAAATTTAGGTAAAACTCAAATGATGTTATTTCAGTTTGTCATGGAAGAAAAATTACTAGATATTTGCACATTTGAAATGTGCAGTCCCATTACTGTGCCATATGAATGGAAACAGCATTTTTGCTGACCTAGATGTTATTTTTCCCCATGTCTTGTTTATTCAATTATATCTGTCTTTTATGAAGAGGTTGCCCATGGTCATTCAATAAATGGCTTAAAATCATGTGAATATTTTAGAATAGTATCACCATCAATCATTTTGTGTAATTTTTTGAAACATCGTATAGCCAACTCACTGAGTATTGTATGAAGAATACTTTTGTGATTAAGCTCATTCTTGGCAAGCTATTAGAAATTGTATTCAACAGACACATGCATGCGCGCACACACACACAATGTTTAAGAGAAAAATGCAAATGGAAAGAGTAAAGAAGGAATAGAGAACAGAATTAAGGAAGGAACAGGCAGCATCCATGTACAGTGTTCACTTTGTTAAAAGTATTAACAAGTAAAAGGGAATTTTGCATATCCTAGGATTCATTGAAAAATAATTCTAACATGAGAACATGTCATGGGCTGCTCCTTTCCTTGTTCTTGAATAGATAGGATGCCAACTGTATGTTCATCTGACTATGTGAACAACTAACAAGGAGGACAGGTACAGGCACATGCATGTATGTGCTGCCCTCCAGACTGTTCTGATAAGTAAGTTAGACATTCCTGCACTAAGCACAAATGTGTGAAAGGGGTTCTGTAATCATCTTCAGCAGGATGCATTTACACAGTTCCTGAGTCAGAATTCAGATAAAGCCAGGTTTCCGTTTCTGGGAGTATTGTAACTGTTCCAGCTGAGTACAGTACTAAATCTTCTTCAGATCGAAGACCTGACTGTTGCCTAGGTGGTCAGGTACATATGGCCCAGGGAATGTTGAGAGGTGGAGCATATTGTATGAAGAATAATTTTATTCTTTAGCACAGGGGGAAGAGAGGAACAGCCACCCTCACTCCCCAGGAAAAGATTTGTCACCACCTGCCTACTGCTGTTGCTACTGCTGTGGCCACTGCTCTTGCCGACCTTAACTTAGTTGGTGGACTTTGCTCCTTGCCAGAACCAGGGCCCAGGCACACAGCCAGTTCCTGGCTGTATAGCCAAGGAGGAACACCTGTCCCCTAGGAATGGGGATATATTGGGTGCTGGTTGGGACTGAGGGGAGCTAGCACAGGAGGAACAAAAGAACTATCACCCTCACATCTCAGGAAGAGGTTAGTCATCACCTGCCTAATGTTGCTACTGCTGTGGCTCCTTCTCCTGCTGGTCTCACCTTACCTGGTGGACTTTGTGAGACTGTTCCCTGCCAGAACCCAAGCCCAGGAACCCAGCCAGTTCCTCTCTGCATAGCCAAGGAGGAACACCTGTCCATGTAAGCTGGGTGCCTGCTGCAGCAGGCCCACCACCAGTGGAGTTACTACCAAAGTGGTGACATCAGGGAAGTGAGGGCTAGGGCCAGTCCATTTAGCTAGGAGAAGAGTTTGAGCTGCTGACAGCTTTTAAAACAACTTGCCACTTGTTAATAGCAAAATATACTATAAGGAGGGCATAGGAAGGGAAGCAGTCCAGGGAGCAGCCATGAGGACAGTAATGGCCAGAGGGAGATATGGTATTGGGAATTAGTAGAAGGGAGAGCCACAGGGTGCTGATTACTCCCAAGCTGACCCCCATTTCAGATAATCTGGATAAACTTGGCAACAGGCTCCCTGGGCTGAAACTGCTGCTGCTCATTATCCTGTATGAGCATGCTGGCCTGGCTTGTATTTTGGAAACCTGGCTGCAGGTCTGTCTGTCTGTCTGTCTGTCTGTGTGTGTGATCTCTTCCAGCTTTATCCACCTGGGATCTCTGGAATAGGGAAATGGCCAGGGCAGTGGACACGATTGCTCCTAAGCATCCCCTCCCACGAAGTGGTGCCAGATGTGCCCTCTGGCTCACTAGGGAGCTGGTGGTGATGAAATGAGTGGAACGGAGACTAGAGCGATGTAGCAGAAGACTCGGAGTCCGACCAAACATGGGCTAGGACCCATTAGAAAGCCTACACCGTGGCTATAGTGACAGTGAAGAAATTATACTTCTCTGCCACCATTGTGTCTGCACAGTGTTGTCCAGCAGAACTGTTCTGAGTGCTCTGGGCCTTTAACATTCTGGCCTCCAAGAAGGAAACATAGAGCACTCAGCAGCTTGATGTGAAGAACTTGCAAGACACTTTGCAGACAAAATCATTTGGATTCGCTCTCACTTGGATGCTGTAGTTGAGAATGTCCAGTGGATTTGATGTTGGTGCCTGCTTGTCCTGTATTATTAAATACGTTTCAGTTTGTGCAACCTGAGGATGTGGACAGGATTCTTGGAGAAGTGAGGGCCACCACATGCACACTGGATCCTTGCCCTTCCTGGTTCCTAAAAGCAGCGAAAGAGTGACTGAGTGGGTAAGGGGAGTGGTGAATGCCTCACATCAGCAAGGCAGTGCTGAGGCCATTATTGAAAAAGACATCCCTGGATCCCACCATTTTGAATAACTATCATCCAGTCTCTAATATTCCATTCTTGGGCAAAGTTCTGGAGCAAGTGGTGGTCTCCCAGCTGCAGGGGTTTCTGGATGAAATGGATTATCTAGATTCATTTTAATCTGTCTTCAGACCTAGCTATAGGACAGAGACAGCTTTGGTCGCCTTGGTGAATGACCTATGCAGGTAACTGGACAGAGAAAGTGTATCCCTGCTGATTCTGCTAGACCTGTCAGTAATATCCTTCTGAACTGCCTTTCTGGGATGGGTCTGGGGGTACGGTTATGCAGTGGTTCTGGTTTTTTCTGGAAGGGCAGGCCCAGAAGGTGGTGTTGGGGGACTCCTGTTTAACATCTTGAATATTGGCCTTTGTAGTCCCTCAGGGTTCTGTCTTGTCCCCCATGTTATTTAACATCTACATAAAACCACTGGGATAGGTCACCAACTACATGCCGTAGCCCCAATCTTCTTTCCACAGTGCAAAAAGAAGCCGCAAAAAGCGGCTCCTTTTTGCACCCTACCTCCTGCCTAACACAGCTTTTCCACACCCTTTTGGCGCTACATCATGTAGGTGTAGCACCAGAGAAACACTGTGACATTGCATACCATGTGGAGCGGCGTGCACCATCATACCAGCCTGGAGTCAGAGTTGGAACATGTATCATTTGGACACCACACCTCTAGTCCGCCCTCAGGCCAGCCTTAAAGGTCGGTCTGTCGAGCCCCTAAGTCTTTTAATTGATGTAATTTTATCCTTGAATTGAAAGGAGGTACAGTATTAAGTTCTATACACTACACCACAGGTGAACAATTTCTGATCCTTCAGATGTTCTTGGCTGAAGCAACATCTGGATCAGCTTCACAGATGGGAATTGCAGCCCAACAACATCTGGAGAGCTGCCATTTTTCCACCACTGTGCAAAATTTGTACATTATGAGGTATAAGCATGTAGGTCTTAATTTTAAAGCATGTAGGTCTTAATTTCCAAAAATCTCATGCTGTAAAAAAAGCAGAAAACAAACTCAAATAATTTCCTGGCCATTGAAATCTA
>NC_056524.1:121933722-122042485 GCF_019175285.1 Sceloporus undulatus
CCATGTTACACCGAGTACTGTTTTTTGTGAAAAAGAATAAACATTTGCTATATGTATTATGACTCTAATACCAATGAAAGTGTCACAAGTGACACTGCAGCTTGCATAACACTATGGTGGATAGAAGTCATTAAATTACAAATGTAAAGAAAATCTTTCCTGAATGTGAATACAACCAAGTAATGTCCTGTCAATTTTCAACTGTTTTGCCGAAATATATGTATAGAAGCAAATGGCAAATCTGTCACTGGAAAATCTCTTTGCTTTATTTAATTTGAGATAAACATGAAAAGATATCTCTGAATTATGCATAGTAATTTGTTGAGATTATTCAGACTCCAGAGAATTATTTCACTTGAAAGGCATTATAGCAATATGACAGTGAATATCTTAAACAGTCAATAAGCAAATACATTAGAGATTGCAAGCTCCAGACACATGCTCTTTTACTTCTCTGAAGCTGTTTTCAGAAGCTTAATAACACTGTAAGTGTCCTCTTCATGTTCCACATTCTGTCTAGGGTCTCTTGTGTCACTTTTAGCCAGGCATTTGAGTTCAGAAATGGTACAGTATAGTTTCACTGAACACAATAACACACACACACTCACACTAATGTTCTTCAAATCTTTGAATGTTACACAAGTTCAAGCCCTACATAGAAATTTCATTAAACATGTTCATGTGGATAAGTGCATAAACATTCATCAACAAAAGTGTACAAGAATAACAGAACCTTATTAAATGCAGGCAAGCTAGGCACAAGCACATATTTTTTTGAAACAAACTTTGAAAGATGGATATTGGGACTTTATTTTTGAAAGCCAGATTTCTCAGCTTCAGACATTGCAAAATGAATGGGTTCACTTCCATAGCACATTTCACCAGCCCTTTTCCAGTTTTTCTAAAGTCCATACAACCAGGCAGCAGCAATCAGTTTAGTTCAAAGTTTGTATAATTGCCACATAGATAATTGGCACTATTTGCCCAGGAATTCTTGTTATAAATGAAAAAGTTTATCTGAGACAGAAAAACAGAATACATCTCATCATCATAGCTTTTCATTCTCATGTTCAAGAAGATAAGTGGTGATATACATTTGTAGTTGTACTGTACTTGCAGCCTTCTCTGGTTGATTATAATTATGACTTTAGTCTTCTTATTGTTTTATGTTTGATTTTTAATGATATGTTTGCATACTACTCTGATATCCACAAGGTTCTGTGAAAATGTTTTAAATACAACAAACAAAAATAGAAACCTTGTTTTTATAGTATAAAAAAGAGAGTTTGCTTCTTCTTTATGGTTTTGGTATCATAGATATTTGCCATACATGTATGGCTGACATATGATCATATGAAGACTCATATAAGGAGGGTCCAGATGGGAACAACAGCAAGATATTAGGTGATATCAAATAAGTAAATAAACAGGACTGATCTTGTTGCATTTATATAGAAAAAAAATCAGGGATGAGAATTGTGTGTGCTTCTGGATGTTTAGCTGCAACATTTAGCAAGTCTAGCCACACAGTAAATGGTAGGCTGTACTGGGAATTGGAACTGGAATATGGAAGGCCTCACAATTCCCATCCCTGGTGCAAATCCAGTTGCTATTCCCAACTAGAGTAGACCCAATGAAATAATAGCTGAATAATAATTCAGTATTTTTGCAGACATAATTGACTGAATAATTTGCTCTGGTTTGGCAAGAAATTAGAATGACATTGGTGTGGGAAACAAAATAGGAGAAGAAATATTATATATTATATTGAAATGAGAGTAACCATAGATTTTAAAAGGATCTTTAAATATCACTTTAATGATGGGGAGGAAAAATTGTATATACAGATATGATAAAATAAGTATATGGAATGTATGGAATGTTCAAATAAATGTTATGTGATGTTATAAATGATTTATAGACAATGGTAAGTACAGTCGACCCTTCTTATACACGGATTTTTTATACATGGATTCAAGCATACACGGTTTGAAAATGTTCAAAAAAAGTGTAAATTTCAATTATCAAACCTTGATTTTCCAGTTTTTATGAGGGACACCATTTTGCTATGTCATTATATTCAATGGGACTTGAGCATACACGGATTTTTTTATACACGGGAGATCTTGGAACCAAACCCCATCTGGGCAGGGCGGCTCAGAGGACTCTGTCCGCCGCCACAGCGGCGTTTTTCCGGGGGAGCGGGGCCAGTGGGAGCGGCCCCTACAAAAGCCGGCCCGCCGGCTCCCCCTGAAGAGGACGCCGCCGCCGCCCCTTTCCATCTGGGCAGGGCGGCCCAGAGGACTCTGTCCGCCGCCGCAGCGGCGTTATTCCAGGGGGCGGACCCCCTGTTGAGCTTTTTGTCCACGCCCCTATATCATCAGGGCAGAGTGCCAAGGACTGTTGCCTGATCCCGCCGTCGTGGACTCTCCAGAGGGAGGGAGATAGAGGAGTGGAGTGTAGTTAGTTTCTTTTGTTAGGGGTTGGTTGGGACATGAGCTGTAATGTATTTATTGTAATTTTAGATTGTCTTATTATTAGTTTGAATAAGGATAGATTTATTGTTGTATAATAGTACATGGGTTTTTATGCTGTTTGTAACCTGTATTGTGATGTATCTTATTTTGTTGTAAACCGCCGTGATCATTGGAACGGCGGTATATAAATAAAATTTCATTTCATTTCATTTCATAACAAGGGTCCACTGTAAAGAGATTAGTAAATTGTTTGGGAATGAGATATGGTTCTGACACACATAACCTGAAAAGAAGCTTATATGTGTCAATAAACCTTTCAATAGTATTGTCTAATAGTATTTCATAGCATTTGATAGTATTGTCTTAATTGTTACCTATTTTATATTTTATTGTATTGTAATGAGTTTTTGCTGCTGTGATTGTATTTGTATATTTGATATTGGGTTGAGGGTATATCTTAATAGACTTTAATGTTATTAATTCAATCATATTTTGATAAATTTAACTGTATTTAGTTAAGGTAAGGGGATGAATTTTAGTTGTTTATCTGCAAATGTAATTGTTTATGTCATTGTTTATGCATTTTGTAAACCGCTTTGATCTGTTGGGAAAGTGGTATCTAAATAAAAATTATTATTATTATTATTATTATTATTATTATTATTATGTGAAGAACAGGCAGAATTAGCAACAGCCAATCAGCAGTCAGCTGGTGACAGCCAGTAGAACGTTGGATGGTAAGAGGAGAAGAATTCCATTAGTGACACTTGGAAGTTAGGTCGGGTTTTGGTTTCAGACAGAGTCTGGTTGGGTGAAAGTCCAGAGGCTGGGGATTGTGAGGGCTAAAGCTTGGAAGGAAACAACTTAGCTCTATGGTGATTATCATACAAGGCACTTATCATGCTGGAATCGTTGCCCAAATGCTTCAAAAGCACGGAGGTTGGATAGCTGGTTGTGTTTACGCTTCAGTGACACTTCCGAAGCACAACCAGAATCATTGCCCAAATGCTTCAGAAGTGCCACTCTTCTCCCATCAATGAATCGTTCTCAGAGCAGCCATTTCAGTAATAATGGGACCTTCCATTATGACAAAAATGACTGGTCCGCAAATGATTAGTCAACGGGAGAAGAGCAGGGTGCCTCAATGATGCTTCAGAAGTGCAACCGGCTATTCCACCTCTGCACTTCTGAAGCATTTGGGCAACGATTCCAGCGTGATAAGTGCCTCATGTGATAATCCCCTAAAACAGGGCCTGAAAATAAGCAGTTTTAGTGACTCTCATGTCATAATTTGGGGCAGCAGTGGGATGACAAAACCCATGGGGCTGCCACAATAGGAAAATTGTTGGTTGAGTGGGATTCACTGTGACAAACACAAATATGTGTGTGGTTTTACAGATGTCAGATTGCAACCTCCAGCATCTCCAGACAACCGAACTATTGGTGAGCGTTGATAGGCGTTACAGTTGAATGGCATCTGAAGGGCAATACATCTGTCATCCCTGATTTAACACAAATCAAATGATTCATGAGAAGTGAGGAAGAACAGAATTAACTTATTTAAAGTGAGCCTTGTTCTTCTTCACACAAAGGGGGGGAAAACAAGTGAGTCAAAAGGAATGTGGTTATTTTTAGTTAGGATTCATGATTGCCACTGCTTACTTTCTTCTTTAAACTCTCAGTTCAATTAATGTCCATAGTATATTGGGTCCTAAAGTGGAGGAAACTGAGAAGCAAATGCTAACTACTAAACTTTTTATAGTCTTCTCATTCTGTTCTGGGGGAGAGAAGAAAATACTTCTGAAAAATGGAAATCAACTTCCTGCTGTAGAAAGAACACTGAACTGTTAAATGAGACATTACACCAGAGACAATTACTTTCCAACAAACATGGCTGGTGTCGAATTGACTCTGGCTCCTGTCCTTTATAAATTAATCTCAAGACAACACTCCAGCAATGACATCTGTTCTTTGCCATACAAAACTAATATTGGACCTAAGTTAGCCGTGATTCAATGCCTAGTCCAAAAATAGTTGCACTCCTCCACCCTGCTGCAGAAGAATTGTCCCCACAACTCAAATGAGGTTGATTTAAAGGGCGTGTGTGAGACACAGATGCATTAACTGGTTCTCACAGATACATTAACTGGTTCCATATCATTATATGGTTTTTAAGATGTTGTAACCCACCTTGATTCCTTGAGAAAAGGTGGGCTATAAATAATAATAATAATAATAATAATAATAATAATAATAATAATAATGTATCACTGTTCATTAGCACAGCATATACATTTGACATATATCAAGCCTGTATACTGGCTATACAAATCCTTTTATGAGAAAAAACAAGAGTGTTAGATGGAGCAAATAGACAACCAGATGCAGCTTGATAGGAGCTAGTTCTTGAGCTATTTGCAGTTATGACAGTGGCAACATGTACCTTAGTACTCAAAGGAAATAAGAAACTACACCCTGGTTCATAATAAATGTGAGAATTCCACCACCCAAACGATCTTGTGATCAGTTTTCAGAGATCAACAATATTAGAAAAATTACAGTCAAGAGCTCTCTTTTGACCATGATGCCTCAAAGTGTTCAATGACCATTTCTCTATCTAAAAGAGTTGTTAATTAAAGTATTTCATGCCCAATTTCTATCAACAGACACAGGCACAGAATAATCAAGAAAAGCATTTTCAAACTATCTAAATCTATTTAAAACACTTTAAAGCAGCTTGGAAACAATTTACCAACCCAGACAAAACAAAATTGATCATCTGTTTTAACTAAAACTTATCCAACCTTATTAGGTTACAAATATTTGGTTGAACAGCCAAGTTTTAACTTGGTGCCTGTAATAAAGACAATAATAATATGAATTAGGCCTCACAGGAGAGAGGCCGTAGGAAGAGAAAGTCCTTTCACACGTCCTCAGAGAATGAACGATACAGTTTAAAGCAATGTAACATTGTTGCTGGGGGGTGGTGGTGGTTGAGATAAGGGCCTGCAAAATAAGAATTAAGGGCCTTAACAGACAGGCCAAAATAAAGCTGTCTCGGGTCACTTTGGAGGTATGCTATTTAAATTCTGCATGTGTCCTAAGAGTCCAGAAGCCACACCAAAGCCAAGCTCCAGTCTTAAGGACTGGAGTGTAGCTTTGGTGCAGTTTCTGTCCTCTTAAGATGTGTGCATAATTTAAACAGTATACCTCCAAAGTGACCTGAAACAGCTTTATTTTGGCCTAACTGTTCAGGCCCTTAATCCCCAATGAATTTTTCCCTCAAAGCCCAAATGTGAGGCATTGCAGAGCATGAGATTCCTTGCTAACTTTGTCTGCCCTTTTTCTTTGGATGCCCAAACAGTCTTTCTCAATGCTCAATTGAAACGTTAAGTTCCCAGAATTTTAGAAATGTGGAGAATGAAAGAAAACCTGGGGAGAGGAGAACTCATAGTGAGGGGCAATGCCAACTCAGCTAACTCCCTGCAGCAAGGTACACCCCCTTTTTTCCATCGTACTCTGTACTTTGGAGTGGGGAAAAGCATTGTTGCTCAAGAACATTTGAAAATAATGAAACACCATGCAATTTGCTCATTTGCAACCAAAAAACAAAACAAAACAACCCCTCAACAAATATCTGATGCCATTAGGTTTTCCAAAAAAATTGTGCATTTCTGATAAGAAGCACCATTTCAGAAATAACTAAGATAATTTGGCTTTTATCAGAATAATAAACTACTGATATTTCACATCTGCTTTTCCTAGTAACGAACAAATTGAAATGCATCAAAACTCCCCCCCCCCATTCTAATCACACATATCATCAAATAAAGAGAATTAACTCTCTTAATTATGCTCTGGGCACACTTCATGTTAAATTAATAGTGTTGTAACATATGATATTTCCATCATAATATATTTTGTATGCATTTCTTTCATTAAACGCTGTGCTTATCCTGAACGTTGCTATGGTTGAAATGATAACACGCTTTGATTCTCTCCTCTGCATTTGACGTACCTTGCAGCCATGATTTTTTTTTAAAAAACCCATAAACAACTGTTCTTTGAAACTGTGCTGACATTATTCCTAATCACATTTCCTTCAAAAAAATTCCTCTGCTTTCAATGTAACTTATTTTCAAGTAGAATGCAGAAGACAGCCGCACCACTGAATTTAAGCATTGACTTGGAAGGCCCTCCTATTTAAATCAGTGATATCTAATGACACATTTTCTGTTCTAATGAAATCAGGGAGATGCCCTTTTAGGTGGAACTTAAAAACCCATTAAACAAAATGAGACTTGTTTTTAAGCATTCATAGGATCAAGCTGACACCTTGTCTCTTGCCTTGTACATGCCTGAGCACAGTCTGCAGCACTCCTTGCAGTTGTCTTGATAGCTTTTCCAAATAATCTCTCTTGCCCCTATAAATCTTCCATTCAATAAATTTAAACTCTCACATACCATAATTCTAATGAAAACCTGACCACACCACAACATAAATTCTGAAAAGGAAGAGGATCAGGTACATTTGCTAAAAGTTTCTGCTGCCAACCAAGTCACAAATAATACATGACAGTTACTTGAACAGAAATAAGAAAAATTGCCCCATTCCGCACAGGCCTGTAGTACGTGCTCTGCGCGTACTAGGATTAGAAAGGGCCATCACTTCCTGACGCCCCTAACCATAATACGCGTGGAGCGTGCACAAAATGGTGGTGCCCATTCCACATGGGCGTCACCATCTTGACGTAGCGGACGCATTGTGTCCACACGTCGCACAGCGCAAATGAGGCCGCAAATGCGCCATTGGGGCCTCGCAACGTCATAAGGGCGCCACAACAAGAAGTGCCATTTTGGGGCTTCTTTTTGCAGCTCAGAGGAGCTGCGTGGTTTGGACGCTGGGGCTCCTCTGTGCTGCAAATGACAGTGGCGGCAGACCACTCGTTTTGGGCGGTCTGTAACGTGCCATTGTTCCACCAGCTTCTGATGTCTCAGTGTCTGTACTTTCAGTGTAAATACACATTTTCAAGAAATGGTTTAAAGAGGGGATGGGGGCATTTTTTACCCCTGCACCCTTCCTAGGGTTACACTAACAGGTTAAACATGACTGAAAGTGATGTAATGTCCATTCTAGTTCCATATTTTGTTGTTTATTGGCTGTTTTCCCCTATTTGTTTTACTTTTCCAAGTATATGCAAGTTGTAGGGGTCAAACCACCATATTTTGCAGCACTAAAGTGATGGAGGGGGTTAAAATCACCTCAAAAATGATTTTGGAATGTATTAGCAGCTCAGGAGTGCTTCAGGGGCTGCAAACTGAGGCTCAATAGTTGCATGTGGCCCATGGGCGACACATTTTCCACTCCAGAATAAGAGATCAGAAGACACTATTGATGGCCAAACATGCATCAGCTTGATTTTAAATGTGGAATCCCCCCAACAGCCAGGTGAAGGCTTGGTGGAAGGGGTGAGGTGGACAAAACCTCTGTTAAGTGCCTGGGGCGGGCGAGGGGGGGGGGAGGCAAATAAAAGTTGGAGGGAAAGGAAATTATTTCCCATCCCTGTTAAAAATGTATTAATTCTGGTCTACATTTGGTTGTTAAAAACCACAATGTACTGCTCCTGCAGGTTCTCCTATTCTTGTGTGTATCTTTAATAGCTTATTCCTAATTCTGCAGTCTTGTAAATTGCACGTGAGTGTATCACATAATGTCATTCTCATGGGGTTTTTATTTATTTATTTATTTATTTTGAGGTGAATTTTACTCAAATTGTAGGAAAGCATGGAAATGTTTACAACATTGCTATAAATGGACACAAAAGAATGAAGAGTGGGAGTAAACAAAAATAAGTGCCAACAAAACAAAACAATACAATACTAAAGGACAATTCAGATTAAAGCCAGTTAAAACAAAGCATCAAAAAGAAAAACAAGTATAAACAACACACCACATGAAAGGCCTTTCCCCAAATCCATGTTTCAAAGGTGTGCCCAGCCAAAAAGAATTGCAAGAGGGGTGCCATTCTAACCTCTCTAGAATTAAATTTTGAGTGACTGAACTAATAAATAAGCCTAGTTGCCAAATACTCTAAGCCCAACATTCTAGCTGCCATAACCCACTGAATACAAAGGCTAGATATTCTTGTTCAGATAATAGATTTGAATTCAAAGTGGTTCTGCAGTTCCAAAAGTGAACTTGCATGTTAGGTAAAGGAAGGTAATAAGCAAGCTAAAGTTCAGAGACCTTTTAGATGCTTTAACAGTAGGAATGATGAGATTACCCGTGGCATTTCAGGGAAACTTTTACAACATGTACAGATATTGGGTCGAAGAATAAAGCAATGAAATATACAGTGATACCTTGTCATTTTACATTGAAAAGCAGAACCCAGAGATGCTAAATGGCACTGCTGCATTTGCTTCATGGCTGTACATGATTTCTACAGTTGCCACTGCCAGAGCAAACTATGAAAAATAAAGGCACTTTGGACCCATACTGTCTGAAATAGGAGACATCCATTATTTTCTATGAAAGTGCAAAGTGCAGAAATAGGGACATCTATTATATTCCAAGCGACACTGATGCTCTAGAGTTGGGGATGAAGGGGATTCTAGACTAAAGGGTCTTTCTTAAGCTAAGCAAAAACTAGCAGCCCTGTGAAGAGATTCTTAGTTTTGATGACAAACCTTGCAAATAGTAAGTAAATGATAGCTAAAAAGTCATACCTAAAGAATGAAAGTGTATAAAAAAGTAATGTGCTTTATTTGGGAACTGTCTCTATTTCTCTCTGTGTGTATGAAATCAAATCCCACACTAAAAGATTCCCAAGGAATTTGCATATATGCATATGCAAAAATATGTATTAAAACAGTCCTTCTCCCCCTCCAGATATGTGTCCTCAGGCAATCTAAGCTTCTTTCACCACCTTTCATGTTATAAGATGTTTTGCCAGTTTTCAATAATTGAGTCCCTGGGTTTCATCTGCCTGTCACACTCTTCTGTGACCAAGAAGATTTAAGGAAGACCTTTGTAGATGACACAAACAGAGTTCCATGAAGGAAAGCTTTACCATACTTTTGTCTACATAAATCATGATGAATATATCCATAGAGCACTTCCACTTTAGATACTATTCTAGTAGTGGATAAAACTGTGTGAAGAATTCACTCCACCAGAGTTTTGTGCAAACTTTTCCTGGCCCAGATTGCCTAGATTAGAGACAGGCCATCATTAAAGAATCCATAAAGTAGAAAATCTCTGAAGGCACATAGAAGAAAATAAGGACATATGAAAAATAAGGATGGAAAAATATGCATGAAACTTCAACACAAACACATAAGCAGTGCTGAATGTATGCATAAAATGCATATGAAGGGGTGGTTGGATTATTTTTTACAAAAATCCCTAGACAGAAGTAGACATAGGTCAGATGTAGATGCGGGAAAAGAAAGAGTTTGCTGATGTGGAATTAATATCTATACTGGAAAGTTTAGATCATGGTATGGGAAAAAGTAACCCACGTGAATTTTATGATTTAGAGGACCCCAAGGCTATTTTTTTAAAATGGTCCCAGTCCATCCTAGGGGCTATGGGAGCAATTTCCCCCCTCCCCTAGAACTTAACCAGGGGACTGACAGGAATAACAGCAAACTGGTGGAATATTCAGATTTTGCAGTAAAATAAACTCATTTTCAAAAAGCATGTAACATGATAGTAGGAAAAGTTAAAGGAAGACGTATAGGGATGTCTTATAATGATATTTCTGCTCCATCAGACTGAGGCCTATACCTTCCATGAAGGATGGGGGGGAGAGGAGGGGAACATTTTTCATCATTTTTGTCTAATAAGTACAAAGTTGCTTTCTCATTTTGCAGGAGTGATTCACTTTTCCATTCTCTAGGACACCATATGCTTACACTTGTATTATGCAAATCCTTTGCTCAATGCACTGCTTTAATCATGTTCACAAACAGGACACTGCAACAACACCAGATACTAATATTAGTTAATGAATATTAATGAGCAGTGCAACTGATTCATGCTCATGAGTCATGAGCAAATTATGTAACTCCATTCCCTTCCCATTCCCCAAAGCCATTATCCAGTTTAGTTATTCATTTTTCATTATCGGTGTGAATATGTGTATTGCTAAATCATGGCACTGTATGTATTTTAATGAAGATCTTAACACATTCAAGTAGTTCACACTGCAGATTTACATACCCCGCTCCCCAAAAATCTGTTTCAGATTGCAATCGTACATATAATTAACACAACAGGACTTATGTCTGAACAAACATGCCTTGGATCAGTAGTATCCAGTGGCTCCCACATCACAGTGAACCCACTCTTAGTTTAGTCTGAAGTTTAAATGAGCTATTTAAGGTGCTGATCCTCATGAAGAAGATAGTTTTCAACACTTTAGACAGAGCCTCTGCCGACTAGCATAATGAGCCAGTGTGGGGGCAGAGCAGGAGCGTAGCGACCACACGCCATTTGCCCCAACTCCACTCCCATTCTGCCCCCATGCCACCCAATGCCAGAAAGCAGGCAGTATCACACTATGTCTTCAGTGCAGCATTTACATGTGCCGTGCCAAATAAGCAGCAAAAAGCCACTGCCGTGGTGGCTAGGGCACCCTTTCTGTGGCACAAAAAGGCTATTGAAATTTACATAGTTTTTCTGCACACACAATCCCAAATTTCATATACATGAATCATGTTTTAGGTACATGTTTTCTGCAGTGGGTATTCAGACAGAATTTTTTTAACTAAAAAAAAGTATAATTTTCTTTTACCCCCTCTCTTTTTACATTTTCATTTTAAAATGATAGTGCTATTGCACATTGGTGAAATGACATTTTTGGATTATAGCACTACACTTCAAAGATTTAATAATAAAGAGGATAAATTTGCTCTTGATACCATACCACTTGAGCAAACTACACCCTTGTTTTAAAAACATTTGGAGACGGTGCAGATCTATGAAATTGTTACAAAAGAATAGAATGAGTGGACAACAGCAACTGGAAAAACAGCAACTGACAAAATCCCAGGAGCTACATCATAAGAATTCATGCCTAATTAGACCTATCTTATAGAACCATAAGGGAGCACCCAGACAGTCGGAAATGTCCCAGATGTTACTCCTGTTGTTTCCAATTTTATACTAAATTGACCTGAGAAATGGTAAGAAAAGTACAGTATCTGATCATACCAAGAGCTGGCAGTATATATTCTGGGATAAACAAAGTGTGTATGGATCTTCAAAAGAAGAAGAAAGAACAAGAACAAAATTTGGGACTTCCTTATCTATTTAATCAGTCTGGATGCATCCTAAGTTAGGTTTTTCAACAAAAAGTCTAGTCAATAAAATATTTCCCCTTCACAATATATTGGTGTGTGTGTGTGTGTCGGGGGAGAAGTAATGTTGGCTTGGAAGCAGCAGCTCCAGAAACATGGTATTATGGGACAAGTAGGGTTTTTTAAAGGTAAAACTAAACTGTTCTTCAATGTTTGAAGGCCCCCTGGAGAAACCTGGATCTGCCACTGGGTTCAACTGGTTTGTTTGTTTGTTTTCTGTAGCCCAGTTGGTCAGAATGAAATGACACCTGAATTCCCATGTGCCAGTTCTTCTTAATTGTCAACTTTGCATGTGTTACTTTGCTTTGCTTTTCCTCAATACGTTTCCTTTAAAAAATATACAATTTAGATCCACTTCTCCCTGGCAATTCTCCCTGGCCACTTCTCCAAAGGGGGAAACCCAGCTCTATAAAGAGATAGGGGTAACTTGTGACTTTCTAGAAGAGGCCTTGACCACTGGACTCACAAAGGATTCCAGGACCCATTAGATTTATAGATTTCTCCTCTTCATATATTGAATTAACTGGCATGTAAGCAAAGCAACTCTCACATGCTTCGGAGTAGCAAAAGAAACCCATGGGTAAATGTTAGGATGTATACCTCCTAACTCCTGAATCTGTTTGGAAGGCAAATAAACTGAAAATTTCTATATGTACTGGAAACACTGAATACTCCTAAAAATGTGCACAAAATGTTTTTGTATTGTGAATTTGAAGGCTTTCATGGCTGGCATCTATTGTTTTTATTTTGCTGTTGTTGTTTGAAAAGATCATTTCAGGGCTGGAAAGGCCATTTCTGTCATGGAGGAAGAGGGTACACATATAAGGTTTGTTGCCTAAGCATTCTGAAAGTTTTTCGCAATTTGCTGAGGGAAGATTACTCAGCCCAATAAACTATTCAACATGGCCTGTGAGGACGTTCCATTTAACTCCACGTCCCTTAAAATGTCCTCCTTTCTGAAACTGGAACATCTATCCATTGTCACTACTTCTCATGTGTTGTTCCTGACACACGTTGCCTAAGGCTTATATTCCCAGTTGCCTCTTCCCTTGATATGGGGTATTTTCATACTGTTTTTATGGTAAGGCTGATAACTAACAATTTTCCTAGGAAGTCTTTAACAAGAGAAAGTTATAAAACCACAACTTATGGTTAGAAATGTAAAGCTTCATTTTGTGACTGATATATCGATCTGATCTAATAATGGCTGGTAGCTTCGATGTCAAGTGGGTCAATGAATCCATTTTAGCATTTAACCCAACCATGGGGCTCAGCAGACTG
Source organism: Sceloporus undulatus (assembly GCF_019175285.1). NCBI lineage: Eukaryota > Metazoa > Chordata > Lepidosauria > Squamata > Phrynosomatidae > Sceloporus > Sceloporus undulatus. Next base: position 121,946,847 of record NC_056524.1, read on the forward strand.
CCCCTTTGGAGCACCCCACAGCTTCCCCTTTCCTCGCTGGATTGGGGCCATGGCAACTTCATTCAAATTGTTTCCAAAGACTTGACCAAGTGTGTATGATCTCACAACTACACTATTCTTGCTGACAGCCATCCCCAGTTAATGGGATTGAGAAACCTATCCTTTCATGAGGGGAGATTTAAAAACGTTTTTTCCTTTCCTTTAAAAAAATATTCTTTCTTTTGTGCTCAAGAGCAGCTGGATTGAGCCAAGGCACATCCTCACAGTCAATCAAAGATTGGGACAATGGATCTATACTTGTTCTTGTGTGATGGACTGTACCTCTTGTGAAAGGAGGTACTTGAAATCTCTTTTTTGCAAAGGTCCATCTTATGCAGATGTGGCTCCCAATTACACCCATATATTACATATATTACACCCATAGTCCTGCATCAACCGGATGCTGATCTATGTACCCAGCATGAAAAAGACAAACAGTTCTCTGCACCTAAGGCAATCAATCTCCAAGAATCTCTGAAGGCACTATGGCTTCTTCTGCTTTCCTTTTCCAAACTACTACATACATAAACTACCATTTCTTAATACTTCTCAATTGCCAAAGATGCCCTCAGGACTGTATGAGGTATCTGGGGGGACTGAGGGATTGCTTACATTGTGGTACTTAGTCCTCCAGTGATCTACTACAAAAGCTTCTCAAAATGTTCACACATTTCAAAGTGAACTCTTTTTAGAAGCCAATGCATATTTTAAAGTAACTATAATAGCACAGAGTATATTTCTGTTTTTAAAAAGAATATCCTATTGGGGATTGTGAGAGAATTCAGCTGTTGCCATAATTCAGATGCTGTGATAGCACATATGAAGAGCAAATTTCAAAGGCAGAAGAGGAGGCATCAATTCCAAAGAAGACAAATTTATTCAACTACAGAAACAAAGAACAGACAGCATATTTAGAAAAACATTGGGCACCACTTTCTATCTCCCCCCCCACCTCCACCTGCCACCACCATGTGCACCCACATTTCTTTATTGCATTTGAGACTAGTCGCACCATTTGTCTAGGCTGGCAGGAAATTTTGTGAGTCCATTAGGAATCCAAATAAAAATGTCAGTCAAGATTTTAGTCATCTCACTTCCCAAGCACAGATTAATTAGTGCCATTAGAAATGGCTGAATTTTGGGATGGAGGATCATCAATGATAGTGTTCCCATCAATTGTTGAAGACCATATCAAAGAACACAAGACATGGCTCAGAAATTATCTTTATAATCTCCATTGTTATACAGAAAAGTATCTATTCACCAGCTAAAGCATTCCCTCAAGGCCTAAGTATATTTTACATGTAAAATGAAATATGTTGTGCTTCTCAATCTCCCTCCCTCTCTTCTCCCCTCCCATGCAACAAAGCCACTTCAAAGCTGTAGAGGTTTCAGTAGAAAAGTGTTGGAGGAGAGTACCCAATGTCTTTTACCTTTCTTCAGAATCTCATTTCCAAAGGAATTGTCAATTGTTGTCCCTCATAGAGTTCTAGGGTGATAGCATTTGTGTCTGTGTGTGTGTACCACAACAGAGTGGGAGGATGATGATTTGGAATAAAGGAGAAAGAAAAACACACACTATGGCTTTAGCTACAATGGCTTAATCTGAGAAGTACTTTTTTAAAAAGCACTTTTGATTCAGTGATATGTGTTTCTGTCTTTAGTCATCCCAGAAGCTATGGTTTTCTTATATGTAACTTAAAACAAAGGGAGTAGTACAGTTTATTGAATAGCCCGAAGGCCGTTTCAAAATACTAGTAACATAGGAATAAAGCAGTGCCACACACCTATATATAAAATGTAAATATAGTGCACTAGGTGCAATAAACCCCAATACAATATAGATACATATGAATAACCTGAGCATGCACCAGAACCAGAACATGCACCACTTGTATACAGCTTATACATATCTAAAAAGTATAAAATATATGCTAAAAGATATACTAATAAACAGGTAAAAATAAAATGGAACTTAAAACAAAACAAAGCCCTTTTCAAAAAATAACTGTGTCAAAGCATAAGAACAAGCTGGAACATTGTTCCAGTTTGAAAGGTTTCTCCCAGCACCAAGCCACTTGTGTGTATGGATCAGGCAACTGAAATTGCAACTCTGTAAATCATCCAAAGAGAATGTATGGTTTAGTAAGGTCAGGGGAAAATAGCCTGTTGAGTTAGGTATGAGGAACGGCTTGGAGGTGCTGGTGTTTTAACTACAATGTGGGTTGTCCGTATGCACTGAGCATGAGAGGAAGTGATCCAGTTCACGTGGTTCTATGCTTCACAAGAGGAAGCAAACATAATGTTCTTCAATCCTTTTTTCAGTTTTGTTTCCTTCCCTTTTTACTTGTCCTTAAGAATTCCTCTTCACTGTTTCCAAATATGACCACTAGATTTTGGAATTGTCACTGAAGTTTGCATTAAGTGAAGAAAAAGTTTTATTAAACTGGAAGTGTCACAGGAGAATAAATAGTTGAGGCATCTGGAAATAGAAGACTGAGAATATCAGTCTGCAAACAATTATTTTGCCTTATCATCACATAGTCACTTGTGCAAGACTTGTTGCTCTTTTATTCACTTCCAGTATCCAATCAGTTTTTAGTGATCACAGTAGCAGTAGCTTCAGCCTCTTACTTGTTGAGACACAATTTTATTTTCACAAAACATTTCCCCTTTTAAACGTCATAGGAATATCATAGTTGTCATTCAGTTGTGTATTATTGTACCAATACTGTAAAAAGATAGAAGCACCATAAGAAGGGCAGATTCACAAGAAAGGAAATGCCAAGATGCCTGCATTGTCATGATGACTGCAATTGTCATGACTCCTCCCAGATAATCCTGTCTCTCATATATCATTTTGCAAATCTGTGCAGGTGGGTAGTACAAGCATCATATAAGGACAATGAATGAGCCATTCAGGATATAAGAAACTGGATTCATTTTCCACAAGATTGCACAGTCATCATATTACAGCATTAACCTGGTAGTTATAAAGAGCTGCAGTATAGTTGTAAATGTGCACTATTGTACTCACTTTATTTTGCTGTAGGTCAGTCTGCTTGCATGGTCAGCTTCTGCATGGAACAAGCATAAAATCTGAATGTACAAATAGAATATGTTCAGAAACCTCTCCTTGCAAACATTATTGCAGTTCTGGACCTCTAGAGTGAACAGTAACTGGTGTCTTGGTCATGCTGCAGATCTCTTCAGTTTGAAAACCTTGGCTAATGATGAAATATGGTCTCATAACTCCTCCTCTTTCTCCTTCTTTCATCTGCTTACATGTTCTATATCTGCAAATTTGCACTTTTTTGCACAAAACACAACATTTATTTTCTCTGCAGGAGATAAATATTTCTATTGCAGAAAATAATATTTTGATTCAAAAATATTATTTCCTGCTTAGAAAATGTTTAGAACAAAACCTACAGGTACATTTTCACAAAATAAGTCTCAAACTGCAAAGATTCTTGCCAGTCCAGGATTCTTCTAATTGCATTTCCTGACACTTAATAAACACATTTTTGAATATTTTCCATATACTTAACCTGGAATAAGTTGGGGGGAAAGAATTAGGAGAAGATAGCTTAATGAACACTGGAATAAGAGAAAAGGAAGAGTATGAGAGGAAGAGGAAGAGAAGTAGCACTTAGGTATAATAGAGTGAGGAACAATAAAATTTCTTGCCTAGATGAACTTGATACAGATTGAAGAAATACTGATGTGGAAAGATCAGGAAAAAAGACAAAAAGATTTATATGAGGCAGGAGAGAAAGAGTAGTGGAAGTGCATGGTCAAATGGGTTTTTAATCCATGAAGTCATCGCTTTTCACTAGTAAACAATAATATAAATTTTAAAAAGCTAGCAGTGGCTGGTGGCAAGAGTGACAGCATATTTTTCAGTTGCTAATATATGAAAGAGACTACGACCCGGAACAACAGATGCAAGCTACAGGAAAAAAGATTCCACCTCAACATTAGGAAGAACTTCCTGACAGTAAGAGCTGTTCGACAGTGGAACACACTCCCTCGGAGTGTAGTGAAGTCTACCTCCTTGGAGATCTTAAACAGAGGCTGGATGGCCATCTGTCAGGGATGCTTTGATTCGGATTTCCTGCATGGCAGGGGGTTGGACTGGATGGCCCTTGTGCTCTCTTCCAACTCTGTCATTCTATGATTCTATGAAAAGCATTGATGGCTACATTTGGTTGTATCATGACATGGCTTCATCCACACTGAATTTCCCATATGTGGTGATGCATCTGGAGACAGAAAAAAATAAAATGTCTAGAGAAAAAAGTGGGCCATTTCCACTGAGACAGTGTAGATACCAGTATAATGCTATTTGTGATAATATCTCAGCTGAAACACTGGTGGCCTTTATGCTCTTGATCACATTTTGGAGGAAATTCAAAATCTGTTTCCATAGTAACAGGAACAGAAATAGCAGCCTTCAGCAATGTAATCATAATTCAGCTTTCAGTTCTTGAATCTGCATGACCAATTGAAAACAACTTCTATTAATCAGTGGTTTCAAAAATTAGAGTGCAGACAATCTGTGACTTTTAATAAATTATAAAAAAGACATTATGATGCTGTTTCATTATGATGCTCTTCTGAATACAGTTTCTCAGGGAAATCTTGACCACTGAGTAAAAAGAGACAAAAATTGAGCAATACAAAATCATAATTATCATCACTATGAACACAAATAAGTCAACATTTAGCATTTTAAAAGCACAACACAGACATGTCTAAGGTTTTAGCCCTATAAAAGTTTAGTTGGGAATAAAACACATCAGATTCAGTGGAGCTTACTGCTGGGAACGGATGTATAGAAATGGACACTTTGGTGTACCTAGTGGGAGAAACATGCGGTGTCATTAACTTCTTCAATCAAAATCTATGGAAACTGAAAATCTTAACCTCCTTTCCACTCCCTAATCACACTATAATTAGATCTATGGTCCACATCTATGCTTTAAACCCACAGTAGAATAGATCCTTTGAATTAATTATTGAATTGTAAATCAACATTTATGTAGCTCTCATCTCAATGGGTCTGCTCTAGTTGGGACTAGAAATTAGATTCAAGTCTTTGGTTTTAGAATCAAACAAGCATCCTTGAACTATTGACTGTGAATGCAATTATTTTTTTAATGTACAATGGAGCTGATTTTTTCTAACGTTATTCAAGTCTTGTTTTTCAAACCTATTTTTATAAGATGCTAATTAGGTGTTCACAGCAATATCCCAAGACAGACTCAACATTTTTCCTTAATTAATTGCAGACAAGATTTCCAGCATCCTCTAAATTTATTTCTTGTTTTGACTGAAGAAGTCAAATGACTACTGTGTGTTTAATCTATGATAATTTATTAACATCCTAAAGTCATGAAATGCCTCTAGAATAGGGATGCATTCCTTTTGCCTCAGAGAAGAGTCACCATGGAATAAATACAACACACAACAATTGGAAGGAAAAAGGCCACAACTTTATTTAACACAACTATAACAACCAAAACGTAGGGTTGGCTCTAAAGCATGAGGTCTGGATCTGTCATCCATCAACCCCTGATTGATGGATGAAGCCAAGTACTTGGTCACGTCCAAGCTTCGGGATGACAGAGGGATAGATTAGTTAAATGCCCATCTGTACCAATAATTGGTCATGCGATTGATCGCATCTCTGCATATGCGAATGTTTGCATCTCCATGCTTTGTCAAGAGCGGATGCTGTATCGATGTTGCCCCATGACCGGGGCACCACATGGCCTTAAATAGGCCTCTCATCCAATGGGAGGCCGGGATGGGGCGGAGGACCCACCTCCCAGCCTCCCCACCAATCCCGGGTGGCCTCACGTGATGACGCCGCCCAATCAGGAGACACTTCCACCTCCCAGCGACTTCTGGGACATGTAGTCCCAGCCAGTGGGGACGGAAATCCTTCCCTTTCCCCCACCACTAGCCAATCACGGCTCGAGCAGCCCCACGCACGGGCTCCTAGGGCTGCTCAAGTCAGGAAGAGCATGGCCGGCGAGCCGCGTCTCTCCTCCGTGCGGCAACTGGGCTGTCCTGGCAAGTCGGGCAGCTTCCTTTCTCATCCTTTGTGAAAAACAGTGCTTGAAGAATTGATCAATTGACACAAAATATGTAACTTTTAATGGGCAAAATGTATTGGGCCACATTTTTTTACATAATTTGTAAAATTCTTACATATGGGAGAAATAATTTGAAAAATCATAATATTCATGGAATTGGGGGGGGGGCATTCACACTTACTTTTTTGTATCAAGAAGATCCGAGTCTCCCAGGTGATGCAACACTGGATCCATGTTCTCAATATGGGGGCATCAGTTTTATGTCACTGAATCTCTCTGAGGCCATTTAAACCACCTTCCTGTTCACACTAGCACCCACTGGAAAGGAAACGGTGCTGCCACAATTTCCTGAACTGCTACTGCATAAAGATGTGGTAAGGGACCCAATGTAAAATGCACCAGGTTAAGTGGATTTTTCTGCAGACACTCCTCTCAAACAACGCTAGATGCATATGGTGCCAGTCTATATATATATCCCCTCTCCTGATTGTGTGTACTAAGCAGGGTTGAACTTGGATGGGATGGGAGTCTGACATTTATATATATAGTGGACATAACATATCTTGTGGAATTTGGGGATTTGTAGTTTTGTGAAGTGTATCATCTCTATTACCATCAGCATCTCTCTTATTTTTTTAAGGATATTTATATTTAAAAGAATGATCTCAGTTGCATATAATAATGGTCCAATATAACAAAAGCAGGAAAATAAAAACAAAAAAGGACCTAAAATAACCATATTAGTTCTAAGTTTCTATAAAAGCTGATCAAATGAACAAATATAAGTCCATTTGCAAATTCTGTCTATACATTATTCATTCAAATATTCCAAGCATTGTTAGATCTTCTATCCATTGGATCACAGGTGGATAACATTTTTCCAGTAATGAAGTATTTATCATAGTTTAGAGCTTAAATGTCAGCAATTTAGACAGAATATTTTTAAATGAACATGTTAACATTTTAATTCTAGGATGGTGGCCTGGCTAGGTATTAGAAATCCACAGCATGTACATATATATTTGGCTATTTATATATTTCTCTTAAATATCTTTAACTGCCTTTTCCAGTGCTGTATTCTATCTATATATTCTTGATAAAGGGATGAAACAGATGGGCAGAAAAAAATAGCTTGAAGCTGCCTTTTCAGAAGCTGCATTGAAATCACATCAACCACACTGCCCAAGGTGGCTGGAGTGAACATGTCATGACCATGCAGTGCAGCTTCAAGATGTGCCACTGGCTACTTTTTTAAAACTGCTTGACTACCATTCCTGTTCACCTTCACAGGAGCAATCCACTGGCAACTGTCATCCCATTGGGTGGCTGTCCCTGTGAACCTGCACATACTTGCATGTGCAACAATCCACGGGAGTGTCAGAGCAGAGGTGTGCCCATGCAGATGCCGGCAAGCTGCAATCATGCCCCCTTCACCCCATGCTCCCTCTTTGACTGTTTGTTTTGTGTATGTTATACTCATCTCCATGAGAGGTGTCACAGTTTCTCTTTGGGGCATTGCCACCCTCATTGCTTGGGTATGGCAGCCCCATCCCTTTTAAATGTGCTCCTTCCTGTAGGTTGCCTTGAGAGTGGTTTCCAGCCAGCTTCAAAGCATGTGTCATTGAAATGTCCCACCTGGGAGTTGGCCAGTAACCAGCTTATGTTGACCATCAGTTTTGCACTAAAGTTATTTTTTCCTTCTGCTTTTCATTTTAAAAAATCTATAGTAGTATATCAATAATATTTTAAAGAAAAATCAGGACACCAACGGACATTCAACCCTACAAACAGGCACACATATTTAGCTACCCATATCCAAGTCCATTCCTCACATCAGTTCCTTCCACATGTTCTCCTCGATGTCAATGAAACAATCTCTGAGTGAATGGTGTGAAAATTAGAGCCTAGCACCCAAGTCCAAAACACATTTACTTGACAGCATGTCTCATTGATTTTTGCTTTAAATCAAGCATGCTTATGATTTCAGCCTGAGGTGGAAATCTTGAAAACAAATTGGGAAATAAAATGAGTGGCAGTAGCATTGAAGCCATTCATACCATTTGGGGAATCTGTTAGAATCAATGGGCTATCACAGTCTAAATGACCTGCAGTTTTGGCCTGTTACAGACTGCCAAAATAAAGCTGCTTGGGGTCTCTTTGGAGGTATGCTGTTTAAATGATGCATGCATCCTAAGAATCTGGAAGCTGCGCCAAAGCTGCACTCCAGTGCTTAGGAATGGAGTTTGGCTTTGGCGCGACCTCTGGACTCTTAGGACCCAGGCATCATTTAAATAGCATACCTCCAAAGAGACCCGAAGCAGCTTTATTTTGGCAGTCTGTAACAGGCCTTTGAATCACTGGTGTTTAATACCATTGGCTGTGGCTAACCATGTGATTTGGTTTACAGTCTCCAATGTTAACACTGAGAAAACAACTTGAAGAAAATAATGTAGGTTGCAACTGGAAAATAATTGTCATGAATAAAGAAGATTTAAGCACTGAAAGGGCAATACAGAAAGAAACCATGCCAGGAAACAGCTGGCAGCCAAAAAATAGATACTGAATAAAGAAAACATACAAAAGTTCAGTGAGGAATTATTTTGAGGTGGGTTTTCAATTTTGTTTTGTTCTGTGGTCATCGATTTGGCTTCTTCTTCTTAAATTAAAAATGGAATTAAAGAATATTTTGTATGAACCCAATACTTATCAGGCCTTTGACAATGCACTTAACAGATCTCTAAAATGGTATATGTGGGGGATGGAGGGAAGAACCCACTCTAAAACACAAAACAAAATATAGGGCTTGCAAAACATACAACATCTCATGAACATGTCAATCCAATTAGTATTTCTTTCTGAATCTCTGAAATTTTAAGACTAGTAGTTTGCTTGAAATGCATTACATTTAAAGAAAAGAAAAGAAAGATGAGCCATCTTTTTTTTTTTTTTGAATATTTGAATATCAAATGAGATTTGCTCCTTAGGTTTTTACCTATCACTCTCTTCCTATCCAATATAAGGGAGGTCAGGCAAGGGGTATTTATTTACATCTTATTGGTTCCATAATCATCTCCATTAATTACTAGACATTTTCCCTTTTAGTGCTCACTTGCTGATGAATGAGTAGGATGACTGCTTTTTAAATATTTGGATACACTTTCTTTTAGAACACACAGAAAAGAGAGTAGCTGCTGAGTTACTTCCCTTTCTTCCTTGCTGTTCATTCCTCAATATTAAAATGAAATCAGGATGATTAAATCTTCAGTTTAATGCATATATTCTTTTGTCTTTGGCTTTCACTCCATTATTAAATCTAAATTAAACCCTTATTTGGAGGCACTTAATTTCAGTTGTTATCCTTTTATTTATTTATTTATTTCATTTACTTCCCAGATGGCAAATTCAAATCAAATGTCATTACAGCCTTTGGTTAGAAACAAAAAGCATCTCTGTCTATCCTCTATTCTATGTCTAAGGAGCCCTGGTGGCGCAGTGGTTAAATGCCTGTACTGCAGCAATTCACTCGAAACCAGAAGGTTGCGAGTTCAAGACCAGCAAAAGGGCCCAAGCTCGACTCAGGCTTGCATCCTTCCGAGGTCGCTAAAATGAGTACCCAGACTGTTGGGGGCAAATTAGCTTACTTGCTAATTAGCTTACTTGCTGTTCACCGCTATGATCTTTGGAATAGCGGTATATAAATAAAACATATTATTATTATTATTATTATCCCCATTGTGACTGTTCGGTATGTTTCTCTCTCTCTCTCTTGCTCTCTCTCTCTCACACACACACACACATCATGATAATTATAATTTGAGAAAACACTATTATTATTTAATCAATATATTTTTAGACGAAGAAAATGGAGCTGCACTCCTTGATAATCTAAACTAAGTGAAATCACAGATGATATTAAAAAGGCTATTGAGATGGATCTCTTCCGGCAGGCCTTTCCAGACTAGACTAAATCTGTTAGACTTGCCTCCCCCTACCGACATTGGAATCAACATTGATATCACCATCCCCTTTCCCCTTCCCTCAACCAGAGGGACTTTGCATTAATCTGCCTATAATTTTATTTTATTTACATTGGAATGTTTTAAATTCTCCTACTGTTTAATCTCATTTTATGAGTTGATCATTGTTTTTATGATTGGTGGGAGGGTTGGGGTTTGGGGGTTGTTTTAATTGTAATTCAACCTGTATACTTGTTGCTACCAGCACAGTCCTACTCAGGAGCTTGCTCCATGAACAAAGTCTCCTCCAAACATACATTTAGGTATGCCATCACAAAATTAAAATGTCTTACTTCAAGTTTCCCTTTTGCTGTTACTGCCAACACCACCCTCAAGCTCTTGGGCTTGGCTGTTGGAGAAAAAGTCATATCATAGCTCTCAAACCTTTCCTGGGGGAAACGTTTTGCAACAAGCCTTGCTTTGTAATTTTGAGTACCATCTGGCATTTTCTTCTTCCTGTACACCCACTTGCACCCCACTATTGGAGGCAGTGTCATGTGATGTGCTTGACTGTACATCTTCTTCAGCCTTAGGCAAATCCACCCCTCCACTTCTGGCATTTTGTGGCACAATGCCCAGTGGAACAAACACATCCTGGTTACAGTGGATTCCCTCCCAACCACAATGTTTTTCAAAATTTGAGCTTCTGGAGAATGTTATTCTGCCATGGTCCATCAAAAACCTGTATTTATTGCCTTCATAGCCAACAAAGCAAAGCATCCTCCACTTTGGCTCTCCCTGTTTGTGACATTGAGGTGGAACAAGCACATTTGCAAATTGAGCAAAAATTCTTAAATGATTCAAATTGGGTGCAGAACCATACAATAGGAAATACAGAGTTTGATTAATGGCTGAACTCCACATTTGACTGATGATGTCACATGCTGTAAGAGTGGCCTCTCCCCACAGGTGTACAGGAGCCTGTGCATCCAGCATCAAACAATCATGCATTTGACTGATGACCCCAATGCACCTTTTGGCCAGACCATCTTCCTGTGGAGTGGCAAGATTTGTGGTCATATGGTGAATGCTCTTTATTTCAGCCAATTTTGCACATTTCTGCTGAGGAATTTGCCTCCTTGGTCAGTCACCAATGCACCAATTTTATGTGGGAACTCCCTCTTAACTGAGTTTACCGGCTGCTTAAATTTTGCAGCTGTCTCATCTTTGGATTTTAACAAAAAAAAACATACCCATACCTTGTGTGCCTATCAACATGTATTTGTTGCCATCTTCACTGGGCTTAAAGGGGCAAGCCAAATTAGCATTGACCACATGAAATGGCCTTTGGGTGACACACTTGCTTTCCTTGGGCACAGGAAAACCTTTCAGTTTTATCTTTTTGCACACTGAACAATCCAAATGCCTCATAAAGGGGTTTGCCTTTAAATTCGGACAGACCTTTTCCAGTTTGAGAGAGATCTGAAAAAATTTGCATGTCCCATCAACCTATGCAAGTAATGGGCACAATTCAAATGTAATGGGACATTAGACACATGTGCACACTTTGCTTTTGCCTCCTCGCAGAACTCTGCAGCATGGCCTCGAAATTATGCCACTGGACTTCCTCCAGGATCCACCCTGATACCAGGTCTAGGATCAGGTTTCACTCTGCAATGTTCTACAGGCTGTACATCAGGAAATCCCACTCCTTGGACAAACTCCTGAGCAAAATGTAAGCCTTGTGAGCTTCTGGAATGAACAGAACTACAAACAGCAACTTGTGTAAACAATTCCTGCATGCTGCTAAGATCTTGCGTTACAGATTCGCCCTCTTGCAGCTTGTAGCTGTAGAAATGCTTCACCCAAATCATGCAGGACAATGAGCTATCGGGCTGGTGGACTCTCAAAGCATTCTATAACTCATAAGCAATTCTTTTCGCTCGCACGTAAATCAGTTGGGATGGTACCTGAGACATTTTACAGCCTGGGGCAAAATTTCACTCACACCCCATACTTATCCCATTCTTCTCCCATCCGTAAACAGTAAAGGATTCATCATATGGTATTAACAGGAATTTTCATTAATATCAAATGATGGGTCTATTACTATCTATGAATGGGATAAGCATGTGGAGGTGTGACAATCTCTCCCACCTTGCATCACATGAATAATACAGTTTAACGACAGGATAAGGATGCTTTGCTCATGTATGATAATCTCCTAAGGCTTATTGAGCAATGTGCTATACTTTCTGAATGATGTGCTATTGACTTCATATGTTTCCTGACTCTTGATTTGGTGTGGTAACTTAAGTTGGGACAAAACCTATGAGTCACATATTACAGTCTTATTTATCATGAAGTTTGTATTGGATTTCCCCACCCCCTGTAGTATTATAACTAATTACCCAAAATTAAATAGAGTGCATTCTTCAGATGGATGTCTGTTAATATCTTTGTAGAGTGACTGTTTAAAATAAGAAGGCAGATCTGACAGGTGGGAATAAAAATGATTTGGTTAGCATGGGTGATCACAACATTTTGAATACCTTTTGCAAACAAAATCAAACCCTCAAACCTTTTATAGCTTGGTCATTTGATTTCATGCCTTTCTGCTATACCTCTTGCTTTTTTGTCTTCCTCTATTTGGCATTATGTAGAGGTTTGCATATTTAGATAGGTCTATGTTGGACAGAGTTCATTCTTACAGAAGGCTCTTTCCAATTCATGTGCAAGTGGAGATGATGGTATTTTGTATCCCTCTGGTAATGTTGATGGTGAGGTGTCATGCCAGGATGAGCAACCACAGAGGCACCACTAAACATCTCTCCAAATGCAAATGAAAAGAATGAAGCCCCTTATCATCTGAATAATAATAATAAATCCAAGCATTGCCTCACAGAATGCCAGTAGGCATATTGCATTTGTTTTTGTCAGCTGATGCTTGGTAATGAATTGATTCATTTTGTAATATTTATAGCTTTATTTGATATCAACATGCCTTTGTTGTTTTCTCCTATCACTTATTTTGGAAAAGATTTTTAGCAATTACATTTGGAGTCATACTTTACTTCACTTACAGTCAGACATATGCACATCAGCTTCTTGCAGTGGACAAATATACACTTTGTAGCTACCAGTTAAATGAGACCATGCTGTTTCCCAGCATTCCATCTTCACCCTGTTCAACTTTTTAGTTTAGGCAGGGGGCTGTGACCATATTCTTTGGTGAGTGGTGATACTTTAAAGAATTTCCTTTTTCTGACATTTCATATTTAGTGGTGCAGTGGAGCCAGGGTTCAGAGGACTGAGGTGAGTTTTTGATTAGTGTGCATAGTTATATATTTGTCACCTGGTGACTTTCTTCCCTCTCTTACTTATCTGAAGTTATCACAGTAGTTGGTGAGCTGATGAGTTTTCCAGTTACAAAATGTTACCTTGAATTCTCCTTGTTGTGGGAAAGTATTCTGTGTTACCTTGATCTTGATTGGCTAATTCAGATCCATTACCTTTACGAAAGAGGTGCTTCTGCTAAAAATGAAAACAAACGGACTTGGATTTTGGACTTTCAAGGAGGAATGTGGCTATTAGGAATGTCATACAAATGCCTTACTGTTGTTGCTCTGTTGTGTGCCTTCAAGTTGTTTCTGACTTATGTGACCCTAAGATGAATCTATCGTGGGGTTTCTTGGCAAGTTTCTCCAGAGTTGGTTTGCCTTTGCCATCCTCTGAGCTTGAAAGAGTATGATTTGTCCAAAGTCACTTAGTGGGTTTGCATGGTTGAGCCAGCAGTCAAACCCTGGCCTCCAGAATCATAGTCCAATGCTCATATTACTACACTGCACTGCTTAAACAGCAATTATTACCACTAAAGTTCTGTTCCCATAGCAAAAACCAGATACCTTCTGGCTTTTCTAGTATGTTTATATTTGTCATCCCAAACTGTATTGTTACTTTCTCAAGTACAGTGATCCAGTCTTTTAGAAAACACACACACACACAACTAGCAATATAGCTTGATTTTTAAGACTCACTGTAGCTGCACTGCGTTGCTTGCTTGAATATTTTCTAACTTTGGATAGCGTTTCTTCAACTGTGTTTTCCTGCTAATTGAAAGATCTCCCTCAAGAGGCATAATCTTTCAGGCACAGTTCCTTACAACATACCACAGATTTCTTCCACGCAATGAGAGATGGTGATTCAAATCTTAAATGTGGTGTTTCATTGATTAACTGGAACAAGAGAATTTAAACTCCAGGAAAACTGAATCAATTAAGTGACAGTCCTCAGATGAATGCTATTATATAAATAATAACTCTTTTCTTTTACTTGAGCCTTTCTAAGCAGGAACTGAGCCATTTCTAAGCAGGCAATGAGCTAACATGACAATTTATCCATCTTCAGCCATTTTGAACATCATCCTTTCTTCTTGAATAATGTCCCCTTAACTTGTGTCATTCTTCAATTTTTGTACACAAGAGCCAGGTAAGGAGATTATCACACCTGCGTAAGTGCATCCTGCATGCAGCCTAGACCCCAGCCATGCTTATCTACCCACTTTTCAAAAACTGCAAGCTCCCATTTTTGAAAAGCAGCTGGATAAGTGTGGCTGGGGTCCGGGCTGCATATGGGTTATACTCGCCCAGTCATGGCCACATGCAATAACACCCGGTTTTGATTTTTCAATCCTGCATCTATCCCAGTGGGATTTCCAGGTGCGATAATCTCCTAAATGAAACTTCCTCCAGAAAAGCCTCTGAATAATGGAGACTCTTGCTTAACTTCCACTTTGTATTGAGAGAAGTGAATAAGCAGCATAGTGATTATTTCGAGTATGATTCTACAGAGTTGGAGGAAGGCCGGGAATTTCTGAAAGTCAACTGTTGTTATAGATAGTTTGCAGAGTATTCTGGTTTAAAATTTTAAAAAAGATGTAATCTTACTTCAAGTAAAATCATAGAAATTCCTGGATCAATAAGCTCTGAAATAAATTATTGACTGAATGAAAGCCATATTTGAACTGTTCAGAATTACAGTTAATACAACATGAAATTGGAACAAGGGACTACACTTGAAGCATTAGTATAATCTCTGGAGCACGGATTCCAGAGCACAGCTTCTATTTTGCACATGGCTTTGTCCTTTCTTCTTCTTCTTCTTCTTCTTCTTCTTCTTCTTCTTCTTCTTTCCTTCTTCTTCTTCTTCTTCTTCTTCTTCTTCTTCTTTATATCCTGCTTCTCTGTGCAACACAACTGGGGTGGATTACATGTTAAAATACACAATCCTGTATCCCAATAACCCCCTTTAAATACAATTAAACAGTTTACAGATTAAAACATACCTTAAAATATTATACAAATTAACAATGGCTGTAGCTGAAATCAGGGAATAACAGGTTCAATTTATATGATGGATGGTTATCTATTGAGGAAAGACCTACCAGAAGAGATCCATCCTAACAGCTTTTTTGAAGCTGATTAAGGTGGTCATGTGACAAATCTCATCCGGCAGGCCATTCTATAATCTGGGAGCGGTTGCCAAAAAAGTTCTCTGGGGTGGTTGCAGACAATCTAGTTTTTATGGGTTGCAACAGATTCCTCCCAGAGGACCTCAGTGCATGGGGTGGATTATATGGAAGGAGATGGTCCTGAAGATAGGTTGGACCCAAGCCATTTAGGGCTTTAAAGGTGATAACCAACTCCTTGTACTGCACCCGGAAACTAATGGGCAGCCAGTGGAACAATCTTAAGATTGGTGTAATATGGTCTCTACTAGTTTTACCTGAGACCAGACTGGCTGCCATGTTGTGTACTAAGTACTAATTGAAGTCTACGAACTAAGCACAAGGGTAGCCCCATGTAGAGTGCATTACAAAAATTGAGGTGAGAGGTTACCAGCACATGCATCACAGTTTCAAAGTCCCTGACTTCCAGGAAAGGGCACAGCTGCCGTATCAGTTGAAGCTGATAGGAGGCACTCTTGACCGTCACATTTACCTGATTTGTCATCTGGAGTGATGGATCAAGTAACAGCCCCAGACTGTGAACACAGTCCTTTGAGGAGAGTGTGACCCTATCTAGGACTGGAGGTTGTATCCCAATACCTGAATTCGGGGACGGTACTCTAAGTACCTCCTTTTTGTCTGGATTCAGTCTTAATCTGTCTTTTCCTCAACAGTCCATTGCTGCCTTAAGACAGTCACTGAGAGGAGAAACACCATCTGAAGTCAAAGCTGTAGACCGAGACATAGAGAAATATATCTGGGTATCATCAGCATACTGATAACTTGTACTTTTCACATAGTACAATTTTTTCTAGGCTTTACAGTGCTTATGTAATAAGACAAACAAAGATATAGAGAAATCTATTTTTTGGACAGGTTTCTAATGCACACTACCATGAGAAGACAATAGCTTTGTAAGGTAGACAAGACATCGAAGGAGTATGGAGCAAGACTGGGTGAGATATCATTTTAGAATGAGATAGGAATTTAATAGAACAATATAAAAGCAAAGCCATAGCATATTAAACTGAACATACATCCCGCTCAAACTCAACTCATTTTCTGGTTTTATCAGTAGCTAAACTATTCATGACTATAACAAACCAGGGTGCATTTTATCCTGCCTTCTGGTGCTGTTGGATGGAAACCAGGGGTATAGCTAAAGGGGGATCAGAATGATGGCATAAGCCCCTCAAGTAAGAATACTGCCCCCTCCCCATGAAATTGTCCAAATCAAGTCATTTAGAAATACAGTTTAGGCATCCAAAGAAAAGGCTCAGACTGGAGACTTTATCACATGTGAGGAATTTCTCTTAATTTGAATGAAAAGAAAGTGGGGCCAGAATGCATTCACATGAATTCAATAGTTCAGCAAATTTATATGAATGCAAATTACATTCGAACTGGCTTCCCATTGCCCAAAAATAGCATGCCATTGCCCAAATTTGCATGTGGTAGTCTATCACGCAATAACGTGAAATCCCATGATTGCACTCGGACTGACTTCCCATTGCCCGAATTTGTGTGTAGTAGTCTATCACACAATAATGTTAAACCCTATGGTTGCATTCAGATGGCCATTGGATTATACTTCCAATTTCTCTTGTCTAATAAACTCCAAAGTTATGGAAAGGAATGCAAACTCAGCAAATGTTAGAGTTCTGGGTATGAGCTATTTTCAATACCTCGTGTTCTGGAATGCTAGAAATTTGGGGGCTGCTGGGAAATTTCATGGGGAGAAATGTTTTTTGAGGGGCGAGCTTACTCTCATTTTGTCACCCTGTAGCTACACCCATCAGGAAATTCCCAACATCCTAGCTAACATATCCTATATGAAGAATGATGAGTGTTCCAGGTCAAAACATCTAAAGACCTGCACAGTTTATGATAATCCTTTAAATAGAGGTCTACTCTGGTAATATACAAACTGCAAAAAAGTTGTTATGCATGTATGCATCTATCCACCAATGTGTATAAATCAGTGGAAACATATATAATTAAACACATTGCATTTGGAGTGATATTCTAATCAAATGGCTTTAGGATAACAAAAAGGATCACTTTTGAGAAACCTAATCAGTAATAGTAATTATAACTATTGAAGATAGTTTTAGCACAATCTTTTTGAAATGATGTGAGTCAGTCTGGTGCAGCTCTGTTGCTAGGAGACCACTACCATGAAAATAATTACGTAGTGTACTTATAAAAGAGAGACCCCGTTGATTAATACATAAATAAGAAGCAAGTATTCTCTTTATTGTTGGCAGAAACAAAACATACCTATCAAAGAAACCTGTTGGAAGCTAAGAGTGAGTGGAAAATTCAATTTATATGTTGATAAGGGAAGAAAGAAAGTTATACAGAATCAAAAGGGGGGAAATACCCCCAAGAATGGGAGGGCATGTCAACTATTTGATCAAAGTATTGTTGGCATATGAATCAGAAGAAAACACATATGTTGGATGGAACAAGGTAGTTGGTGTGATTCTTTCATTCTTCTCAAATCAAAACAGTCAATAACTTCAGTCCAACAAAATATGCTTCTAAGAGCATGGACTGTGTTCCATAAGCAGGTAAAAAAAGTTAGAATGCTGCTGATCAAAGATCTGATGGGAAAGAGAATTGGGATGTGTGAAAAAAATGCTTTATTTAGGAGTGTGGCTCTCTCCCTCCTTCTCCCACCCCCCGCCCCCTGTCCCCATACAACTTTATTCGTTGTTCATGGCATATGCTTTTGGAAATTCATATATTTTGTGGTTTGCGATGCATTTCTGTGAAAGGGGAGAAAATGTTTTCAACAAGATGCACATATTGGAAAAAACATGGGAAATCATTGTGTATCTACACACACCTATCTGCCAGCAGCTGTCTGACAGAAGAAAGTCATGCCAATAGGAGGGGATTTCTGCTAGCAGAAATTGCTTGTACTTAATCCTAACCACCTAGAGTCAGTACATTTTTTTAGTTAGGGTTGCACTTTAACCTCTGTCATGAACTATAGTTTGTACTGTTATTCATACTCTTCAAATGACTAGAGACAGTTACCACTTGCATTCATATTCCCTAAACCAGTAATGTTTCTATACAATATGATGGATTTAAAAACAAAACACCATTCATATATCTTGGTTTCTATCCAAAGAAATAGTGAAAATGATTCCTTCCACACAATATAATAATAATAATAATAATAATAATTTGTTTTATTTATATACCGCTATTCCAAAGATCATAGCGGTGAACAGCAAGTAAGCTAATTAGCAAGTAAGCTAATTTGCCCCCAACAGACTGGGTACTCATTTTAGCGACCTCGAAAGGATGCAAGCCTGAGTCGAGCTTGGGCCCTTTTGCTGGTCTTGAACTCGCAACCTTGTGGTCTTGAGTGAATGGCTGCAGTACAGGCATTTAACCACTGCGCCACCAGTTATAGCACCCTGATTCCTCTTTAACTGCTATAAGAACATCCCATGAAACATTGGTATTTGCAGTGGAGGAGAGGCATTTTG
This sequence comes from Sceloporus undulatus, assembly GCF_019175285.1. Lineage (NCBI taxonomy): Eukaryota > Metazoa > Chordata > Lepidosauria > Squamata > Phrynosomatidae > Sceloporus > Sceloporus undulatus. The sequence goes on from NC_056524.1 coordinate 121,965,958, forward strand.
AAAGGTCAGCCAGCTCTAGTGCCTCACCAAATGACAAGTCGCAGGATTCCATAGGATGCAATCATTGCAGTATAAGTGGAATCAGTGTGCTGTATCTGTGCAGTGCAAAAGGCCTCCAACAAAGATTATGAAAGGCAAAACCAGGTATGTACTCCATCCATCTCTAGATCATTTCTAGAACATTTTCCCCACTCAGTTTCCCTTGAAATTCTCTTCTTCATCCTCACCTCACACCTCTGTTTTACTCCTTGGCAATTCACCTCTTTTCAACAAACACTTCCTACCCCATCAGTTTCTGCCTGTCCTACTCCTTATATTTCAGGTACTACAACAATGCCTAGTGATTTCTGATGCATGTGCTCATGGCTAAATAAACACTTCCACTATCACACTTCACAAACAGTGGTGTACTTATATGGAGGATATCTTTCTATATGGAAAAATACACGTTTGAAACATTAAACTGCACTATTTCCTGTAGTATTTTCAGCTGCAGATTGTTGTAACAGAGAAATAGCACTCTGAAATCAATTAAAATATTATACATAAGCAATTTATTTTCTAATTGTTGGCATATGTTCTCAGCATAACTGGGCTTAAACTAACTATTCAGTGTCATAGTTGTGTGTGTGCTTCTGTGTGTAATTGGCAAGTGAATTGATCACTGAGAATTTTTGCTTGCAAGCCTTAACTGTGTGTGTTAACTGAATGACTTAACTGCTCTAGGAGTCAGATGTGATCATACCAGATCATGCACTATAATAGGTGACAGCTTTAATTCATAGGAACATCAGTAGGAAACATCTTGTTGTGTGTTCTCACTATTTACTTTTGATGGATAGTCCAAACCAGAAATGTGATGCATGATGCTCACCAGAATTTATGAGACAATTGCCTTAAATCTACAGGTTAGCTATGTGCCTAAGAATGTTTCTAGTAGTATATATGTACAAGCTACAATTCTCCCCAGAGGCTCATGCTTTAATCTCAGTGGGATCAATAGGTACATTAGAAATGGCAGGTTTGCAATTTTCTTGTAAATATACTTGTTGTTTCCATGTTTCACCTGTATCTCAAATCACCAAACTAGAAGCTAGACATAGGAATAACTTCATCTGCTACCACTGTGGCCTCAGAGGGAGAGAAGAGGCAGGCACAGTTCCACCATGCCTAGGCCCAGAGGCAGATGAAAGAGGCATCTCTCCTTCCATCTTAACTATTACCACCCTGGCCTCAGAAGGAGAGAGGAATTGTCCAACACAGCACCACCATGCCTATATCCAGAAGCAGGTGGAAGACCTTTCCTCCATTCCAATTGCCACCACCATGACCTTGGAAGAGTATCTACTGTACTTGATCCTCACATCCATTTCCTTCTCCTTTTGTGTCATGTATTTTTAGATTACAAGCCTAAATACAGGAAGCTGTCTAACTAACAATCTGCTAACCCTGACTGAGAGCCTTTGTGACTGTCTGAATGAATGAAAGAATGAACGAATAACCTGACTTGGTGCTCAACCATTTTAGAGCAGGATGGGTCTACTAATATTATTTTTTGAATCCACTCTTCCTGCTCTTCCTTTTCCTCCTCTTCTTTTTGGATCAGGAAAAAAAATGGAATGTCGATTATTCAACATCCCAGCCTGCTACAAATCAACCAGTTCCTCAAATTTTGCATGATTTTTTTTTAATCTAGCCATTTCCCCAGAATATTAGTAGCCCTATGATGACAACTTTATTCTAAGCAGATACACTGGAAGGAACCCAAGCTGGTTTGAAAATAGACAAATTCAGGAACAGATAATTTCAAGAAAAGTTAAAAATTAATCATTCGTTAAATTATTCTACATCAATGGATTTATTGAGATTTTCACATGGGGATGAGATAAGGACAGGATCACTCTCCCATCCTTATCCCATCCTTAACCCATCCATGATTGTAATGGTGTGATAGGCTTTCAAATCATAGTGCCAATCCCACCATTAACTTGTCATTAAAGTAGCATTGCATTAATGCAAACATCTGTTATTGCAAAATGCTGGCCAATGTCATTTTAATGACAGGTTAATGGCAGGATAATGATGGGATCTGCGCAACTTCATGATCTGAAAGCCTTTTGCCTGACTGCCATCATTCATGCTTCCTGGATGGAATAAGTGCGACTCCCATCTGAAAGTCCTTCCCTCGATTACACTGGAAGGACGGGAACATGATGAGAATATGATGGGACAGGGACAGGATGTCCCTTGTCTGATAATATCTTATATCTCAAATTCATTTTCTCCCTACCCCTGCCCCAATATTTATATTATCATCCACTAAATTAAAAACCACATTGAAAGCGTTGCTAAAAATAGCCACTCCATTATTCACAATTTGAGATTGAATCTTTGTTTCACCCACCACAAATTTATAGCTCACTGTCATCTTAGTGTAACTCAGCAAAAAGATCAATTTGACTGTTGCTAGCCATGCAGCTATTTTGGTTCAAGTGTATATTCAAAACTGTCTTTCCTGGAGCTTTACAGAAGACACAGTCAAGGTCATAAAAAACTAGAGCATGACCTTTGTTCCACTGTAATATTGCTAAAAATGCAAGTTTCACGGTTTTGTCTATAGTTTAAAATGGAAGGCACAAAAGTCTTTCCATAGCTTGTAAGATCTCAAATCTGAGAGACAGCAAGGTCAAATACATGGCTGATTAATTAAACAGGGAAAGATTTTTATATACCTGGTGGCAGTCCATGTTTTTTGTCATCTACTATCTAACAATTCACTGTTAAGATTAGGAACCTGAGGTCATAGGAAGACCTCTGCTGGGCCAGACCAAAGACCTAAGTAGTCTAGCTTTTGTCTCCACAGTCATCAATTTGATTTGTGTGGGAACATTCCAAGAGAGGATTTTATTTTTTACATCACTTTACACTTGCTTAGTCTGAACTTATTTGTTATCTTAAAGTGTATTTTGAAGCTCTTTGCTTTCATCTTTTACTTTACTCACTTTTCTTGACTTGGCATTACCAGCAAAGGTGGGCAGCTCTCTACTCAGTCCTGAATACAGATAGAATATTTGTGGACCAGTTCTAAAGACAAAAAACATTATGGCCCCAAAGCATTATGAATGAAAAGAGTATTTCAATACACACACACTATATATATATATACACATACACATACACATACACACACACACACACACACACACACAAACACACAGGGTCAAAACTCAAGTTTCAAGCTGCTCCCAAAAATGGTCCTGAAAAATGTGTCCTGAAATAAGTCCCCAAATGTTATGAAGTCTTCAAAAACTGAACAATTATTGAAGATTTTCTTCAAACTGCTAAGAAAATTGACTAAATTTACTGACTGCTTCCTTTGAGAAGAAAATTAGTGAAGAATTACATTCCTATACTACATATGCTTGTGGTTCATCCAGTGTAATAAATTAGATTTATTTATTTATTTATTTATTTATTTATTTATCCTCCCTGCTTTCTGTTTTATAATTGGTCACCAATCCATACAAACATAGTGAGGGAGAACAGAACGCCTCTTATTTTTCTTCAATATTATCTCTGCTTCTATAGGCTTGCCAGTTTTATTTTTAATAATGCTTTTCAGTTATCTTTACCTGCTAATTTCCCAAGCTAATGCCTTGGTAAACCTTGGTTTAGTAAAACACTTTTTGGCATAACTTCATAAATGCCTAAGATATTATGAATCTAAATTAATTGAAAATCAATTATTCCCTGAGATATTATTTCATTGAGACATACACATCTAAAAGAGTTACGTGTGAAAGGCACTTCAGTTTTCACAGTGTCCTTCTCCCTTGTGCATCACTCTGCCATGTCATGGCTCCTATCTTCTGCTGTGCTGAATGGCTACCTGATTCTCAAGAGTAGATTTTCATAAGTGCAAGGAACTGAAGAATAAGGGTTGAGGAGGAAACCTTTTCTACATAAGTAGAAATCTGCTTGTATATCTGTAGATATCTCCATAGTTCAGAGAATGATGACTTATCCATGTGGTACTTGTCATAACTAGTAGCTAGTTGTCAGATACATAATTAGAGTGGACATAGAGGAAAAAACTGACTTGTAATAGGACTGAATCATTGTCTATAATTATTATTGAACATATCATGAGATGAAGAGATTACTAGGATAGCAGCAGTAGCAGCAACTATAACCGCATGGTGGGTTTGTATTGAATAAAACAGTTGGTCATTTCAGAACAAATTCAGTGAACTCCACAAACAAACTGCAACATGCCTTTCTTAAACAGTTCAAAATATCCTTAAGTAAATGTTTTGTTGATGATTTAAGAGCATTCTTCACTCTTACCACTTCTACCTCTCTCTTTAAACTGGGATCAATAAGAAAACAAAAACAAAAACAAATAATCTCTGAATCATAGACAGGATTTGGTTTTATATTTTTTGTGCTCCTTGTCTCATATTTAAAGATGGACAAATTACTCTCAATGGCGGGATTCAGACTGCCCAAAAGGATGGTCTGCCGCCACCCTAGTTTGCTGCCTGAGGGAACCGCAGAATTTCTTCAGCATTTGTATTTGTATGTACAATGAAAGATGTGTGTGTGTGTGTGTGTGTGTGTGTGTGTGTGTGTCTTGTGGAGAAACTAGACTGCTCCACCTCCTTACTGCATAACTAAACTGTGATTTACAGATAGGTGCATGTATCCTCTCCATTACATACAGAACAGTCCCAACCAAATGAGTGACAAGGATAAGCTATGTGGACTGTCCCTGTTCCTACATGCAGGTACCCATATCCCTGTCATAGACACCTTCATCTACCCAAACAGAATGGGAAAATCTGTAAGAGAATACCATAGGAAGAGTTCATGCAAAATGCATTAGTTGGTTTACTGATGTGCAAGATCACAAAATACCTAAATACCCTAAAGGCACTAGATCCTGTCTGATCTTGGAAACTAGATTGTTAGTACTTGGATGGGAGACCACAAATGAATGCCAGCTTCTGTAGGCTATGTTTCAGAGAAGGGAATTGGCAAAAGAACCTTTGAGCATTCCTTGTCTGGAAAAAAAAAACAACACCTTGAAATTCATGCAAAAGATCAACAGGCAGCTTGAAGGCTGTCTCACACACATTTTAAAGATCAGACATCACTGATCTTGCACCAATTGCACTGGTCTCCAATTTGTTTTGGAGCTCGGTTCAAGGTGCAAAGCTTCAAGTGTTTTGGGGGCTAGGGCTTCTGAAAGACCAACTTTTCCATATGAATGCTTAAAAGAAATCTTCTACATATTACTGTTAGCAATGACAGTTTTAGCAATGAAAGCATGGGCAGAATTCAATATCTTTGCAAATTGTCTTTCCTGCCTCCTCAGAAAGGAATGAACTTCTAGTTTCAAAAATAGACTTGAAGACTAATTGTCCCTGCCCTCCTTTGACATAAAATTGCTCTCTTTTTAGAAAGCAGGTGAAGAGCACAGTTGTATACACAGTCCCTCAAAAATTGTCATTGAGTTCAACTGGGCTTACTGTTGGCTAAATAGATATATGCCTGAAAGTAAATTTGTCCTGGAAATATTCCTGCTTCATTTTCTCTTCTCTGTCTCTGTCCTGCCTCATCTCCTCCCCATACATCTAATCTCTATCTCCCTGTTCCCAATCCAGCCAAGATACAAAATGCAGTTGCAAAAAGCTGCTGACCATGCAAGCAATACAAAAAGCAACTACTGCCATCTTTCTTTTCCAAATGCTCAGATTGTGCTAGCACGGAGGAATGTTGCTTTAAGCCATTGATAGCAATGTCACTTAGCATTGCTGCACACAGTGTCTGTTTGTGTCCGTGTCTCTGTGTGTAGTGCAGAGAGCAGTGGCTCACTTTACTATTTAAATCCCTAACACTCCAAAATGTGGTGTCAACTGCAGCTCTGGCTTCATTCATTGGCTAAATGGACTGATAAACCATAGAGTAGCAGGCTTGTTTCCTGCCAAACATATGGCAGAACAGACACTGTACTTTTGCTTTGTATCACATTCTGCAGGGCTAGATTTACCAAAAAATTGGAATCCAAGTTTCCTAGTTGTATGAACAGGCACCAAATAGTATGGTTGGTTTCCAGGTAAAAAACTAAGCAACTAGGCAATCTAGCAATGAAGCCTGCCATTCTTTTTTTCTTTTTTTTATATCTTACTGGTTATGAACCCTCCCTCTTGGGCTTATTCAGACTTTCTCACCTCCCCACCCTCCCACTAGACAGGAAATTAAAATTGTCTCATTCATCTCTCTCTCTCTCTCTTTCTCTCTCTCTCGCTCTCTCTCTCTCTCTGTGTGTGTGTGTAATGTGTACAGACACATTTGAACTCATGGACTTGGCGGCTGAATTAAACATCAATAGGCACTGTACTAGTAAATGTTAGAAGTGAAGACTTAAATAGGCTTGTCCTGTAGAAATGAGTGACAATCATTTGTCACCTATGAGGAATCCTACTCTTAAGGAAACATCTACTTTTGAGCATCTTCTTATACTCAGGCAGCCTTTTCACTCTTGATGACATTGGGGTTTAGTGTTTTAGCAAGTACCACAATCTACAGCAGTTACTACAATACTACAGGATAATTAAAAATAATCTTTAAAAAACCCCACTTCCTCCTCCACACAATGTGCTTCCTTGATATCCATGTCATGTTTCATGTATCTAGACTTCATAGTCTTGGAAATATGAAAAAGATAAACAGATTTTTTAAAGAAATAAATCTGTTAGCCTCTTGAAGCATAAAAAAGTGGAAGGGAGAAGGAGAAGGAAAGTAATGTGACAGCATCTTTAAAAGACTAAATAGCTTTGATTTTAGCATGAGCTTTAAAATCGCTCTGTACTGCATCTATGAAATCACATGCTAAAATAAAAACTAGTTAGGCTTAAAGGTGCAGTCCTTTTCTTCCTCTCCTTTCCACTTTTTTATTCTCTCTCTCTCTCTCTCTCTCTCTCTCACACACACACACACACACACATTTTTTATTATTATAGTTGTTTGTTCCTTAAAATACTATTTTATTACTAACTGTAAAATCTCTTTGAACTCACCCAACATTGTTCAGCATTATCTTGTGATGACAAATTTCCTTTCTGCATTTTATGGAATTTTGCCTTCTAAGCACACTACAGTCATCACTCTGGATTTGCTGACTTCCTATTTGCAGTTTTGAATTTCTGCAGATGGGAAACCAAGGCGGGATACACACCGCCATTTAGTACGTATAGGATACGTACTAGGGTTAGGAAGGGGCGGTGCTTCCGCACCCCCCTAACCCTAGTACGTATCCTATACGTACAAGATGGCGGCCCCCCTTCTACATGGGCGCCGCCATCTTTACGTACTGGACGCACAGCGTCCAGACGTGTCGCGGCGCCTATGACGTCGCGAGTCCGTGCCAGGCGCCTCGCGATGTCATAGATGCGCCGCAGAAAGAAGCTCCGAAATGGAGCTTCTTTTTTGCTCCGCGCGGGAGTCGCGCGGTTTGGCTGCTGCGGCTCCCGCACGGAGCAAATGGCGGCGGCGGGGAAGCGCCGCAAAGCAGCGGTTTGTACCCCGCCCAAGAGGAATCAAAATGATGCACATGCGGGGCTTTTTAATTTCCATGTTGCTGTTTTCCCCCTCTTTTATTTTGAGAAATGGATTGTGTTGAGTATAGACTGTTCTGTTGCTTCCTGCTATTATCTTTTTCTGTCTTTTTAATAAAGAAATAATTGATTTTGCTAAAAACTGAGCTTCCCCTTCTACCTCACTTTTACTTGGAGTCATATTGGTTAACTGTCTGTTTTTAAAAGTCCTGCAGAGAGTTAGTACCTTGAAAACCTCTCTCATCCCCAGACCAGTGAAACCCAGTGCACTGCTCTTGACAAAAGAGCTCTGATACTACAACAAATTACAAATCCCAAGACTCCATAGGGTGGAGTCATGACAATACTTTAATATGACAGCAGTCTATATCATTTGTATATCAGTATCATTCAATCTCATTATTATTTAATTACTGCCTTCATGTGATTATTCCTCTGCTTCTCAGGCAGGCAAGTGGTATGAGTGGCATGAGTCCACCCATCTCTTCCTCTCCCTTTTACACAGCAACCTGCTTTGTGAGGTGGTTACTTGTCCTCTATCCCAAAGCACAGGACTGCTATGTGAATGTGTACATAGTGATGTTGAGCTTCAAGAGTGGGAAAAAGCAGCCATCATAGCTGCCAACAGCTTCTTGAAGCTAGCTGCTTTTTGCAAATTCACACAGCAGTCCTGTGCTTCAAGAAAAAGGAGGGAGCAAGCTATTGCTGTGTGAATGCACACGCAGTAGCCAACCTCAGGAGGAGCTGCAATCACTGCTCCTCTCTTCCTGAAGCTCTATGTTGCTATGTGGACATTCACATTCACATTCATCCAGCTTCAGGAGGTGTTGACTTTGGGACTGTATAGACAGGCCAAAATAAAGCTGCTTTGGTCACTTTGGTGATATGCTGTTTAAATGACACACATATCTTAAGAGGCCAGAAGCTACGCCAAAGCTGTGCTCCAATCCTTAGCACTGGAGTGAGGCTTTGGCACGGTTTCTGGCCTCTTAGGACACATGCATCATTTAACCAGCATACGTCCAAAGTGACCCGAAGCAGCTTTATTTTGGCCTGTCTGTACAGGCTCTCAGTGTTAATCACTCATTCACCCCATTGCACCCAGAAGGTAGCATTTCACAGTGTGGAAAACAAATCACACAATCATCGATCAGCAAAGCAGATATTGTGGGGGAAAGTATAAAAAGAAATGAGGCCAAATTGGTATACTTCCATTTTTAAACTAGCTCAGTTGTATCAGGACAGCAAGCTGGTGTGGTAAAGTCCTATGTTTTATAAATAATTAAACACACCACTTGTTTTACCATATTAAAAAACTCATATGTCACTGGATATCCAATACTTTGTAAAGAAACAGCACATTAGCAGTCCACACAAGGATATGCTAAAAACCTAGAGACAAACTCTAGCACAAATGTAACAGTGCTTTTAGCTCACTGTATTCCTTCATAAATGAAATTAAGGAATTTTGGCCAAAAATAAAAGAGAGAAGCATGCAAGTAGCAAGGAAAGCAGTTTCAAAGAGATGGGCTAATCAGTTTTGGTTATTTAGCATTCCTAGCACATTACAACATGCTGCATAGTGCTTTAGAGGGCTTAACTCTCAAGAGACCCAAAGAGATGACAACAATATTCAGTGTTAGCAAGTAGTCAACAGTTTTTTCGGCAGCACATAACTCTACTGCAGAAACCAGAAAGGCAGAATCCAAATACCCAGACAATTCAGACAAAGAAAGAAAATGCTTGTGAACCATGCTAAAGCAGTGAAGAGGTCATAACTAAATGGTCAATCATATACCTGATATGGAAAAAGTCCCCAAGCTTAGCCTATTAGTTTCTTCTAATATGGTGGCTATACAGTTAAGACATTGACTCTAATGATCACAAAGTCAGCAGTTTGAGACCCAAGTGCTGTGTGACAGGGTTTGCTCCTGTCACTAGTCCCAATTTCTGCCAATCCAGCAGTTTGAAAGCATGCAAATGCAAGTGAACAAATGGGTACCACTTTGGTGGGAAGGTAACAGCATTCTGTGCAAACATGCTGGCCACATAACCATGGAGTCATCTTTGACAATGCTGGCTCCCTCGACTTAGTAACAGAGATGAGCATTGCCCCTATAGTCGGACATGAATAGACAAACTTGTCAAAGGTGAAATCTTTACCTTTACTTTTTTTGTTTTATCTTCTGCCAATCTCAGGCAGCAATGCTGAGAAATGCTGAATTAGTGGCAATGATATCCAAACAGGAGTTACTAGTTAAGCAACATGTTACACTGAAAATACATTTTGGTAATAAGTTCCTAAAACAAAACAAGGATCATCCAGTCAGGACTTCAGTGAGATATAAGAGTTTACCCAACCCTCTCCTAAACACTCAGCTCCCAGTGACTATATGTCTCCAACATGCCTGCTATTTGGCACAAGATAAATGTTGTCATTGACAATTGCAAGGTACTATTTGTTGAGACCAATAAAAGGAGCTGGGGGGGGACTTCCACCAATGTTGCTGTGATCCCCACTGCATGCTCTGTGCTGGTAATGAACACTCTTATTTTTTTAAAAAAGGAATAACATCATGCAACTAAATGTCCAACAATATCAGCCAGAAGATAGTGAGAGTTGTAGTATGACACATTTGGAGGACACCAGGATAGTTAAGACTGGTATAACACATAGTTTATCTCTCATGTAGCACTGAGATAAATGGAGAAATAATTCCATCCAGTTTACATTGATTTTACATGCACTTAGATAATAACATAGCACTCAAAGGAAACCACATATGTCTTATTAGTTTTTTATCTGAGGTTTTTCTCAAAAGCTTTTATTTTAATGCATTGAAAAATGATCTCTCTCTCTTTCTCTTTTTGTACAAAAAGATATGTCTATTTAACAAAAAATGCTCCTGAATGCGGGGAAAACACTCTTTTCAAATATAAAGAATATTTGAAAAAAGAAATTATTTAAAAAAAATATTAGCCACCCAAGATATTTTCATCATTCAAGCATATTTTTGGTCATCATTTTTTTTCTACCAAAAGATCAAGTTTGCACATACACAAAACCCTTTTTTTGAGAAAAATCTTTCATTTTCCTCCAAAAACTGAGTTTTTGAGTTAAAAATCATAGAAAAAGTGCTGTTACTCATTTTTTCATGTTTTCATTTTTATATGAAAAAATGAAATTAGTAAAAATCTGCAACCCCATTTAAGATGAGGATAGAATAAAAAATGGATCCTCTATAGCAAAACATAGAATATGTTTCTCTCTGTGTGCATACACATGTGTATTTTATGCAGATAACTAATGCTTTTACAATAGCAACAAGCAAGTATGGCAAATAAAGTGTTAAACCGGCATTAAATACCAGCATAGGGGCAGAGTGGGGGTATGGCATATTGACCCTGGCATCACACCAGCATTACACTGCACAGCCAACTGCATGGCAGGGGGCATCATAGTGCTATGTTGGCACAGCATTTAGACACACTGCTAAAGGAGTGCCAAAAAGCTGCCGCTGCCATGGCAAGGAAGCTTTTTTTGCTAGTGCTAAAAGAAACAGCGTTTTGCCACTCTTTTTAGCGCCAGCAAAGCACCAGATCGGTGCCGCGTTGTGTGGTTGCTGTGGCCCCAATCCAGTGAGGAAAGGGGTGGTGGGATGCTGCTCCAAAGGGGCAGTCTGTCAAATCTGTTTGAATCTGTACTCCTCAAGTGCAAATAAATATTATTCTCCCTTAACCATTTGGTCTTTCTTCAAATGCTGTTTCTGTAGTGGATTTTTCTTTCCAGACCAAAAATAGCTGTACAATTTCAACTTGTTTTTATGCTAAAGCAGCACTTTGAAGTTTGTGTCATCTACATGAGCAGCAAATGGAGCAGAAGCATTCTCAACAGGGAAGGTTTTATCCTCCTACCTTCCTAATCTCTTTTAATTCCCCCCCCCTCACTAAATTCACTTATCCCAAAGAGCTTTAAACTTTTCTGAGAATAAAATATATTGAAACTTTGAATGGTCATTTGAGCTGCACTTCACTGACATCCAGAACAGACGGACAAAAAAGCCGATATCCTGTAGCTCGGGGTTGTGGCGTACACACGATGAATGCCCCCAAGCCAGCAGGAAACCACCATGCTGGCTGTTTACATGGTGGCAGCTTTTTGGCACTCTAGTGGCATGTTTAGATGCTGCACACTGCAGGAGCACTGAAAAGCTGCTGCAGCAGAAAGGGTGGCCTTTTTACAGTGCAAAAAAGAGCAGAATTTTGCTACTTCTTTTTGCGCTGGAAAAAAAACACAGATTGGGGCCATTGCCTGCAGTTGCCATGGCCCCAATCCTGCGCTCAAAGAGGTGCCATGAAGCTGCCTCTATATGGCTGTCTGTTTCAGCCCTTAGGTCCAATTCCCACTTACCTCTTGATTCAATTCCTGAACCAATTCCTGAAACCGTTTCAGCAAACAGAGTGGTCCCCACTATGTTTGCGCAAGTTTCAAGAATTGGCACAGGAAGCAACAAACATGCCTCCCTCCATCCTCCTGGCCATACCGGTAGGCTGGGGACAGAAGAGAGGCCGGGGCAGAAGGAGAGAGGCAGGCTGGGAGGATGGAGGGAAGCCTCCACAGAAATATTTCTTAAAGGAAAATGTTGTATATGTTACCAATCATATACAACTAGCTATGTACAGAGATGTTTTAGCAGTGTAATAACCCCCCCCCCCCTTTCTAGTTCTTCAGAATTTGTTGTCAAGATATGTAGATGCAATCAAATATTATAAGGGAAGAATCCTCTGTCATCTTGGCTCTTTATTTATTTATTTATTGATGATTTAATTCACTTTTATGTATGGACAGCTCTTATTTTATATATGGAACGACACAGGGAAAACATCTGCAACAAGCCTTCCGTTCAATATCCTCTTTTCTATTCCCATCCAATTATCTTCGGCCAGTGAGCCCCAGTGAATTGTAACCTGCATGATGAGTTCCTCAGAGAGATATAACAATATAGCATAATTTGAATGAGGCAAATTAAGCCTTCATTTAATCAACATCCAAAGTAGGTTGTTCATATTTGCTAAGCATGACATAATAGGATCTGAAGATGCTGACTTGATTCCCAGTCCTGTCTTAGTTAAAGTTCTCATTAATATGAATCATTTATTTTAACAAGGCCTAATTCATACATTACTTTGAACATGGTGATGAAGTCTAGTAGAAGTGATATCCTGTCTGAACAAATATGTTAAAGGGAAACATGCATCATCTCAATAGGCTAGAGGCAGAAAAGATAATCATCCAAAAGGAACTTGACATAGTTTGAGGTCCATGAAGATATTTTGTTTGTTGTCTTTACAGACTTGGATAGACACAATAGTTTAATTAGATCAGATGTAGGGAATTTATAGCCCTCCAAGTTTTTTGGACTTGACCTTCTGCAAGGCCTACCCAATCAATTTTAAAGTATGAATTTTAAGTTGGTATATTTTTAATTTTATGCTGGATGATTTTAATATGTTCTGTATCTATGTGTTTAAATGGTTTCATGTGTATCTATCTATACCCTCCCTCAAGCCTTGAGGAGAGGCAAGTAAGACACAAAATGATAATGATGGTGATGATGATGATGATCATCATCATCATCATCAATAATAGTAACAATCCATATTATTCATGCTCTCTGAGAGTTAGAATCCAACAAGAAACAAGAGGGCACAGGTTCCCGACACTGACTAAGAAGCTGATATAATTCTCACCTCCTTCATATGCTGCATTTGTGTCCTGCTGTCACATTTATCAACACACATCCCTTTCTAATTCAAACAAACAAACAAAAAAGCAAAAGCCTTCCTTTATCCTATAGTGAAGCATTTAGAAGCATTCTCTGAACATGCCAGCCACAGATGCTGATGAAACAACAGGAATAAACTCTTCTAGAATATGACCACATAGCCCAAAAAACCTACAAAAAACTATGGATGCTGGCCATGAAAGCCTTCGACTTCACATTTAGTAACTTCTTCCTCCTGAGCAATGCTCTGCTCTGGTTTTATCAAAAAATTATCTACATGGCCCTCGGTGTGAAGGGTTTGCTGGAATCCCCACAATGTGAATGTTGAATGTGTGATAGAAATAAAATGATGAACATTTCTGGATAGGCATGGAAGTGCATAATGTACAGCAAATAAAAGTTGTGGACTATTCATAAATTCAAAGATAAAGCCAAACATTTTTGTTTATAGACCATCTGAAGTATACTTGGTAATGCCTGGGTTCATACCTAATACCCCAGAATGATTTATGTGGCTTTCTGTTTTCTGTCTCTTCACTCAGGCATCTTATTAAGCAGAAGTTCAGAAAGTATTTCTCCTGTTTTCCTGTCCCCTTCTTTATCCTTTGACATCTTAGCAGAACTGCTTTAGATCTTGCCTGTTTTCTTTCCTTTTCCTATTTTCTGCATGGATTTTAGCACCTGTGCCACAGAAAATCATTTCCTGTATTTTACCATTTAAAAATATTTCCCAATGAGTTATGGCAGGCCCACTTTTTTCTTTTGATGAATTTGAAATTTTAACTTGAAATGTGGCATAGCATCTTGGATGACAACCAAAAAGGAGTTTTAAATTTAGAGAAATCTAGCACAATTTTCACAAGACAAAGAAACCTGATGTTGGCTGTTGTTATATATTACAAGAGCCAATGCTCTTTGCTGAAATTAGTAACATTACTAAAAGAATTTAGTAAATGTTATTTAGGTTTTTCTCACAAATTATTCATGTTTTTTACAGTGAAAATCAGAAAGGGGGAAGCAGAGAGTGTGTTTACAAATGTGGAAAGGTCTAGGAGGGATAACAGGAATGAATGGAGGTATAGAAGGATATGGACATTTGTCTTCTACTGCTCAAGTAGAGGCCAGAAAAGAATTAGAAAATGTCATTAACATTGTTTGAATCCCATAAACCATCTGTACATGAACCTAACTAGAAGGTTAGCATTTCTGTTTAAGCATTATTTATTTAATCAGAAAACATGCAGGGGTAGCTGTGTTGGCCATTTAACAAATACAAACAAAAATCCATCAATTATACCTTTATAGGTCAACTGAAATGCACAATATACTTGTTGCAAGCTTTTGAAGCTCCATGGGCTTCTTCATCATGTTACAAACATAACAGGAGGGGGGGAAAACAATTGGAGATGTTAGTCAGATGCCTGCATGTTGTTTCAGTCCTTAGTAAAGATGTTATGATAGGGAGGATATCTTTTGCAGTCAGGCTCCTCCTCCTTCTGGCCATGCTGCAAAAGGGAGATTTTCAAATCCCAGGAAATTTAAAGTCCATTTGCATCTCAACAGGGACCCCTTTTTTGCAATCTAATACGTCTCCATTGCAATTGAGGTCACAGGCCTCTTTGTAGGCAGAGAACAATGGATTCCTCAAAAAGCCTCCATGTTTTTGCATCAGGAACATTTGGGTTCCTGATCAACATATTTCATCAGATTTTCATAGTGTGACTGTATTTATACTGAATGCTAAACTACAGGGTAATTCAAATAAAAAGTTTTCATATGTATATAATTCTTGCAGTAGAATGGCTTGGCCATGCAATTCTCCCACATTTTACTTCTCTCATAGGACAATCCAACTGATGTCTACTCAGGTGCCAAACCATTTCATTCAATGGGGCCTACTCCCAGGCATGGACATAAAAAGCTGTAGCTTTAATTTTGCATTTTCATTTAATTTTGCTTGAGTTCACTTAATATTCATAACACCTCTGGATGTCTTTTTAGTCCCCATTGCTTGTATAATCTTAAATGTGCTTGACCTCTTTTATTAGAGGGAAATTCTAAACTGTATTTATTAATGTGTTATAAATTTAAAACAAGGCAGATTTCCACTCTCTTCATGATTATGTATTAGTTTAAAAATCTGCAAAACAAGGCCAACAATAAATATTCTCCAGGCGCCCAAACAGAAGCACTTTTTTACTTTCTTGCTCAGAATTGCCAGACAATTTGCATTTGACCTGTGCCTCTGAGTCGGAATGCAAATGCATTTTTCCTCAGGTTGGAATCTAATCTGCCCTTAATTAAGGTAGGAAAATTGAAGAAGTTACAATTTTCCTTGGCTAACTAATCAGCTCTGTTTTTATTTGATTTAACTAATGCAGTGATTAATTTAGTCCTCACCCTATTCCATTCAATTCAGTTTCCACAGTGTATCAGGCATTACAGCTATCCTTTCCAAACCATGTCCTGGGGCTCACTGCAAGAGAACTCTCATTAGTGTGCCACAGTAAATAAAGTCAATGAAATAATATGACGGGAAGCTGAAGCTGATCTTTCTGCCCCTCCATAAAGGTCTGGCTCAAGTGTTTAGTGACTCTGTAGGGGTAAAGAGAACCACAGCAGCTAACCACACCACTGTGGTTAGCTGTGCCCTTCTTCCCATACCACCATTAACTACAGTGCAAGGTACATAAGTATCTGTATACTGCAATCTCAAAGGTTTCTGACCATGTGGAAATCCACATGTATATACAATATGCTGTGGGGCAGAGTTCCTTTTCATACATTCAGCTGGATGCATGGATTTTGGGGGCATGGCCTGAATGGCTTGATGTTGTTGGAGATGTGGCTACCTGGTGTGGCTCACTCTCTACTCATGTATCATTGCCTGTATGAGCTGTACTTCTGCAGATAGTAGAATATTAAAAGTAAAGGTAAAGGTTTCCCTTGATATGAATGACTAGTCATAACTGACTGTAGGAGGTGGTGCTTATAACCATTTTTAAGCCAAAGAGCCAGTGCTATCTGAAGACAACCCCATGGTCACGTGGCCAGCATGTTACACTGTTACCTTCCGAAATGCAAGTATTTATCTACTTGCATTTGCATGCTTTCAGACTTCTAGGCTGGCAGAAGCTGGGACTAGTGATGGGAGCTCATCCTATCACACAGCACTTGGGCACTGATCTTCCAACCTGCTGACCTTACAATCATCAGAACTGGGCCTTAACAACTAAGCCACCTTGTACTAATAGAGTAATACAATACTGTACAGTAAAGACCAATATAGAAGTTTAAAAAATCTGTGAAACAGAATCATGATAGGTCCCCAAGCTTATGCTATCTGCTTCTTTCCTTCAGTTAGTCTCAAAGGTACTACAAGATCCCTTTGTATATTGATTTTCCAGAATAACATTGCTATGTCTTTGAATTCTACCACCATGCAAAAAGTGATAATCTGAAAAAGAGACCCTCCACTACGTATGGAAGTTCTTCACATGATTGAGAATCCTGATTTTTCAACTTTATGGATTGAGTGAAGAGAGACCTCATCGAAATATCATTCTCCATATTGGGAAAACAATGGCAAGGGGCGTAGAGGGAATAGTAAGCTTCTCCCTCCAGAAGTCCAGAATACAGCATAAGTGTTGTACAAGTGTTAGTCAAGTCTGGCCTGGTATTTCTTCAGGTTGTTCAGGACACCATGCATTATCCCTCTTCCCCACCCCTCACATTCAAACATATTATGTTCTTACTACAGCTTCTAGCCTCTTAGGATGCATGCTGCATTTAAACAGCATACCTCCAAAGTTACCTGAAGCAGCTTTATTTTGGTCTGTCTGTTCAGGCCCAGAATTACCATCTATGTAAGGCAACCACCCATATGCTTAAGTGCATACTTATTGCATTTCTTCTGATAATATATAAATCTATTCAAGATGTAATGATGTTTTGAATATATTTTAGTAATGTTGCTCTAAAATCTGCTGCCTTCAATTTCTCTCTTAAGACTTTTCTTAAAACTTCACTGGAGGACAATTAAAACTTTCCTTCCTTTCGTGTCTGTACTACTACTACGGGTGTAAATCTCTATTTCCTAGGCTGCATACTGATATGAGTATTTTATAAAATCTGTATAGATTTTTATGAGGATTTCAGAGATGTGTCTCCAAAACACTTAACACTTTCCTGTAGAAACTAGATTTTTTTTTCTATAAAGAGTCCCTGTTTGAAAAGAAAAGGAGTTTCTGTATGAGAAGAAAAATTCTACCCATCTTGCTCTTTTTCCTCTTACTTTAGAAAAGATTGCTACTTTTGTCATTTATTATTTAATTTATATAAAGATCAAGAGTATATTTATACATTCTCTGTCCAGGCTGATCATTCTAAATATAAGATCCTGCTCATTGGAAGAATTTATTCCTGATGTTTAACCTTCACCTGTGGCTGGCATCTTCAGAGAAAGTAGATTCAGTGACATAGGAATCAGTGCCTGCTGTAATAATTCTGTAGTTAATTCTCTGAAGATGCCAGCCACAGGTGTAGGCAAAACATCAGGAATAAATTCTTCAAGAACATGGCCACATAGCCCGAAAAACCAACATAAATCTGTGGATGCTGGCTGTGAAAGCCTTTGACTTCACACTGCTATTTCAGCCTGTCAGTTTGAATACACAAGCTATTCTATTATTATAAAATTAATTATCTCTTTTTAAAAAATATGATTTTAATACAAAACATAAAACAAACCATACAAAAAATGATCTCAAGCTCTTAAATAATGATGCAAATATTGCAGTGTGTCAGGGAAAAAAACATTACAATCTTCAAAGAAATGCACCTATGAAATTGTCTTACAGTCCACCTACTCCCATGTCATATACTCTGACAGGCAGTGACATTGCAAGACCTCTGGTACATCCGATCCTTTTAAGTGAAGATGTATTATACAGACCTTCACCTACAAAGCATGTGTTCCACAACTGAAGTAAAGCTCCTCTTTCAGTTCTTAGTCTAATAGTACATCTTAACATCTATGTGTGCTTTGATCTCATATTATTCACCAAAAAACCTTGACACAGCCAACTTCAATCCATATGCATTTCATCTTTTTACAAATGTTATAATCCAGGAAAATATTATTTTTCTTAACCATGGCAGTCTGAATTGCTTATTTTATTTTGATCTGAATGAAGTCTTCCCTGTGCTACTTGGTCCCATGTCTAATATCTCAAAAGGGATGATCAGGGCCTTCTATTTTCTCCTGCCTTGCCTGCTTTGCCACTGTCAGGAAACTTACCACCACTGAGAAAGACACTTTTCTTTTCCTCTCTCCCCCCATCGCGCTACTTTTTCAACCTAGCATCCTAGCAACAGTGCTTAGCTTTCTTGTATTATCCTGATCTTTTGCTACTTCAGAATTCTTAAATGTTCTTTCCTGCTTTCTAGCCCTTTAGAAAAATTATCATGAGTTGTGAAGTTTCTTTTTTTCCCCCAAATGGATATAATTGTGACTCAAAACTGCCCACTGCATCATGGGCGACAAGGAAAAGCACCCCATTAAATTTTCAAATGGCTACCATCATGTGCCAGGGAATTGTGGCTGGTTCCCTTTTCTCTTCTAACACAACCTGCTTTAGAATGGTTAATTTGGATTTGAGCATTACCAACTAGCTGGCAACCAGAAACACTCTGTCAAACCTTTGAATATCTACCATAATTTTAAAAAGCACCACCAGCATTACTATTACTTCTTCCCTCTTCTTTAGCCTCCACTTCCCTCCCTCTTTCCTCATCATTTGACAGAACAATGCAGATGTTTTGGTAATCAAGTGAATGCATCCACATCTTTATCAATGACCTGGATGACAGAATTGGGGGTATAGTTATCAAATGTGCAGATTGTGTCGTGTCTTTTTAGATTGTAAGCCTGAGGGCAGGGAACCGTCCAATTAAAAAGATTGTATGTACAGCTCTGTGTAAATTTACAGCGCTTTATAAATAAAGGTTAATAATAATAATAATAATAATAACAACAACAACAACAACAACAACAACACCAAATTAGGAGGAATAGCTAATATCCCTGAGGACAGGATCAAAATTCAAAATGACCTGAACAGACTAGAAAGCTGAGCCAAAGCTAACAAAATGAATTTCCACTTAGGGCAGAAAAGTGAAATGAACAGATATAGGATGGGTGACACCTGGCTGAAAGAGACTACATGTGAAAGGGATCTGGGAGTCCAAGTAGACAACAAATTGAACACTAAAATGAGTACCTACTTGCTATTGCTATATTGCTATTGCTGTGAACTAAACATATTTTCACGCAGTTAAGAACACTAGAGTCCTACAATTCACTCCATTTTTTCAGGGCTAGATAGATGGTAAAAAACCAATAACTAACTTTTCACCCGGTTTGCCATCATACGTATTATCAGGTCTGAATTAGAGTCAATGCTTGTTTATTATTTATTTATTATTATTATAGTTTGTTAATATAGCGCTGTAGATTTACACAAGATTTACTTGTTTCCAGCTTTGAATGGATTACAGATAGACATCCTAATCTTTTGTAAGAACTCTCAGTTGATTCACATTAATTTTGCTTTTTAACAATTTGATCACATTAACTTTGAGTTTTTGCAAGGAGGGGACTTGTAGTGAAGAAGAAAAAGGGAAGAAAGTAAAGCAAGAGAAAGTAAGCCTGAGGGCAGGGAAATGTCCAATTAACAATTTGTAAGCTGCTCTGATAGCCTTGGCTGAAGAGCGGGATATAAGTAAATAATAATAATAATAATAATAATAATAATAATAATAATAATATTAAGTCAAATGGAAGAAAGCTGAAAATTATTAATAGACATTATTAATACATTTTAGTTAAGATATTGCCATTTCTTTCTTATGGAAGACTGGGTAGACTCAGTATCTTCATTCAGAGATCAACCAGAATTCTTTCATTTCTCTGTTCAATTATTTAGTTTGCACATTGCATTCTGTAACCACAGTAACATCAGTTTGACTATCCTGTGCACGCTTAGATCATTTAGATCATTAGAAGAAATTTTATAGATCCTCATCAGTGGATTGGAGAATAGAAGTAAAATCATATATCCTCAAATCTTAGGTGTAGTCAGTGCAATTTTAATTAGTTCATGTTTATCATTTATCCAAATTTGCCCTTGGTATCACCCTATGAGCAGTTGAAATCCTTTATATTACCTTATGCAAATTATCTTGCTTGCATCTAGTCTTAGGTCCTATTGTTTTCACTTGTTTAAGCTAGTTGATCCCAGTTGCTTTTATTCCCATTTTTTTACACCATATTGAGATAGCAATATGATTATTTGGAGACATTTCCATATGATAGTTCTCATATCCATTGTTCTTTACAGTTTCTAATGAATTTTGCTAGAGTATTTGGAGAAAGAACTGTCATCAATTCAAAAAGGAGAAAATAAGAATATGTCTCCACTTTTCTGACACAACCAATATATTAAACCAGTGCTCTACATGACAAGCAAAGGGAGCACAGTTTGTTAGTTAATATCAATTTGTTTTCAAAGACCAACTTGGCTTCCGCCATTTTTCACTTATACAATCAGTCTTCTGCATCCATGATTTTTTTTTATCCTTAGATTCAAGCATCCATGGCTTGAAAATATTTTTAAAATATATAAATTCCAAAAAGTAAACTTTGATTTCCCCATTTTATATAAGGGACACCATTTCACTATGCCATTGTATTTAATGGGGCTTAAGTACCAACAGAATTTGGTTTCCTCAGGGGCTCCTGGAATCAAATCCCAATGGATAACAAGAGCCCACTTTACATACCTATATTTCACTTACTACTACTAATATACATTGTTTTTCCTAATAGCATTGAACTCACAGTTTAAAGTTATTTTCATGCCACAATTAAGTCTCATCCTGTCTCTTTGCCACACAGACAGTTAAATGTACACCTCATAACTACATGCATTTACTTAAAAGTATGGACCACAAAATTCAGCAGGACTCCATTCTCATTAAGCATGCATACCTTTAAGCCTTCATTTTGTTAATTGGAAGTGGATTAGTTGAACTTAACTCCAAATTTGTTTTCTTAATTGGTTGCAAACTGAACAACCCACCATCCACTCACTATTTTGTTATGTATGTTCACTGAATTATCATCAGGAAGTAACTAACAGATTCCCCAAAGATGCATGTGTTCACATTAATTAACTTTCTGCACAAATTACAACTGATGTGGCTGTACATTCATATCAAGGCTTTTTCTGTGTAGATGTCTCTGTGTGGTCTTATGCATTAGTAATTTCAAAAGAGATGAATGCAAAATGAACATGTATCAAACTACTGATGTACAGAAGAAGAAGCAAAATCAATATTTAAAAGGTAGGAAGACAGATAGAAACAACAATACATAAACAAGATCCATTGATTGAGAAATGCATAATATTGGGGGGGGGGTTAATTTTGTAAGATTACCTTGGGTAGATGTCAACCAGACCATGCAGGACCACCATATTTAGCGTAATGCAGAGAGAATGGTGGATCTGGAGGTCATTTGTGAATGAAGGAAAGGGACTTTGGGGCAGTACAGATAAGTGGCTGGAAGGCGCCCCTTCCTGGCCAGAATTGGTGTTGCAGCATCCGCACGCTGTGGCACCGATCCACACCCCAAAAGAAGCTGCTCTGGGCAGCTTCCTGAAAGGGGTGTCATAAATGAAGTGGCACGGCATCATGACACCCCTTCTGTCCAGCACTGTTTGGGCACTGTACCCAGCACACATCACAATGGTGCGCTCTGTATGGATGAGTGCATGCCATGGTGGTGGCCAGGCAGTGAAACTAGGGCTAGGAGTGTCTGGATGTTTAGCCCTAGTTCACGTACCAGCCAGCATAAAGTGTGGGTCTGTACTGCCTCTTAGACAGCCTTTTTCTTTCTATCTGTCTTTCCCCTTCACTGTGTTATATCAACCAGCAGTATCCAGGAGATTATCTAACTATATTATTGGGTCAGCTATGTGGGCTGTGAGATATACATTAAATTACTACTAGTGGCTCCTCCACTGATGGGGTCCCTGCTGAGGGAGGTTTTACCAAGTGGGGCTTTTGGTTTTTGTAAGCCTCGAGTCCAATAGTGGAGGGAAAGTGGGATATAAAATAATAATAATAATAATAATAATAATAATAATAATAACAATTATTATTATTCATAACCAAAAGTGGCAATTCCAGAGACTCCTTCTTTACTAATTGATGACTATATGTGCTTCCTTGCCCCTATTCTCTCCACTACCTCCCTTGTTGACTATGACTCATGGTGACCCTATGAATGATTTCTCCAAGCTTTCCTATCCTCTACCTCTCTGCTCTCTGCTCAGGTCCTGTAAGCTCAGATTTGTGGTATCCATGACCAAGGGGCTGTGCAGACCGCCTCCTAAGGGGCAGCCTGAAGCTGCCCCTTTTACAGCCAGATTGGGATCACAGCAACCGTATGCCATGGCCCTGATCTGGCATTTGCAGAGTGCAAAATGGCACAATAGCTGCAGTGCCATGGCTTTACACTGCTCCTTCAGCACTATGTCATGTGGACACAGCACCAGAGTAGTGCAGTGATGCAGCACACTGTGTGGTGTGCATCGTATGGATACCATGCCCTGATTCTTCCCCCAGGATGGCCTTTCTCATCAGTGTGCACAGCCCCTGAGTCTATGCATCTGGCTTGCAGTCTTCCATTCTTTCAACTGCCATCTACCTTTCCTAGCATGATTATCTTTAGATTGTCTCATTAGAAGAGTCGTGCCTCTTACTACTTCCCTTGTATATGACAATTTACAAAGTACCACCTAATTCCAATAGTCTAGCTCCCTTTGTAAAATAAAACCATGAGGTGAAATGTATCCTGCATGTGGTTAAGATTTTGAACACTATTGGAAGAAAGCATATTTCAGGATTCTGCATAAGTAACTTACTTTGGAAGACATGTTATGCAAAATCAGCAATGTTGCACAAGAAATAACCATGTGGTTTTGTTGTGCAGCAATGATGCTTTTGTGCAACATTGTCATTATGTATCATTGCTGCTTACTGTGTAAAAAAGCAATACTTTACAAAAACACACATGTGGCTGCCTGAAAGATGCACAGTTCTCAGCCACCACTGGCTATATTACAAACTTAATATATTACAAACTTTCTATACTGAAAGGTGCAAAGTTCTCAGGGAAGGCTGTGTAATTCTCAGGAGGAGTATCAGGAAAACTGGGGAGTTTTCTGGGGACGGGGAAACTGCACAACTTTTGTGGGAAAGCTTCACAGTTTCCTAACATTGCTGGGAAAAGAACATTCCCAAGTGTCTTGAAGACATAGGGTGAAAAACTGCTTCATTTTTCACAATATTGGAACATGGATAACTCAAGACTTGTTAACTAACACTTGATGATGATCAAGTTTACATGAGCATAAAAAGAAGAAGGCTAAAAAAAGAAATAAGGGTACAATCAATCCATCATTTATGTGAGTAGGGAATTCATGACACCTTTTACTCTGAATTATAAAAGGACTATCCAAGTTGCAAAATTCTGCACTCAAAATAGGTTCAACACATTAAGTATTTCCTTTAAAGTTTGGATTAAAACAGATTAACCACCCCACGGACATAGAAGCCACCAGCCACCACTGGTTATATTACAAACTTAATAGGAAACTAAAGTTCCTTGTTTATTATTGCTTGGTTCAAGTAGCCTTTCAATCAAAAGACTTATAGAAGATGAGATTTTTAGGGTGGGGGAGTCTGGAAAACTCCTCCCATCCTTATAAATGCATCTGTTTGCTAAAGTTCTCAGAATTCTGCTATGATAATTTAAGTCATGATTTCAGAAAGGGATTTTAATAGTAGTTTGGAAACCATCAAGCTCAGAGATAATACTATAAATATTGCTGGCAATCTTTTGAGCAGTTATGAATCTGTACAATAGACTTAAGCATTCATCTCTGACCAATATTAATGTTTGCTATCATGATAATATTGCCATGCTTAGAGTTGTTGGCTGTTAAAAATTTTGGGGAGTCTTATCAGGAGACAATGCGTAATTGAGGCGCGTTACAGACCGCCCCTTTGGGGCGGCCTGTAGGCGCACCTTTCCCTGCCGGATTGGCCACTGAGGCCGCTGAGGCCCTGATCCGCCGCTTTCCGGGCTGCGGGGAAGTGGCAAAAGGCCCCTTCCCCGCAGCCTGGAAAGGGGTGTCCTTGGGGCTTCAAGCCCCAAGGACACCCCACGGCGGCGGGGAGAATGCGAAAGGGGCCGCTCGTCCCTTTTCCCACGGAATCCGCTGGGCGCAGCCGTGTGAAAGCTGCGCCCAGCGGACCAAACCAGGAAGGTGCTCTGAAACGGAGCTCCTTCCGGGGTTGCGGAAAGGGCGCCCTAGGCGCCCTGCCGCGACTCCAATACGTAACAACTGCGCCGCCTCGTTTGGAGGCGGCGCGGCCGTGATGTATGGATGATGGCGGCCGTGCAGAACAGCTGCTGCCATTTTGTGCGCGCACAGCGTGCACTAGGGTTAGGGCGGTGCAGAAGCACCGCCCCGCCTTAACCCTAGTACGCGCTCCACGCGTACTTTTAAGCCCGTGTGTAACAGGCCTAAGTATTCTTAACATCTTAAACATAACTGTCACATCTCCTTTTTCCTTCCACTTTTTCATATATTCAAATCTGTTTCTGGATGTTTATTTCTCTTTATGGTTGCTGCTAATACAGATAGGCCCTATGCAGCTTACTGAGACATTTTGTTTGATTTCTTCAAATCCATTTTTAAAAACCTTATAGGGAGAGCCAAAACCTTCACCAAATCAACTTGTCATTCTCTGAAGAAGGTCATTCTTACAGAAACATAAACCAATAATGGATTTGCTATAAACAGGAGGACATTTATTCCAATGAAAAGGAGACTTACTGGAACACAAAACAAAACACAATAAAACAAAATTCTAGCTCAGTATGAAAATGAAATTACTGGCTGAAACAATCATTACAAAATCTTTAGAAAATTTAATGAATGGATGAATGGACTATGCTTGTAAGTATAAATGGATAGATGAGGGTGTTGTTTGCATGTCTGTGTGGGAATGTGAGCAGCCACACCAGCATCATGCCCAGGAAAATAGAGGTCTCTAAGGGGGAAAAGCTTTCCACAGTTTTGGGATTAAGCAAGTGTGTATACCCACAATACATCGAAGAACTCATTCTACCCCTCCCAGACATTCCACGGAAAGTATGGTTTGGCTGAAATGGCAGAAAACCTGTCTGTTTTTATGGGTAATTTTGGTGCCTTTCTTTTCTGTGATTAAGGATCAGCGGATGGGAAAGTTACATTCTGGGAGATGGTTCAAAACAGTAACTTTTCTAAGCTATTTACGGAATACAGGATCCTTTTTACACTTTCCCCCATAGCTGCTATTCCTAGATCTAATATCTATTTTCATGATTTTCATATGTTCCAGGAAGTGAAATAAAGGTTATATACATCTCAAGAAGGTAGGGTAGATCAGTGAGGAAACAACAGCCACACAGAAAAGGAATATGTGGGGGGGGGAGGCACAGACCTAAATAGCTCTCACTTCAGCCCCCTCATGTGGCACGGGCATGCTAGCACCAAGATGCCCTCACCCTTTCCCACACAAAAGTATCCCCCCCCTGGCCAAAGCCATTCAGGTTGGCAGGGACAGGGTGTCACAATTGGAAGTGCTCTTCAGAAGCAGAAATAAAGAAGTGAGACAATCAACTGGGTTCAACTAGGTCCACTATTATAACATAGCATAACCTCAAAATGTTAGCAGGTGGGGAGGGCATTTACTCCCAGCATCCCCACAACTTATTAATAACTAATTAAATAAGCATTTTAATATATCCAAACACATTATTGTTAACAGTTGATATCACTACACACCATATTACTACCTTTTGTGTGGATGTAGTGATAATATTTACAAACATGCTGCCTGCCAAGTTCATTTATCTGCAACAAAAAACATGTGTTTTTTTCACTGCAATCAAAGCAGGAGAGAATCACATATATTTCCATACAAACAATTACGGTTAACACTGCATAGATTTCATTATCTTGAGACTAGAGAAAATCCAACTATTTTCCCCTTCTGCACCTCTCCTTGTCTTTCATGCTAGAATGCACTGCCAAAGCAACAGTCACATTTTTAAATGGTTTCCAGAAAATACAAACTGTTCCCTGATGCTTTGTGATGTTTGGAACGATAATGTTCATGTTACTTAGGAACAGCAACTTGATTATATGAAAACAGCAGTCTCTGTCTCTGAGAAACTGTAATTCGATATGCCTTGCTCCAAGCCATCACCCATCATCATACAGAGGTGGCAACACACAACTTCTTAGCATCATTATGTGAAGCAGGCATGCAGAGTTTGTGCCTCACCTACATTTGTTTCAAATCACTGATTTAGAAGAATTGAGCAGAAAGGAAAGAGTTATTCTGCCCTGTTTGCTTGGAATGGTTTCATTTGACAAAGAGCTTAACTTGCATTAAAGCAAGACTGATAAGGGTTACTGTAGATATTACCCAGTATATTCTTTGTTTGAAAATGAATTCAAAGAAAGATTTCTCCCCTGTACTGAAGTGCTAATAAATCCCTAGCTCTCTTGATGAAGTTGTGTTTTTCATTACTCAAATCAGTTAATATCACCACCTCTTTAAATACAATTTAATTATCTGCATACAGTGTTCTATAAAAATGTGTGAATTATACTGGTCCTAGGAGGGCTTGAGTGTTGGATTATGACTCTGGAGACCCAGATTCGATTCTCCCCTTGGCCATGAAACCCACTGGATGACTTTGGTCAAGTCACACACTTTCAGCCTCAGAGGAAGGCAAAGGCAAAAACCCCTCTGAACAAATCTTGCCAAGAAAATCCCATGATAGGTTTGGTTTAGGGTTCCCATAACTCAGGAATGACTTGAAGGCACACAACAACAACAAAGGAGTATAAAAACAGATACACAATGATTGCCAGGGTATAAAATTACTTCAAACTGTATTTGTTATAGCTGGGGAGCCTTGGCACAACACTGAACAGTGTATCCAGACATCCAATAGCCAATTACGATATCTGATGCACTCTCTTCCAGGCCACATATTGGAGATTTTTAGTATATGGCCTGCAGACCAGATCGCATACAGGATCTGGTTTCCATATGGGCTTTACATGGTTCCTTGACCACCTGATTCTAAGAGTAGGTTCAGCAACCATCAAGTTGGGCTGAGAAGAGAAGTCTTCATTCCATAATTCCTTAACTGGGTCTGCATCTTGTTGTGTGACTTCAAGTCATTTTTTACTTATGGCAACCCTAAGGAAAATCTATCAGGGGATTTTCTGAGAGTGTGTGACTTGATGAAGATAACCCAGGGGGTTTCCATGACTGAGTAAGGAAATGAACTCTGATCTCCAGAACTGCAGTCCAGTGCTCAAACCGCTACACCATACTGGCTCTAGGGCTGCATCTACACTACAAAATTAATAGAGTTGGACACTGGTTTAACTCTCACGGCTCAATACTATGGACTTCTGGGATCTGTAGTTTTGCGAGATATTTAGACTTCTTGTGTCAGAGAGCTCTGGTGCTGCAACAAACTACAAATTTCAGGATTCCATAGGGTGGAGCCGTGACAGTTAAATCTGTGTCAGACTGGATTAATTCTGCAGTGTGACAGCAGCCAGGATCTCCAAACTGGAGGAAATGGGCAAGCAGGTCTCATTTGCCCCAAATGCTATCTAACCTACTGTTGTTTGGGTGGAAAGAGAGGAATGCAATCAATAGACTGCAAAATCCAGGAACCATGACTCTAGAGGGGGAAATGCAATTGTGCTAAATCAGCCCCACAGTAAAGAACCCCTAGCAGAGGGATAAACATCAGATGGAAAAAGGTGAAACAATGTGGTTAAGGCTGTTTAAGTACTCCAGAGGCAGTGCCCACACTACTGCAACCAAGTACACTCTGTTCCTTTTCCACAAGCTGCAAATGGAGACCCCAGCTAAGTTTTGAGACCTATTGTATTGTTACTGTTATGGTGTCAGCAGTAATGATGGCACTTTCCAAGGCTTTTCAAGGAAAATATGAACAAGCCTTTGTCTCCTGGATGCTGTATTGTTAAATAAATAAACAAACAAATAAATAAAAAGACAATGTGACTGATGGTAGAGACTGGGGAGAGAAAGAAACAAGTGAAGATAAACAAGAATGAATATTTGTAAACGCAGGAACACATATTGGGGGGCTGAGCAGATGGGCAGTTTTAAGCCTGTGTTATCCTGACCCAGGTTCATCAGACATGACGATGGGGTTCTTCTCAGTAGCAGCAACAAAAGAAAAAGGTAAGAGGCACGTGGTCTCTTATGGTTGCCACAGCGTTTCAAAGAAACTCTGTAGCAAATGGCAGGTAATTTTAACCTGCACCAAGGCCCCTTTGCACAGGGATTGGACCAGCAAAAGGGCCCAAGCTTGACTCAGGCTTGCATCCTTCTGGGGTTGCTAAAATGAGTACCCAGACTGTTGGGGGCAAATTAGCTTACTTGCTAATTAGCTTACTTGCTGTTCACCGCTATGATCTTTGGAATAGCGGTATATAAATAAAACAAATTATTATTATTATTATTATTATTATTATTAGGACTGCCAGATTGGCATCAAGTCTGCCTGGTTCGAGCTCAGGGTAACTGATCTGTGTCATCTGAATAGGACAACATGAGGCTGACAGGAAAACAGGCGTTTGGGCCTTTAGCTGCAGTCAGAAATGAGGACAAATATTTTGGGAAATTACTAACAAAATGGTAACCCAGGGATCTATATGATACAAGTAGTACACTGATGTAGTGGGGATATATTTCTGACTTATTTCTGGGAGTGGAGTTGTCCCAAGAAACCAGAGATGGAATCTGGGATTTGTTTTAGGCTGGTGGATGTGATTTCTTGGGGGCAGAATACAAAAAATAAGTGTCCTTCCTCAGATGGTCTCCATGATTTAGTTAGCCACTCTCACTGTGAGTGGATCATGCATGAGAAGCCAGAGTTCTTGTAGTTCTCTAGTTTAGCACATTCTTTGAAATAAACCACAATGTCCATTAAAGTTCTGTATCAGTTTAACATTAAGATTTCCATTCAAAAATCAGTGAAGCTGTTGTATGGAAGTAATAATGTAGGGTCATAGATTTTATATTTAACTTGCTATTGTCCTCTTTTACTCTTTACTTGCATACTGATCCTGCCTACTACATTCATCTAGCATCACTTAGCCAACTATGTGTGTCTTTTCTTGACAATGATGATGTATCATACCAGCAGTCCACTGGAATTGGAACAGAAAAGGCTCATGATCTGCTTTTTCCAAGAAGAAGAAATGAATGGCCAAATAAAAATATGTTCAAATGAATATATGCAATCTAAACAAAAGATTAATGTACCTTTCCTTCAAAAGCTTAACCCTGGATTCATCTACACTGTAGAAATAATACAGTTTGATACCACGTTAACTGCCATGCCTCCATCCTACAGAATTTTGGGACCTATCGTTTTCTGAGGCACTGGCATGCTTTGACAAGAAAAGCTAAAGATATTATAAAACTACAACTCCCAGTTCTATTGGATGGAACTACAGCACTTAAAGTGGTGTCAAACTGAATTATTTATACAGTGTATATGCATCTCCTGACACATTCCCTACAATATTTTTTCATGCCGTACTTCGTGTAAATGGTTAGATTTCTAGTTTCTCCAATATTGCATGTCAGAAACTTGATAGTCAAACTGCCTTGAATTTCAGCTTTGAGAAAAAGGCAGGATGTAAACTATCATCATCACTAGCAATTTAATTTGCTTTAAAAGTGTATTGGACTTTAATGCCTCCAATTTCAGAGCTGTATGCAAGACATGGAGTATACATTGTTGGGAAACATGAGCAGGACTATGCTATCACACTTCTGTGTTGTCTGTGGGCTTCCTCTCAAGGCATCTGAGTTCTTACTGTGGAAATAGACTATTGGGCTAGACAGAACTGTGTTCTGATCCTCCAGAGCTCTCACTATGCTCTCCAGGTATGTTTGGCCTTACCTGTTACGGCTTTGTATTCAGGTAACAGCAAAATTTGCACTTGTGCCCAGGGTTCTGGGAAGCTAACATACTGAGAGCTCAGGAAACATTATGTTTGGACTACAGCTCCCCCAGAGAGCACAAAAACTGGTTTGTATTTGAAAAAAGTAACATTTCCAAATTCTAAGTATCACATTAGTTGTGCATCCTGCAGTCCCATGTGAAGCACATTATAATATTGTGTGTAGGCAAAAGAATGGATGATTTCCTGCTTAAATACCCCTGCCTTCTAACCAGCTAGAGCTAGAGAAAATTGTACTGGGTCAGAGGAAATGTTTAATCCCATAATGTGAATCATTGAATCCAGGGCCCTGCTGGAAGCTACAAACCTGATTGACCACCACAGTCTGAAATCTATCAACAACATAAATTTCAGTGCCTCTTTGAGACTGAAAGACCTCGGTTTTGTTTATATTCAGTAACAACTAGACAAAGAGTAAATGCCCAAAGTGCAAATACTTCACAACAGAACAAAAATATCTTGATTGAACTGTGATTGGCTAGGGCTATGTCAGTAAGAAAGGATCACTTCTCAGAATGGGATTCTATAAAAGAGAAGGTTTTCTTAGCTGCTGCTTATTCAGTGGCCAAAGTTCATAGCTCTGGATATTGAAAGTCTCAGCATCATGGGTCCAATGGATGTCATCCCTAGGACTTCAGATAGCCGCACTGAGAAAGGCCAAGCTTGGAAGTGATGTGTTACAACTAATGAAATTACCAGTTGTATGCTATCTTTCAGAAGAAGAAACTGGGAAAAAAAAACCTCTGGGTATTCCTTGCTTAAGAAAATCCTACAAAACAGGTGGATTGAAGGCCCACAAGACCACTTTTTCCTGCCCAACTCTTCTGCTCCCAAGGTATAGTAACTCTTTATCTTTGTCTCCTGGAAGTTCTCCATACTTCCATCAGGGCAACAAGACAACAGAAGACCTCTCTGTGCTATCACTTTGCTAGCCTTATTTAACCAGATGTTGCTGAGTCAACAGTACAATCAGTAGACCAGTGACAGAGGGTCAAATTTCTCTTGTTCAAGATTTACAGGAACATAACGTCTTGGTGGATTGCACCTTGATAGATCAAAATTAAAAAAAAAAACAAGCCTGTTGTTGTTGTTGTTGTTGTTGTTGTTTGAAGTGCCTTTTATACATCTGCTTAAACTCATGGTAACAGCTTTCATTCATATGAATTCTTAGTAAAGACAGTTATAAATTCATCACAGCAGTTTACAAAGCCAGAAAAACTAGCTATTCTCAAGACTTTCTGTTAGAATTTCACTGTTATGTGAAATTATTAGAAATGCACCCAAGGCATCAATAAATAAATAATATTGTCTGAAAGTTGCACTCTAAAATACTGGCTCAAGCTCACCTTGCAAATCTATTGGAGAAAGATTTTTTTCCCCTTTCATCCCACCTTGAAAAGATTAACTAGCATAAATTCAGGAAGGCTCCTGAAAATAAAGCACTTTTCTATGTCTTGAAAAAGAAAAGGTGAATGAGTCTCAATAGTGTGGTCAATTGCACATTGTATCAAATATGACACTTCATTTGATATACTGCCAGAAGACACTCATCTTCACAAAATTAAAAATCAAATACAAAATAGCAACTCTCTCCAGAGTGACTTATCAAAGCAGATTTTATCTTGATGACCCCTCATAGAAGGAAGCTTTAGGAAGGCAATATTCATCCTGCTGTTCAGCTACATGTTAGCAACACCTGGCCATCACCTTTACTGTGCTGACAAGCCATTATTTTTACCCTTTAACAGAAGGATCAGACAACCTTGGCAGCGCTTTGTCTTTTCTACTGAACTCAGCTTAGGACCCACTGCTGTGCTGATGTTTTCTGCTAAATTCCCCTCCTTCATTTTCCCAAGTCCATGATAGATTTTGCTTCAAAAACAGGCCATATCTGTGAAAACAGAGTGTGGTGAAGTTACTATTATGTAAGGGAGTATGAATAATATCTAAAACAGTGCTGAGAATGGCTTGAAAGTCACGTTCGGATGCCATTCCCTAAAGAGTGTGCAAATAAAGTGTGTGTTCATATACTAAGGCTACAATCTTATTGGTTACTCCCAACTACAGTAAATCCATTCAATCAGTTGTTCAAAGGTGAGCCAATCAATTGTTCAGTGAGTGAAACTGTGGTGAGGGGTATCACTTAAGGGCAAATCTTGGATCCATCCATCCCATTGGATCCATCTAAATTCAGCTGAACATACTGGCAACAAAATGCTGAACCATTTTACAATACTGCTGTGCTGTTTGAGTAGCCTATGTATCATGCAGTGAGAGTAATAGCAGAAAAAACCCAGCTCTCAGTCTGTGCCTCTCCTGGAGAGCAAAACATAAAACTGAATGATCCAGAAACCTGGGTCGTTGCAATGGCAAAGTAAGATAGGTTAATGTTGTTAAATGAGGCTTTCTGCAATTATTTACATATGTAAAATGTTGACTCATCCTGACATTTTGACTTAATCCACATTTAAGACAGAATTGTGGTTTCTAGTAATTTACTTCTATCCCTGCTACTAGTAAAACATATTTTTGCCAAATGGGATCTCTCCCCCTCCCCCTTATATCCTCTATATATTCCAGAAGAAGTAGTTGCTATTATGATAGTTCTGTGTCTATCGCTAGCAGTGGCTTGAATAGTAATTAAAAAGCTTGAAAATAATATAGGTTGGAAATAATATAGGTTGCAAAACTGGCCTGTTTAACTGAGCCCATTGTTCTTCTCAGCTCAGTCTCTTGTGAGAAATGTGGACAATTTTACATCTACCACTTAGAAAGGGGAAGATACAGTCTGTAACAAAATTAGGGATGGAAAGAATATTCAAAATATATTTTACATTTGGGCAAGCCCTCCATGTTTCTCAAGTTTAGAGAAAGCCTGATGAGAAGACTCCTGCACTGATAAGAATCTTATATTCGCATATGTTTGGATTGCATAGAAAACACTATATTCTGCAGAAAGTGTACATTATTTTCGGTACAAAATAATAGCCTGTAGAAAATAATATTGCTATACAGAAAAAGTGGAGAAAATGTAATTAGACATGATTTTGTGCAGCATTTGGACATGATTTTGTGCAGAAAGCTGTATTTTCTTCATATAAATTATTTTTTCTATGGTGAAAAGGTCATTTTTGGCTTAGGGACTGTCGGTCTCCAGTAAGTAGGGGTGGGAATGATATTTGAAAATATTTTTAAAAGTTGTAAAACCTCTTTCTTAAGTGTCAGGAAACCGTGATGATGATAATTGTGGACTTTTGAGAATATTCATTTTTTTTACAGAAAAGGGCATTTTTATTCAAGAAACAGCATCATGTTCTGTCCTCTAGCAAGGAGTACATAAGCTCTTTCCAGCATGAAAAGCAATCTGAAAGAAGGAATAAAGATCTTCCTGTCCATCCTGTCCAACTGTACCTTGATACACATTCCTCTTCATCACAAAGAGATCAGAATGAAGGTATGTGTGTCTTCCTTTTTAACACTCCAAGGATTTGTCCGCTTCGTGCCAAATACCCCTTCATTTTTGTACAGGATAAATGGTGTCATTTCAAATGAAGGGTGGGGTGGGATTTCAGCCTACCTTTAGTTGGAAAGATTTTCCAAACTATCAGGGGGAAAACAAACCCTCTATGGGGCTCAACAGATCACCCCTTTGGAGAGGCCTGCAGTCACCCCTTTCCTCACCTGACTGGGGTTGCAGCAACTATATGCTGTGACCCCGATCTGGCCTTTCCATGGTGCAAAAAGGAGCCACAAAAAAATGCCCTTCCATGTTGCACACAGAACCACTTTTTGTGGCTCCTTCCCCCCCATTGTGTTTTAATCAAATCTTTTATTAGATTAAAACACAATGGGGGGGGGGAAGGAGCCACAAAATGTTCTTTTTTGCAACATGGAAGGGCTTTTTTGTGGCTCCTTTTGCACCATGGAAAGGCCAGATCGGGGTCACAGCATGTAGTTGCGCAACCCCGTCAGGTGCATATGGAAAGGGCACTTTTGCCACAGGCGGCACTTTCCAGTGTTCTTTGGTGTGTTATCTGGTTGCAGTGCCTAAGGAGTGCCATGCTGCCGCCTGCACACAGTGGGCACATAGCGTCAGGGCAGCATTCGTGCATGTGTCATGCAGATGTCATGCCCCCACTCTGTCCCGAGGCCAACATTTAGTGTTGGTCTGTCAAGGCCCTATGTGTCTTTGTTAATACAACGCAATAATCAAAATATGTGAACTCACATTTTCATCAATGAAAGAGAAATAGCTTTTAGAAGTGGGTTAGAAAAAAAAGGGCAGAAACCTTTTTGCCAAGTATTGAGGTTGACTCCAACCTCACATTTACTTTGCTTCATAATTTCTATTTTCTTTTCTTTTTTTTATAAAAAAACCTCCTTGTCTATTAAATATATTTCTTACTAACTTGACACCAGAAATCACACAGTCAGCCTCATGGAAATGTAAACAGACCCCAATACTCCATGCCCATAAAAGTAGCTTTTCTAAATGAAACCAAGGAAGATGCCTAACAGAAAGTGAATGCCCAGGACAGCATCTCTTCTAACCAGGCTGCAGTTGACCCAGTTAATGGGAATCTCTCTGCATCACAACCATATCAGCTGAATCACTGTGATCAGATTGAAAGTGACTGAAAGCTCCCAGCATGCAGGTAGGAAATAAGGCATTTTTAAGCCTCTGGGATATTGCAGAGACCTTACAGCTACAGGAAATTCTGCCTGAGAGACACATGAATGGATGGATGTCTGTGAATCAAACAGAATCTTTGTGTATGAGAATCTAAGAGTTGGATTTGATTCACTTTCTGCTAAAGTTAAACAAATGTCATATGGAAAGTTATTTCTACTATTTTGTGTGCATCTTAGCTCAGTCTTTACTACAGCATGTCCATTGAAGAGAACCAGATCATAGAATCACAAATTCATAGAGTTTGAAGATACCATAAGGGCCATCCTGCCATGCAGGAACTCACAATCAAAGCATCCCTGACAGATGGCCATCCAGCCTCTGTTTAAAGACCTCCAAAGGAGACTCCACCACTCTCCAAGAGAGTGTGGTCCACTGTTAAATAGCTCTTACTGTCAGGAAGTTCAGTGAGATCTCTTTTCCTGTAGCTTGCATCCATTGTTCCATTTTATAGTCTCTGGAGCAGCAGAAAACAAGCTTGTTCCATCCTCAATGTGACACCATTTCAAATACATAACCAAGGCTCTCATATCACTTCATAATCGTTTCTTCTCCAGGCTAAACATACCTAGCTCCCTAAGTCACAACTCATAAAACATGGTTTCCAGACCCTTCACCATTTTGGTCACCATCCTTTGGACATGCTCCAACTTTTCAACATCCTTTTTGAAATGATATAATCAATTGCTATTTCACATCCTAAGCAGGAGACTTGCATCTACACAGGAAGGACTGAGACTTAAAATGTCCAAATGTAAAGATTTTAACTGATGAAAATGGGGAAATTACTTCCATTTTTTAAAATAAATTTTAATTCACCAGATTTTAAAATCAGCTGTGTTAATTTGCTTTGGATCAACTTTTCTTCAATATTTTCTGTCAGTCACATTCTGTACAACAAGTGATTAGTTAATTAATTAAATCAGAAGACATCCCACTATAGAAATTTATATTACAACCTGTAATGAAAAACATTGCCCCAGGTCTCATATTTCTGCAATCTATCCTACATTATTTTATTTTTTAAAAAAGCTGCTTTTTGAACAATGAGAAAATGTATTATGTGTGCTTTCATGCTTTAAATAATTCACATGAGGCAAGAAAAGGGTTGTGCAAAGAGAAAGGAGGAAATTAAACATTTGTGAGACATATGCATTTCCTGTCACTATCATCAGTGCTAAATTACATGAACAAAGAATACTTGAACTGAAGTCTGGCTTGACCTAACAAATGTCCACAAAACATTTTTATTTACTTCATTTTATGTATGTACAGGCATCACAGTCTATGGCTCTTCTATACTACATCTTAAATCAAGGGTGTGTGTTGCATATGGCCCTCCAACACTGTTTTTTGTGTCCCTCAGCTTGCAATCAGGAGTTAAGAGAAAATCATCAAGGCCAATAACACTCTAAACTCACAGTCCTGAGCTCTGCATTTTTGTTATTGTATATAACAAAGGTATCAGTTCCACTTGTTTCATTTAATTAACCAAAACATGTAAGTCAACCAAGTTGCAATTTGGGAGGGGAACAATTTGGGAGCATCAAAAAAGATGGAGCTGGAGAAATTAAGGCTCTGTAGAGAGCAGCAATTTGTGCCAGCCTGTGGGTGAAGTCAGGGTGCAGCGTCC
Source organism: Sceloporus undulatus (assembly GCF_019175285.1). NCBI lineage: Eukaryota > Metazoa > Chordata > Lepidosauria > Squamata > Phrynosomatidae > Sceloporus > Sceloporus undulatus. The sequence goes on from NC_056524.1 coordinate 122,002,899, forward strand.
TGATGCCAGATGCCCTAACTCCGTCCCCAGGACATCATGATGCCATGCACCATTCCAAGCAGCATCATGGTGTGACTCAAGCACTGCATCCAGATGATGCAGTGCTTAAGGGGTGTGATACAGCCATTCTGCCATGGCAATAGTGTTTTTTGGAGGGCACAAAAAAGAGCCACTTTTTTGGCTTCTTTTTGTGCTCTCAAGAGGCTGAAACAGAGTCGTGGCTTGAGGTTGCCGTGGCCCCGGTCCTGCCAGGAAAGGGGTGGTCTGTCTAGCCCCTATGATGGCAAAATTTTAAAGATCTATCTGTTTTCACTCATACAGTTTTTGGGCTAGATCCAGATTCCAAAATTGTTTCCCCTGAGGCATTAACTAAGTAATTAATTAATTTAAAAACTTGCCTAGGAAGCCAGATAATATATGCCAGAACCTATTTGGAAACAAGTTAAAGAAAGAACTCTTGGGGATCTATAGGCTGGTTTTCCATGCTGAAAATATAAATGTGGCATTTTATTTAAGATTTCCATTTTGCTATTTTTAACTCCTGTGCCAGCTTCAGTATATTTTATTTCTTTTCCTTTTAAATATCCTCTGATCTCTGAATACCTTTGTAATAAATGTAGAGTTTTACAATGAAATTGCAAAATTATACTTTGAATCTTTCCCATTTGTCCACATATGTGAAATCTGGAACATGCTACCAGATAATACTTGTGATATTTTCAGAATAATCCACAGGATTGTGTTCTATCAGTGTAATGTAGGAGTGCTGCTTTCAGCAAATAAACATTTGTTTAGTGTTTATTTGTTCATTCCACCACAGAACCCAAATGTGTTGAAGAAGCTGGCCTAAAAGTTTCATAGGAGGTGTAGATTATTTCCTTTGTGCTTGTTTGGGATGGAATCAAGGCAACCACACACCAGGTCCAACAGTGATAAAAATAAAACCATTCTTAGTAAAGCAGAATTACTGGTGTACCATGGATGCTTTGCCAAAGAAAAACTATGCGCATTCCAGATGATAGAGGACTGCAGCTCCCTGACAGTTGGGTATGCCTTGGGGCTACCACAAGTTATAAATACACATACTCCATAAGAAACCAAGTTTATCTGGCTGCAATGCATGACTCCGTCTGGAGTGAGATCAAAAGGTTTAGGATGTATCCACATCACATAAATAAAGCAGTCTGACACCACTTTAGCTGTTGTGGCTGCATCCTGTGGAATCCTAGCATTTGTAGTTTGGTGAGGTGTTCAGCCTGATTTGTCAGAAAGCTCAGATTTTAGCAAAGGTTTACACAAATAAATCTCTACTATAAAAATATCAACTCTCTCCCAATTTACAGAAGAATTGAGAGAGAAAGATAATTATATTTCCAAGTTACTTAAAATCAGGTTGATGATTTCATGATACCTTTGTTGGAATATCTGGCTTCTGTAAACAGTACAATAAAGCTTGCTGCCTATAGTGAGAAAATTAATCCCAATAGCTATTTTTGAACTGTACAGTAGGTAGCTCCTTCCCTTTGTTGACTAATGCCATCCTCATTCTATCCTCATTCCATCCTCCATCCTTAAAAAAAAATGAGATAGTGAAAATAAAATGTGCCTGATTACCATGCCACCCATAACCAACATGCTTGGTGTCTATTAAAAAGGGTTCGATATACCTGCCTTCCTGTGCATGTGCATTGACATCCTCCATGGGCAGGGCAATGGGTATTGTTCTCCTTTTTCTTGAAGGTTCTCATTTGCAAAAATAGATATAATCAAAGTCCCTTTTAATAGACTCTGAATGACAGAGCTGATAGGAGTGATTGGTGCCAGACCCATCAGTGGTAATGTTTAAAGCTAGCTTTAAACACTGTAACTCTTCCATTTATTATTCCAATGCAAGGGGTGGGTTGCCCTAACTCTGCCCCCATGGCACCATTTTGGCGTGCACTGGTCCAGATGATGCAGCACTGAGGGGGCGCCATAGAGCCGTGCTGCTAAGGCCATGGTGCCCTTTGGAGGCTGCAAAAAGGAGCCACTTTTTATGGCTCCTTTTTGCGATCTTCAGAGGTTGGATTGGAGCTGCAGCACTACTTTGCAGTGGCCCCAATCTCGCCAGGAAAGGGGTGGCTGCATGCTGTCCCTTAGGGACAATCTGTATAGCCCCTGAGTTCATAAATAAATCATAAAATATTCAGTAAAATTTCCTTGGCCTCTGTTTGACAAAACATTGCAGTGGTCATCTGAAGGAGGTTTCTCATCTATGGCAGTATTGTGCAATGCCTACTGTGTAATTTTGTATTAAACAGTCAGCACTGTGTAGTGTGGTCTGAGTGTTGGATTGGGAGGCCAGGGCTTGAATCTTCACTCGACCATTGAAATCTACTGGGTGATCTTGGGAAGTTCACACTCTCTCAGCCTCAGAGGAAGGCATGGGTGAACCCACTATGAACAAATCCTGCCAGGAAAACCCCATGATAAGGTAGCTCTATGGTTGCTATAAGTGATTGAAGGCATACAACTGCAACACAAACTTTGTAGTAGGATTTCACTTCCTTGACCGTTGTCAGTACTGATGCTGGCTGGGTAAAGAAAGAGCATGACACAATGGTCCTGCCTCATTTTGTTCTCCTTTTTCCACATAATATTAATCTTGACTTGTCTATGTCTTGCTATCCTTGTGTCACATGTTTGCTTTCCTCCCCCACATCCTTTGGCTCAGACATTGGTGTGTCTACCTAATAATATTACAGGAAAGAAAAGAATCAAGGAGAACTTGATGCAGCTGCTGTTTGCAGTAGCTGCTCATGTTCAACTCTGTATCTAATTCTGCTCTTGTATTTAGAGACTTGAGTTATCATTATCCTAAATTGCATGCAATCATATTGTAATCACTTCCATTTTCAACTTCTATTAACTCTTTTTTCATTGTCTCTGCTGCCTTTACCCTAGAGTCTTTTCTAAGTCCTCCTACAGTTCTTTCCTTCAGTCCACAGTCTGGGTTGATCACTCCTATTATTACAAGTCTTTGTAATAGTAAGAATTTCTGTGACTTTTTCTGTTACTACCTTTGTTTTCTACTGATATTCAAAATAATCATACTATTTAAATGACTGGTATTAGGATAATAGCACTTAGCAAGATGTCTAGAGGATGCATATGTCATACTAGCTGACTGACATTCAGGGAATTCTTTAAAGCAGAAAATATGTACCTCTTGTATAACTTGTCCCAGCACAATCCTTCAGGTAACAAAATATGTCATTCCCACACACTAATTTTTCTATATATCTTTTTGACATATATAAAAAAGAAGAAATCATGCAAGAAAGAAACATTCAATCTATAATATATTCTGCCCAAACAACCCCCACAGATCTATTGTCCATTGATTGTCACATGACACTGTAGAACTATTCTAAGAAAGAAATAAGATGCAGAATCTTTGATAAGCTGATTCTTTGGTAACGTAATGTCAGTATAAAAGATACAATTCTGTTGCTCTGGACAGCTGATATCTTTCATTTTCATTCCCCCTCCCCCTTTTAATGGTATATTAGAACTTTAAAGGAAGAAATTATATTTGAGTGAAATTATAAGGTCTCCGGAGGGTCCAAAAGGGACTATAGAATTTTCTTATCTACCCAAAAGAGAACTGTGAGTGTCTATGAGTACAAATGCCCTACTTATTGTTACTGGAACCTCTATCAGCCTTGATGCCCCATTGCCAGGAGTCCCCAATCACTGTAGAAGTGAAAATGATTGTGTTATAGTTGTGCATCCTGTATGACATTGGAGCTATTACACCCAAATACTTTTTTCTCCTGACATTCCCAGAATAGGAGAATGGGAGAGGGGAGTGTGACAGTCCTGTAGCTGGCATACTTATTGTTCCTCCAGCTGCCACAACTATTGCCCAGATAGCAGAAGCCCAGCAGAGATTTGGATATGGTAGTTACACACCATGCCCTCTCCCTGCCCTCCTTTACATACTCAGCCCAAGTATAGAATGCATTTCCCTTGGAAAACTCTTTGTAATGAAATACTGATTCTAAAGAGCCTTCTAATATTTGCATGATGTTAAAAAATTAGCTTTAGCTTTGCAAGAATCAAGGAATATTAATCCCTCAGTAGATAAATTCCAGAATAACAAAAGCTCTGTTTGAATATATTATATTGTATTTCCTCCTGCAATATTTTCTATTTCATAATGTAACATGTGAAAAAGGCCATCATGATGATTTTACAATATCACAGTCATAGTGAATCCCATTTAATTGATGTGTCCAAATGATACCAATACTTCTTTATTTCATAATGGACACTTTGTTTTCTTGACTATGGGGTGGATACAGACAGGCAGAAAGGAGTGGTAAGACACTAGCCCTTTCTCCTGTGGATTAAATGCGGCTGCTGTCTCTGCTGCTGCCGCGGCGCCATGCCCATTAGAGCCATGGAGCAGTGCAGTGACATGCCTTATGTGTCACACCATTTGGACACAGCGCACAAGGCATGTCATCGGCATGCATGCCGTATGAATGCCAAAATGGCACCCGGATGGCATGGTAGGGCTCAGAACCATGTGGACACTCCACTCTCCTGAACCCTAAAATTGGCTACAGGCCGACGCTTTGCCTTTGTTATGTATGAAATCAGTTTCACTTAATGTAACTGAGAATCACATTGATAAAAGTCCAGCCTAGCTGACATGGAAAGAAAGTGGATGCCAAAAGCCGGGGGGGAGGGAATCAAGGAATGCATTGTGCTAATTATTCTTGGTTCTCTGCTACAAATGGAGGCAGAGGTCTTTTTGCCCAAAATGGAGAAGTTAGGTCGGTTGCTTGGAAACCAAAGGAAATGCTTCCAGGTAGAGGACAGGAAAATTTCTAGGAAAAATGAGATAAGAAGCAGGGGACAAAAGGATTGCGGACTTGATCGAATCCCTCCCCCTTCCCACCTGTTGGGGCCTGTATGTACCTATGCAGTAGAGCAAGTTCAATTTAACATGGAAACTGAGAAAGACTAAAGTTTACTGCTTGATTTTTTTATTTTCTTCATATAGTCCCTTATTGAAGTGTTCATTTATTTTTGTTTATACCAAAAGTCTGAAAAGAACCAAAAACAGGGATAATTGAAATCAGGGTAATTATGTTCCCAACAGAGACATTCACATCTATAAAAGGGATATCCACAGACCTCTTCTTTGACTCACCTTCATAATTAACCCTTGCTCAGTTGTATAACTTTTATTCTCCCCATTATTTGTCTTTCAAGTTTCAAAAATGGTATACATCACTTGAATGTATTCCTGCCTTTGATTAAAGCATATTTGAATAATATTTTGTGTCCAGTTGTCTGTCCAAAGTTTTTATATCTGTACATTTTGTTTTGTTTTACACAGATTAGAGAAAACCCACCTGCATAAATTGCTCACACATTCCTACTTTCTAAGAGGTAATTCTATATGTTGGAGAAAAGATACTCAATCTTAATGATGGTTTCCATCATAGAATCATAGAATTATATAGCTGGAAGAGGGTCCTATCCTCTGCTCAATGCAGGATCATCAACTAGAACATCCCAACAGGTAGTTATCCAGATTTCTTTTGGAGAGATCAAGGGGCTTTCTTCACCGCCATTTGGGACGTCCAGAGGACGTCCCATTTTATAAAAGGGGCGTCTCTTATAGACGCCCCTGGGCCTAGTACGGACTCCGTCCGTACAAGATGGCGCCGGCCCTTCTACATGGCCAGCGCCATCTTTGCGTATCGGACGCTGAGCGTCCGTACGCATTGCGTCCTTTGTGACGTAGTGAGTGCGCCCCTGGTGCCTCGCTACGTCGCAAATGCGACGGAAAAAGAAGCTCCATTTTGGAGCTTCTTTTTCGGTCCGCGCGGGACTCGCGCCGTCTGAAGGCTCCGGCTCCCCCGCAGACCTACCGGCGGCGGCAGAGCGCCGCAAAGTGGCGGTATGTACCCCGCCTAAGATAAAGTGAACATGACATCTCTCTAGTCAATTGGTTCTAATGCTAAACCCATCTCATGATCAAGACATTCATTTTAATGTTCAATCAAAACCTACCCTCCTGTACCTTAAAACCATTACACCTAGTTCTCCCCTCTGAGATAGCAGAGAACAAGCCTGCACCCCCCTGTTTGTGGTAACCCCTGAGGTATTTAAAGAGTGTGAGCATGTTACCCCACAATTGTGTCTTCACCAAGCTGAACGTGCCCAACTCCATTAACCTGTCTTCCAATGTTTAGTTCTTCAAATATCTTATCATCTTCATTGCCCTTCTCTGAACTCACTCTAACTTGTTTATACCCTTAAAATGAAGCACGCAGAACTGAAAGCAGTACTCCAAATGAAGTCCGACCAGTGCAAAATATAGTGGGACTATTATTTCCCTAGACTTGGAAACTATGATTTTACTAATGCAGGCTGAAATTGAATTTACCTTCTTTGTAGAAGCATCACACTATTAGCTCATGTTCAATTTATGATCAACAATAATCCCAAGGCCCCTTTCACATGTAGTACTGCTTAACCACATAACCACAATACCTACACATTTGGTTTTGTGGCTGAAATGTTGAATTTTGCATTTGTCTCTGTTAAATTTTGTTTTATTAATTTCAGTCCAGTTTTCTAGTTTATCAAGGTTCTTTTAAATTCTATTCCTATCTTCCAATGATGTCCACCCTCCTAATTCGGAATTATCCACAAATTTGATAAGATTTCCCTTCCATTCCATCATCTAAATCACTGATAAAAAATATTGAAGATTATTGGCCCAAGTACAGAATTCAGTGGCATTCCACTTTAAACTTATCTCCAATTTGAAGCAGAACCACTAATGACCTATCTTTTCTAATCAGTCATGGGCCCATCTGATGGTGTTTCCATCTATTCCATATTTAGTCTGTTTGTTAATCAAAATACCAGTGGGGGGGATCCTATGAAATCATTTGCTGAAATCCAGATAAGTGACACCCACAACAATCCTACCATCTACTAATCTAGTGACACTATATATATATATATATATATATATATATATATATATATATATATATAGATATATAGATATAGATATATAGATATATATATGATTAGTTTTGGTTTTGAAAAACCTGTACTGGCCCCTACTAATAACTGCATTGCCATCAAGATTACTGGCAGATTCCTATATAATCTGTTCTATCTAAAATAATGACCAGTGGTTGTGCAAGTATGTCAGCAATTTTCTTGAATACTCTGGGATGCAGTTCATCTGTCCTTGCAGAGCTCAGCTCATTTAGGTTAACTAGCCTAACTCCTTATCAATCTTGATTTGCAAACCGGACTCCTTGCCAAGTTCTTTTCTGATGCATGGAAGCATCATATAAATTTCTATCGCGCCTTTCTCCCCGAAGGGACTCAAGACAGCTCACAATAACAATTCTAAAAACATATTGCAATAAAACAATTAAACCATCAGTCAATCAACAATCTAAAATTACAAACATTAAAACCACAATAAAATCACAATACTCATCCCATATAAAACCCATCCCATGACTAGACATTGAAAGTCATCCTGAACAGAGCCATTTTAACCTGATGATGAAAGTCAAACAAGGAGAGGGGCTTCTTGCTTTTTGTGGAAGGGCATTCCAGAGGGCAGGAGCAGCCACCAAAAAGTTTCTCTCTCTCATGTCCTCACCAGGCAGGGTAAACAAACAAAGTAGATACCAAGTAGTTTTGTATTTTCATTGAGATATGTTAGCATCATACCATCCATGTTGAGCAGTAGTATCACCATTTCCCTTCTCTAGCTTCAAGCATATTTGAAAATAAAATTAGAAAACCCTTTGTGTTGCCCTTAGCTTGCTTAGCCAGTCTGAATTCATTTTAATTTTTAACTTTCCTTATACTATTCTTGCATGTTTGACCAATATATCTGAATTCTTCCCTAGTGTTTTGTCCTTCCTTCCATTTGTTACACATGCTCTTTTTTCTCTCTTCCAAATCCTCCTCATGTTTACTGTGCAACAACATTGGCTTTTTCAGATTTCTTCCATTTTCCTCCATGGAATTGTTAGTGATTGTTTTTTTTTAGCAGTACCTTCTCCATGAAATCCCATCTATGCTGGGTATCTTTTTTTTCCTTCTTTTGCTTCTTTAGGATTTTGCCCAATATTTCCCTGGATTTAATAAAATCAGCTTTTCTGAAATCCAAGGTTTGTGTTTCCCTACCCTTTTTTTGGGCATGCTCCACAATCATGAGTTTACATGATTGTGGGACATTACATGCTCTAGCATTACATGTTCACTCTTCCTTAATGTACCAACTGCTTTGATTCCAGTTACCAACCCCTTTCTATTTGTCAGGATCAAGTCCTTCTTGTTCTTTCCTTCAACTTTTAAAAGAGAAAATTACCTTCTTCTTCTTCTTCTTCTTCTTCTTCTTCTTCTTCTTCTTCTTCTTCTTTCATTGTCCATTTATTTTTACCCACAGGCTCGCCACTGGTCAGTGTGGCACTAGTATGGACTTCTGTGCCATTTAATTTGCCTTTGACATATAATGTTACTACCCTTCCTTCCCTCCCCCCATCTATTCTTTCTTGAACATATTATTTCCTTCAATTGTGATATTTCAGTCATGGGAGTTATCTCACCAAGTTTCTGTTATGCCTATAGAATCATATTTAACTTCCTGCATTAGCACTGCAAGCTAATCTTGTTTGTTTTCTAGTCTTTGTGGGTGGTGATCCAAAACACTGTTTGTTTTCATCTTGTATTCTACTGTGAGTTCTACTGTGGCTCCTATAGTCTCCCTCAGCTTCTCTTGAATCCACATCCTTGGATTTTGGACAGATATTTAAGCTATTATCATTAATCTATAATTAAGCTTAGTTGGATCAGTTCCAGATCCCTTGCACATGATCTGCTCCTGATGGTGGCTGTCCTCCAGAGTACTTTCTCAGTATTACAACCCTCTTTCATTTTCAATTCCAGTTTCTTCCTGCTGGTTCTATAGAATCAATTCTTCCTGTGTTCTGTCTAGGAAATTGTCATTTTCTCTGATACACTAAAGAGTCTAAGCCATACCTTCTGTGAGATGGCTGTCTTCTCCAAGACAGCCACCAGTTTGCACTTGCTGCAAGTGAAGTCAGGAAGATTTTAAGGTGAGAAGATAAACACTGCACACACATTACAACAGAAAACAGGGCCTTCTGCTCCATATCTGCAGCTATATTATTATTATTATTATTATTATTATTATTATTATTATTATTATTATTATTATTATTATTAATTTCCAGATGGTTAATTAGCAAGGACTGAGATCTCAGCCTGCAAAATATGAACAGAGAGGCTGAGAACAGGGGGTCTTGGAGATGTCTCATCCACAGGGTTGCCATGAGTTGAAATTGATCTGAGGGCAGTTAACAACAACAAAATATGAAGGAAGGAAGAGGAAGAAAGAGAGATTAAAGTCAATCCTATATTATATTTTCAGGCTGGTACAAGAGGCATGTGCATGTAAAAAGATGAACACTGCAGTCCTACAGAATGTTTCCCTCTGTCTGGAATAATTTTCTATCCTTTTGTAGCATGTCTCTTCTGAGGGCTTATAGCAGAACTACAGAAATAAATATTCAGAAAAATGAATCCCACTCAAAATAACTCCAAATATCTTCTATTCTTGTTACAAAGAAAGTGTAAATTGTGCATCATCAACATATTTCCACCACTGTTTTTGCTATAATAATTATGTGTTTAAGGAACGGTAACTCTAAGTGCATGATTTCTTCATTAGCTATCTGTTCTCCACTTCATTAGCAAATTACCCCAATGAACTATGATCAAAATGGCATGACTAAATTGATTCAGGATGAGGAAAGAAAATTGCTATACTTTTGCATCTGTTTATAAATGCTTTTGTCTTCTCATTATGTCACCAAAAGTTGTGCTAAACAAATAAATGAAGGCAATAAACAAAATGATATTGGTGCAATTGCCACATTAGTTACATTATGAGAATGAACTCAGTTTACAGAAATTTGTTATTTGTAAAAGATCACATGGTGATTTAGTAAGAAGCAATGTTAATTTAACAGAGCTGCCAATTTGAGATTCAGAGCATGACATCTTAAAGACATTTTGCACTAGCTGCCTCTGCTTCAGCTTTACTAAATCCCAGACATATCTAAATCAGAAATGGATCTTGATTTCTGGAAATGAATCTCATTTGTGTGTTGTGACCTCATTACTGGAAAGGCTGAAATCAAATCACTTACAATTAACTTTGACAATAATAACTGTGAACCTTATTATTGGACACCAATATTTCAGGAAACTCCTTCAGCCTTTAGAAACCCTCCTTTTTAAAATCCCATCTTTATATCTATATCCTTGTAATTGTCAAAGATGCAAAGGAATAACTTCAGATAACATGTGAGAAGCATACACAGAAGCCCGTGTGACATATGATAGCATAGGCCATATGCAGCCATACACATTAGCATGTACTCTACCCTCCCATGAAAGGCAGACAAAGATATGTGATGGAAATAAAATCAGCTGTACATCTATTGTTTTTAAACAGATTTGTTCAATGTGTGAACTAGCAAATTGAATGCAATTCACAATTTATATTTTATGATTTTGTCTGTGTGAAAATTTCATTTACCGGTCCCTCTTCCCCACCAAAAAAGGTCTGAAACAACTTCTTCACCCCCAAGGTGAATGTGGGAGGGAAAGCATGCTGATAGATTTATGTAGGCCCAGTGTTGGTGTTTATAGAGTTCCCAGAATACCTCGTCCCTGCCACTTGCCATTTTCTTCATGAGAAAGTTGGTGTGTGGCAGCAAGGTGAAGGGGTGTGCCATTTTGCTCATCCCCCGGAACTGCACCCATTCACTGGGTGACACCCCAGTAGTAATACCACTGCTGGCTAAAACTACCAAATGGATTTAAGCGTTAACTTTTTGAAGTCTGATTTTTATTCCATGTTTATTAAACATGGACCAAAAGTGGCATTGCACTGCCAATACTAGGGTTCGGAAGTGCGCAACAACTGCACGCTCCCGAACCCTAGTACATATGGGCAGCACCATCTTGACCCAGCACTGTCCATACGGCGCACACATCCTTGACTTGTCTTGTGCTATGCGTCCAAATGGTGTAGTGCACAAGACACATCCCCATGATGCCCCAGGGCACAAATGGCACCTTGGTGGCATTGCGGGAAAGGAGCTCCATTTCGGAGCTCTTTTTTCCAGCGGATTGTTGTTGCGGCCATGCGGTTGTCGCGGACTGTGCCTCTGGCTACCCCTTTCTCCTAATCTGTACCAGGACTATGTTTCAGGTGCTTTTTTTTCTCTAAAAGGGTCTTCATCCTTATCATGTATATGATAGGCAAGAGCAACATGATCTGCACTATTGAATTTGGCTACTGGAAATTGGAGATGATATTTCCACATGTGTTTGAAGGTGTTATGAAAACATGTGTTTGTGAACTATGAGTGAGAGAACAACAACAATACTGAACCTAGTGAGTTAACATACACAGTTGTTTGATACTTTTAGCTTGATGGAACACAAATTGGATGGAGCGAACCTTTGAAAGACTGCAGGTTGAACCTCCCTTATTTGCAATGCTTGGACCCAGAAGTGTTTTGGATTTTGGTGTTTTTTTTGGGGGGGGGGGTGGATTTCAGGATACATGTATTTGCATAGCCATACATAATGACACATCTTAGAGATGGGACCCAAGTCTAAGCACAAAATTCATTTAAGTTTCATATATATACCTCATACACAGCTTGAAAGTCATTTTATAAAATATTTTTAATAATGTTGTGCACAAAACATTATTAAAAAGCAAATTTGTCAATATCTCAGCCACCCGTGGGGAAAAATGTTTTGTTTTTTGGATTTTTTTGGATTTCAGAATACTGGATAAGAGAGACTCAACTTGTACTTTTGGAAACTTAGCTTGAGTAATAAAATGATATATATTTAAGGGAATCTTGCTATAACTCTAAACTGATGAAGAAAATAGAGAAAATGACCAATCAGCTTCATATTTTACAGCCCTCGGCTGTATATCAATGAGAACACATAAAATGTAATATCTTTTTTTCCTCAGTCCATGTGACCATTTTTTCATTATCTCTCTCTTCCATCACCTACAAAGAACTCCTACCTTTACTGGAATTCATCATGATTTGAGCAGTACAACCAGCCAGATAAATTTATCCCTGTTTCCCTCCTCTCTTAATGATTGATGGAGTTTTGTACAAAATGTTTCTATCCTTATTTTGGCATTTATGTGGAAATGAAAATCCTATTGGCTATGTAATAAAAGCTCACAATGTCTTTAGGTGACTACAGGGAGAACTGGCACAATTTTGGAGTGGGTGGTGTCTGTATTTTTTATTATTCCTTTGAGGAATCTCTAATTGAAAAAGACAAAGAGAGAGAGATGAACTCCTCTCTAGATTTTTAGCTTCACAGGAAAGCTGAAATAACATCTCAGTGGATTCCTAATGGCAAATCCTTATATAGATTTCTCCAAAATAGCTTTGTCACTTAATCAAAAATTGAAGATGCCTTTTGGCACTGAGGGTTGTTCTCACATATTCCTCCCACTGTGACCCATCCCATGCTCTGTCTTGCTGAATTCTTTGAGAATATTGGTAATATGAGACATCTGCTCTTTCTTGTTATTTTAAAAGAACTTTTACATATTGAAATAACAGCCGACATTACAATTATATCGAAATTGTTTTTAACACCTGAAATTATTGTCTTCACCAGACCTCTTGAGCTGATTGCAGTAAAACAGTGCAGTTTCAGAAACAGTATTGTTATCTCACATATCCATCTCAGGTTGATATCAGGCTGTGTGTTACTTTTAAAAAGAGTTCAATTTTGGATGGACTTTGGTTATCCTTAATTGTATTTCTTTTCACAGAGTAAAACCTATCTATCTTTAGTTGGATTCATTCTTCTGCTAACATATGCAGTGCTCCGTTTTGTGTGGATGCATGTCATGAGTCCAGATCAACTTGAGGGCAGTTAACAACAAGAACAAAATACAATTTCCTATATATCCCTTCACTCACTACTTTAGATCAAATACTCACTCCCCAAAGCCCTAGCCAGATGGTCTACAATCAGAGATTCTGGGACATGAATCCCTAACCTCTAGAAAACCAAAGCTTGGTCCAGTGTATGATTTTTCACCTATGACTATCTTTCTTTTTCTTCTCTTTTTCCTTTTCTTTCTTGCCAGAGATCAAATTCAAGGACAATAATCTATCAGACCATTATGCATGTGTGCCATGTGAAGATGCATAATCGCATAGAGAAGAAACTCTGGAACTTTCACAAAATCAAGACATCTTATAGGATCCAGTGTTTCTTGTGAGATGGAAAGTCAATCAAAGCACAACTTGCACTTATAGGCCCATTACAAACAGGCACCCTAGCACGGACTCAGTCCGTACTAGGGTTAGAAAGGGGCGTCTCTTCCAGACGCCTCTAACTCTAGTAAGGACTGAGTCCATATGAAATGGTGGTGGCCATTCCACACGGCTGCCACCATCTTGACGTAGCGGAGCACTGCATCCACACGTCACACCCCGGAAATGACGCTGCGAGTGCGCGCTTCGGCACTTGCGGCATCTCTTCCGGGGCGCAGGAAGGAGCGCAATTTTCGCGCTCCTTCTTTGAAGCATCCGGGAACCGCACCGTTTGGGCGGTCTGTAACACGCCATAGTCACACTATGCGCTGCTTTAATACCCAAGTGTTAGTCTTAATGGGACGCATCGCCCCTTGCACCCTGTCCGCTCCCGTGGGCTACCTCACAGCTTTCAGTGTGTGCTGAAAGCCACATATGGTGCATCTGCGTATGACGCGGGCACATTGTACCTAAATATTACATTATTGCTGTTGCAGACATATATACTCTATAAATATGTATAGTCTATAGCAAATCTCCAAGATATATTGATGAAGAACTACTTTCTATCAAAAAATATTTTCAGAAGGAGGAGACTGAGATAACAGTAGCTCCAAAAAGCTTAATATAAAATTGTATGCTGGTGAACCAGAGAGAGAGCGAAGTGTAAAAGTAAAAGAAGGTGAAGTAGGTATAGAGAAGGAAGAAATTGTCTTCTGCCTGTTTAAATCTAGGACAAACGTTACCTCACTGACTTCCAAACAGCAGCTCTGCAAAGTTTCAAACAGGAGTCTTTCCGAACCCTACTGGGATGCTAGAGATTTAACAAAGGAGATTGATAAATACTGTAATCTTTGCCCCTAATTGTTTTTGTAATATTTTCTCAGATTGTGTAGTAGGTGAGGGGGTGCGGGTGGGGAATTCAATGTTCACTTTTCCCCAGCCATTTTGCTATCTTTTTTCCCCCAGAACACTCTTATGTAATGCTGATCATACAACACAAAGAGTAACCTTCAAATAAATACCAATCTAGACAAAAGATGCATTGATTTCAGATGTAAAATGCTAAAAAGAGAGATGCTGGTCTCCTTCCCACCCCTCCAACTATTGTGTATCACCATGAAAACAATTTCAGATTATTTTTTCTTAGAATACCCAAGTTACTTACATTGAATGTGTGTAGAATATATTTTATCATTTGAAAACCAAGTCTCAGTAGTGAACAAAGGCTCAAGTGATAAACAAAGGAAATGAGTAAAAATTTTGAGAAATATGCAAGTTTTGAAAGGAGGAAATGTTCACTATGGTCTTCATAGTGTCTTCATCATCAAAGAAAAGTTGTTAATTAATTTGGATTACATCACTGAAACAAGATGATTAATGTCACAAATGCATGCTAATTAAAACCAAGTTAATGCAGACTACTAGAAATACAAAATAACTTTGCATGCTGAATAAATGCCAACCAAATAACCAGAATAGCCCCAGCTTTCATTGTATGAGATGAGATATAGGGGATCCATATATCTCATCTCATTTTGCTTATGGATTGTACTCGGTAAAATATAATATTTATGCAACACAGGAGACTAGGACACTAATGATGCCAAATCTTTTAATCATCTTTTTTTTCTCTCATGCCAAGTGAGGCCTCTGTGCAAGTCATATATTTAATCCATGATTTGGTAACCTCTAGGCTGAACTATATTAAGAAGCTCTACAGAGAGCAGCTTTGAACATTCATTCATATGGGGAGATACACTCTCTCAAATAGTTTGGACGTAGGAATGTGACACATTTATTGATTATATCAATAAATAAACCCAACCATTATCCTGATTAAGAGCCATAACTAGAGTATCTGCCAGTGAGATATGGAAGACTTATTAGTGGGACAAATGCTATCTCCTATACAGAGCCAGATTCAGTGGCAAGCAGTTACTTCAGGAAACATAATTTTCAAGAGGTGCTATTTCCTACATCCAATATCTATGGAATATTCTGAAGGATATGAACTTTTACCAGTCCAAGGAAAATGAACAACATGTTGATAGTCTATGGCACTGTGAACAGATTCCAAAGAATCTCATCAAGAATAAAGATAAATATTAAATGATTTCCTCATCTTCAACAACACATTTGGGATATGAATAAGCACAGTTGTCGATGCTCATATTGTTTTTATCATTATGTTTATTGTCCATAAAGATAATCTGATCAACCTTCTATGAATTTTCTACAGTATATATATAGAACAATTAATTAATACAATTAAAAGAAGCCAGTTTCTTTCTTGAAAATGTAGCATTTGCCTGCCACCTATTGGTTCATTTCAACTGGTTAAACCTTTCCTCCTTTTGTTATAATAGATTGTAACAAAGTATAATTTCAGTTGCTGTATTTTATTTTAAAAAGCTACTAATGTGATTTCTTCATTAATTAGTATGCATATTTCTTCATATAGAAGAATCATTCATTCTTAGAATGGGAAGTACAAAATAGTTGCACTGTGTTTGTTCAAAGTGGAAATTGCATATCATTTTCGCTGAAGTATATAACATTTGCTTAACTTAGGCCCGTTACAAACGGGCCTTTTAGTACGGAGTCAGTCCATACTAGGGTTAGGAAGGTGCGGTTTCTTCCGCACCCCTCTAACCCTATACGGACTGAGTCCGTACAAAATGGCGGTGCCCCATCTACATGGGGGCCGCCATGACGACGTCACGACACGCGCCGCCTCTATACGGGGGTGGCGTGCAATGTGATGTCGTCGCTCCGCGCCAGGGCCTTAGTGCGCCCTTTGGTGGAGCAGGAGGAGCTCCGTTTCAGAGCTCCTTCCTGGTTTGTGCCACTGGGTGCAGCCTTCACACGGCTGCGCCCACGCGACGCAAAGTGTGAAAGGGGCCAAGTGGCCCCTCTTCTCCTCCTCCCCCCCGCTGCGGGGTGTCCTTGGGGCTCTGACAGACCCACCAGGACACCCCCTTTCCAGGCTGCGGGGAAGCGGCCTTTTGCCGCTCTCCCGCAGCCTGGAAAAGTGGCAACAGATCGGGGCCTCGCGCGGCTGCCGTTCTGCACGGCCCCACCCCCCGGCCCCAAATAACCCGGGGAAAGGGGCAGGTACAGGCCGCCGCTTTTCGGCGTGCTGTAACGCCACCTTTCCTTAGTTTATGTAGGTTTTTTGTGGCTATGTGGCCATGTTCTCTAGAAGAGTTTCTATTCCTGATCCTCACCTGACCAGTATCTGTGGCTGGCATCTTCAGGGAAAAGATTTCCTTGATTGTTTCTCTCTATGTATCTCTCTCACTTTGTTTGTCTATATGTGTGTGGATAATCTGTGATGTCTTAAGGAATTTCCATATATATCACACATATAGAATAATAAAAATCAAGAATCAGACTTCTTTATATCACCTTCCTCTCTGTCAACTGACCTGCAGACGGCAGCTTACAACGTTAAAATTTACTATACAAATCCCATGTCCCAATATCCAACCCACCTCCCTAACATACACAAAACAATTAACAATTTATAAGTCATACATTAAAATAAAACAATTGAGCAAATGGGCTATGGCAGATTCAGAGGGGTGGGGTTCAGATTGTGTGGCCAGGTTTTTATTCAGAAAGGCCTGCTGGGAGACGATATCTGTCTTGACAACCTCCCATAATCGGGGCAGTTGATGAAAAGCCCCTCTGGGGTTGCAGTCAGTCTAGTTTTATAGGCTGCAATAATATAATTTTTATTTATATTTCCCGCCTCTCTCCAGCCGATCAGGTTTGGATTTCAACAATAAAACAACATTCCCATAAAACGCTACAATATCATAAAAAACAACTCAGTAAAAACAAAACACACTGACAATACAATGCATAAATAAATTGTTATCTAAAATATTACCATTACGAATGAGGTGGGGCATTTGTGAATCGCTTATAACAGACTGGGTGGATAGACCTGCCAGAAGAGATCCATTTTAGTGTCTTCTTAAAAGCATCTAAGGTGGTGTGATGAGACGTATATCCTCTGACAAGCCATTCCACAATTAGGGGCTACAGTGGTAATGATCTGTGGTAAGTTGTTGTTACCTGGCTCTTACATGCTCTAATAAATTCTTCCCGGATATTCTAGAGTGTGGGGCAGACTGTGTAGGGAGGGCATTCCTCAATTAACTCAAGTTCAAACCATTGTAGGATTTAAAAGTATAACCAACACTTTGTACCGCACCCAGAAGTGATCCAAGCCAATGAGGAGATTAATTTAACTGGAGTTATATGGTTGACCTAGATGTTCCAATGACCAGTCTGGCTGCCGTATTTTGAACCAATTGAAGCTGTGAACTTGGTATAAAGGTAGCCCCATGTAGAGTGTATTACACGAAATCTAGATGAGAGATTACCAGTGCATGTACCACTGCTTCAAGATCCTTTTGATCCAGGTAGGGATGCAGTGATGTATCAACCAAAGTTGGTACCATGCACCCCTGGCCATCATATCGACCACGGGGTGTGATAACTGTAAAGATGAGTCCAGGAGTACTCCCAAACTGTGAACTTTGTCCTTAGATGAGCTAGTGTGACCCGTCCGGATTGGTTGACAAAATTCCATCCCTGTACTTGGGGGGTACCTGTCGTGAGTACTCTGTTTTCTTCTGGATTCACCTTGAGTTTGTTTTCCCCATCCAGTCCATTACCAACCCAAGACAAGCGTCCGAGAAGATGCCATCCTTAGTCATTGCAGCAGTCGGAGACATAGAGATAGATTTGGTGTCATCAGCATACTGATACGCCGTGCCCCATGTCTACCGATATCTCTCCCAGTGGCTTCATGTAAATGTTAACGAGAATTGGGGATAGAATGGCGAATTGAGGAACGCCAGATGTCAGCTTTCTCTTAGAAGAGCAGCTGTCCCCCAACCTCGCCATCTGGAATCTGCCCGCGAGGTAAGAATGGAGCCCTGGAGTGCAGTGCCCCTAATACCTAACTCCCTCACGATGGAATCATCGACTAAGGCGTTCCGAGAAGATACCATGGTCTATACTATTGAAGGCCACTGAGATGTCCAAGAGCACCAGCAGGGTCACATTCCCCTGTCGATGCCCAGTGGAGATTTGACTAAGGCAAACCCTGGCAGTCTCAACTCCGTACCTGAAATGACATCCATATATCAGCTTCATCCAAGACAGCTTGGAGTTGGGAGGCAACTGCCCTCTCAATCACTTTGCCCAAGAGATTGTAAAAGGAGACTGGTTTGTAATTATTTCTTACAGGGGATCTAGGAGGGGTTTTTTTTAAGAGTCTCACTATTGCTTGTTTTAATTATGTTGGATCTTCCTTCCAAAAAGATGCATTAATTGTAAGTTGTAATAATGTTTTCATTGCATCCCCTCCCTGAGCAGTCAACCATGATGGGCAAGGATCGAGAGGGCATGTTGTCTTCCTTACACTTCCAAGAAGCTTCGGTTATTTTACAACTCAAAATGATCCAGTTACTACAGTCCATGGAGTCACCAGAACCTCTCTTACTGTTTCTGTCATAATGCTGGCATCTAGATCAATAAAGAGTTCTGGGTGGAAGGCAGTTGAGTTAGCTCTTTAACCACCTGAACAGCTCGCTGGACAAGACTCTGATTATGCAATACTTGCAGCATAGAAAGAATTCTTTGCTGTATCTATTGCCACTTATAGGAATCCAACAAGTTCTTATGGCGTCTGTCAGATAAACATTGATGATAAACAGCGGTGCTCTAGTCATTACACAGCCTGCCATGGTTTTTTATTGAAGTGGGTGGAAAGGATGTTCATGAGCGATGTGTCTATAGCCCTGGTAAGAAGATCGTTATTCCAGGTATCGACCAGGGCTTGACAGAGTAGCCGTCATCCCCAATCATAAATCCCCTAGAGATTCCCGGACCTTATGGTTTCCCTCAGCTTTCAAGGGGACCATTTTAATCGGTCCTCCACCCCCGAGAGGACTATAGGTAGTAGCCTTCAGTCCCACTATGACCAGAGAGTGGTCCATCCATGACAGGGCAGAGATCTGAATTACTTCTGCCCATGGATTCCTGATCTGTACCAAAGACCACATCAAGTGTATTACCAGCACAATTGTGTTGGACCCAAGACTATTTGGGACAGGTGCATGGCTGCCATGGAAGTCATGAACTCCCAAGGGCACCTGTCAGTTCTAATAAGCTGGCTCGAAGGGGATGTTGAGGTCCCCCAGGACCAAGAGCATTGGAGACTCAGCACTAGCTCCGTGACCAGCTGTTTGTCGCTTGCCAGGGAGTCTGTTAGGCAATGGGGGGTGGGACGGTAAACCAACAGAATTCCTGGACTGTCTCTAGCCTTCAGGGTCAGGTAGATACATTGATGTGCTCTGTTTTCCCGACAGGTTCCTGGTCAACATGATGGTACATTTATGGACCAAGGCTACTCCTCCCCCTTGCCCCTTTTCCTGACTGCCCCTGACAGTAAACCCTGCTGGGAAAGCCTTCGCCAGGTCACACTACTATCCCCCCTCCCCAGCCAGGTTTCTCTAAAACAAGACAGGTCGGTCATTCTCCTCCTCCAGCAAATCATAGACCTTATGTGAGTTGTTTCCTCACTGACCTGGCATTACAAAAGAACTGTAAGGGTCTGTGGTATGGTTGGGACGACCCTGGTTCTTTTGGCTAACCAGGGTGGGGGGAAGACAGGATATTTTCACGCACCTATCTCGTCATCCCTTCTCTGTGTCTGAATTAGATTTTGTCATTTGATCATATGTGTGCATACTACAGCTGTTACGATATAAGAACGTTTGTGGTTAAAAAAGGTTTAGCTAACCCAGCATTCTATTTCTTGCTTGGTCAACCAGCTGCATCTGGGGAGTCAACACAGTGTCATTGTGTCAATGTTCCAATCCAGAGAATTCCCCAGAAAAAAATTCAAGGCACTCTTTCCTGAAGCATGACAGCAGACATATATCTACTGACTACAGCCCAGTATGGTTTTCATGAATTGTGTAACCCCACTTTAAAGTCTTCTAATTACAGAACTATTTTTTTTTACATCTGCATTTTTAAATATAAAAAATTAACACATAACGTACATGCTCATGCCCCTTTTATGCTTTAAATCTACAGATCCCGTTTCAAAGGTTTATGCCGAGATGTTCTGCTTTTTCCTCATAGATACCTATAGTTGCCACTTAGCAAACCACACATGAGCACCTTATAACAAGCAAGGCTATTCTCTTATCCTAAAAATTCTCCGCTCACCGACTTCTCATTCCCCAACCCTAGACTTATCCGCCAGGTTCCGCCCACATGTACCACCTGCCCCCATCCCTCAAAAACACATGCCCAACGATGTGTTTTTCTTTTGCTTCCTAAACTGTACCAATCTATTTATAGTCTGATGTTTGTAATCCCTCTTCTCTCAATCCTCTCCTATCATTCCTCCTCATCCTATCCTCGTGTCACGGGGGACCCTTTCCCCCTCTGGGAAGCACTATCTGACTATGTCATCACTGAGTTATTTTTTCTGCAATACAGGCTCTTTATAACACCTGTTGGCAAAACTCCCATTGATTTTAATGGACCCATGATCCACTTTGTAATTGGCACCTTAATAAAATGGATATCTCCCTAACTGGGACATTTACAAAGAACGAGAATCAGGGCAATGCATTCAATTACATTTAACAAGGACTAAATGGCTCACCTGCTACTGTTGTCCTATTCACAGTAATTAATTGAAAAGCATTAGAGTTTGCCTGGGTAAATTTCCTGGTTTTGTGTTGGCTCCTTGTTCCTGAAATGAAAGTGCTATCTATCTATAAGACAAATACAATTGTTTCTTTATAACCTTTATTCAAATAGTGTGGAAACACTTTTTTCAATGTATGCTTTCCTATAGTGCTTGATACTCTTTTGCATGGTACTCTTTTGCAAAACTTGAGAATATAGAAGTGAAATTAACTGGCGTATAAACACACTCCCCCCTTTGCCTATTTTTAGATGTAGACGGCAGAGTGGTTCAAGTAGCTACAGCAAGAAACAACAGCAGGGAGGTTTACAACAGGCCACAGGAAAATTACATCTCCCAACTACTTTTGATCTCCATTTCTCTGATGCACTTCTAATGGAGGTGGAGATGGAGGCCAAATATAAAAATCAAAAACATTCTCACTATTGGCACTGCCAACATGCTTATTCTTTTATTTAAAATATAGAGAGGGGAGGAGATATTTCCTTTGGGGGACAGGTTAATTTCTGGTTTAGGGAATATGGATATAATTTATGGATCAAGGATGAGTAATGGATGTGAGGAAAGGAGAAACCAAGAATCCTTCCACTTTTTGTATTTTGATCCTTATCAAAGAGTTGAAGGTTTTGCAGTTGACCTCATGGACACCCAAAGTTTGTTAGTGAATTTTGCTGTCATGCTTATCTGACATAAGAAGAAAGCTCACTTATTCCATAAGGAAAAAAGCTCAGTTGTGATTCTCCTACACCCAGACCTGACACTTCAATAGACTCTTGAAATCCAAATATCAATTAGACATGGTCTGGGTGTTCAATTTTGTTTTATTTTATTTTATTTAGAAGATGAGGATAAGCTTGATAGAATGCTCTTTGTCTGGAGAACCTATGGCGGGTTACAGACCGCCTCTTTGGGGCGGGCTGCACCCGCCCCTTTTCCCAGTGTTTTGGGGCCTCAGTGTCCAGAACAGCAGCCGCTGAGTCCCCGATCCGCCGCTTTTCAGGCTGAGGGAAAGTGGCAAAATGTCGCTTCCCTGCGGCCTGAAAAGGGGTGTCCCTGGCGCTTCAAGCCCCAAGGACACCCCGTGGCGGCGGGGAGGAGGAGAAAGGGGCCGCTAGGCCCCTTTCTCCTTTGGTCCGCTGGGCGCAGCCGTCTGAAGGCTGCGCCCAGCGGACCAAACCAGGAAGGAACTCAGAAATGGAGCTCCTTCCTGCTCTGTGCTAAGGGTGCACTAAGTGCCCTGGTGCGGAGCGAGGACGTCACGTCCGCGCCACCCCGTATAGAGGCGCCGCGGTCATGATATCCTCATGGCGGCGGCCGTGCAGAATGGCTGCTGCCATTTTGCATGCACAGAGCGCGCACTAGGGTTAGGGGGTGCAGAAGCACTGCCCCTTTCTAATCCTAGTACGCGCTCCACGCGTACTTTCGTGCCTGTCTGTAACGGACCCATGTTGATCTATTAGGGATGGAGTGGCCAGAGGATGCTCCAAGCTGCCAGTCTGCTTGAACCCCTGTGTTACACACTATTCTTTAAGTATGCATACCCTCAAACATGAAAACCAGGACACATGTGGACAAACAGCATTAGAATTTGTTGGCCAAAATACCCTAAAGCCACCAGAGACCATCTGATTTTTGGGCACTCCTATTAAAAGAAATAATTTTAGCATTTTTTCTGTGGGAAAACTGTTAAAAACCACACAGGTCAGGATTTATTTTGCACAGATTTCACATATGTTTATTTTGCATCATCTTATGCGCAGGATATAATACTTCTACACATTAAAAAACCCTATTGACCTTCTGAGTTCTGTTGATTTGGGTTCTTCTAGAATTTGAAAGCTACCAAAGGTCTACCTTCTCTCAACATTGATATCCTCAGCCCTAATCCAAATTTATTTCACTGTAAATTTATAATGCCCTAAAATAGTATTTTTCATGGAAATTGATTTTTTTAAAAATAATTTACATAGTGAAGATTCCATACTGTGAATGTTCGCAAAACACTTTACATGGGTCATTTACCTAAACAGAGTCTTTACATGCTGTTTTTATGCTTGATATTGTGTTTTTAATATGTTATACTGTTTAATACTGTCTTAAGGGGGGGAGGGATAAAGTGTTTTTAATTGTCATATTTTATATTTTACTGTTGTTAACCGCCCGGATTGGTTTGCCAGAGGGCGGTATACAAATAAATATTATTATTATTATTATTATTATTATTATTATTATTATTATTATTACATGGTGAACAAGCATGCCTCTAATATCATCTATTCAACAAAAATATAATAATTTTGTATGTGCAAAGCTTAAATTTAATAACTCCCACCACAATTCCAATTTTTCTGAGAAGGAAAGATTATAAGCATTGGCAGAATATATGTCTGTGGCCTGAAACACATGGGCCCAAATGCCAGCTTCTGACCAATCCAGGGGTGTGGCAAACAGATGACACATGACCCCGGATTGGGCTGAAGCCACACCGTGTGTGCCCAAGGTGGTCTCCAAGCTGCCAGTCTGCTTGACCCCTGTTTTACATTCTATTTTGTAAGTATGCATACCCTGAAACATTTCAAATATGAAAAGCAGGACACATGTGGCCAAGCAGCATTAGAATGTGGTGGCCTAAATACCTTAAAGCCACCCGAGTCCATCTGATTTTGGGGCACTCCTATTAACATCCACAATCAAACATTTGTCTTGTTCATCTTGGAATATCAGTTTAGGCTGGAATTTTGAAGAAAATTTCTCAGTTTTAGGTCCAAACTTCTATTCTGCAAAAGTCTAGAATCTTTCCTCTTTATGATTCTCTCAGAGCCAGACTATTTAATATGCAGGATTTTTCTGAGGTCTCTTCCTTCAACTTTTTAAATAGCATTCTTATTTTCTACAGAATGTATTGTAGGTTAATTGTCTTCATGGGTGGTCATAAGACCCTCTGGCACCATCAAGTGAAAAGTCATATCTCTCTTTTTGATCAACTCCACTGTAGGCTTTTATTTCCCATGTTTCTTCAGTGTTCTTTCTAGGATTTCTTTAAACATAATAATTTCATTCTCATTTATTTTAAGACTTTCCTTATAATGTGCTCCCAATATTTCATCTCTCAGTTTTTTCTGTGTGAAGCAAATGATCACATCTCTTTGATCTCCCCTCCCTGTTCTGTACCCTTAGTTTTGCCTGTAAAATGCTACAATTTGAGAATCTTTGTGCCACAGCAGATGGGCAGGAAAAAGTGGCTCAATCATGGGTTTTCTGAAAGTGGGTTACTGTCTACACCACCTGCTTCCAAGGAAGACTAAACATCCATGGGCTGCCTCCACCACGCAGCATCAAACTGCACTGCACAGTTAATTTCTGTCACCTTCTCACCATGCATGTGCAGCATAGCAGAAACACATTGCTTGTGACCCAATTACTTCCCTCTTCCTGCATAGATGCCAGTCCATATGGGATGCCTGCCCATATGATTGGCTACACAGTCGCAAGTACCATGCATTGCCTGTACAGTGTGTCAGTACACCAGTGTGCCCAGTAATACATTGGAAAAGCACAATTATGGAACCATGGAATCATGGATACCCCTTTCACCCCATATTCCTGGAGCATGGCTTTGTTTTGCTGCCTATCTGCTTTCACCTCCTGTGTCATCTAAACAACAAGGCTTCAAAGGGGTTAGAAGCTGCTTTATTTGGCCAATGGACTACCTCTTACTGTTTCAAGGGAAATTTTATAAGCTGTGCCATACCTTGTAAAATTGTCTGCCTAAAAATCAAACAGCTCTTCTGGCTGAGCTCAAAGTCTAAGGTCTGAAACAGACAGGCAGATGGAGGGGGGGGGGGGGAGCTGGACTCCATCTGTTCTGGGTTGTGGCATTTAGATGACTACAGTGGCCTAATAAGGAGCAGCTGCATTCTGCTCCTTGTTGCAGTCCATTTGGGACTGTAGCAGGACACACCTTTCGGACAATGGCATGTGTTTGTTGCTGCCCCGGGCAATCGGGCTGAAAGTGGCTCCTGGCCACTCCTTAATGCCTATCTGTTTTGCCCCAAAGTCTAAGTCTGAGTTTCCTTGGACTTTAAATCAACCATCATAACTCTGTCCTGTATTTTTCCAAATTCTGCCATAAATTTGCAATTCCCTTAGTGTTGTCAGAGATATAGTCCTCCCTCTGTTCTCGTGGATTTGAGATCCACACCCTTTGATTACCTGGAAGGGGGGGGGGAATGGAGGGAGTTAAAATGGGATGCATCTCCATTCAAGTATACAGATTTCCATTTTCGCGGAGGGGTCCCAAACAGATCCCCCACGAAAATGGAGGGAGGACTGTATT
Source organism: Sceloporus undulatus (assembly GCF_019175285.1). Taxonomy (NCBI): domain Eukaryota; kingdom Metazoa; phylum Chordata; class Lepidosauria; order Squamata; family Phrynosomatidae; genus Sceloporus; species Sceloporus undulatus. The sequence goes on from NC_056524.1 coordinate 122,028,433, forward strand.
TTGTTCATTTTTTAAATGTACAATGATTATTAAGTTCTGGACAGAAAAAGAAATTTCTTTAAACCATCTTTCAGCAGCATCCTTAAAATGGCACACTTCTGGTGAGATGTCTGGTCTTAGCTCATCATGTTTCTGTTCTGTCTTCTGTTCTAGAGTCAGATTGCTGTCTGTAACACATTAATTCAAATATGATATATTGACAAAAATATACAAAGCTGGTGAAGATGAATGTTGGGGGGAATGGTTTTTCACATGTGGTGGCACTGTGAAAAGGCATAAAAAACGGGATTAAAATTCATAAAATAATGGAGGCAATCTTGACCAGGATCCAGATCCCATATGATTTTTTGAAGCCAAGCAGGGTCAGCCCTAGTTAGTACTTGGATTGTAGTCTGCCATTGAATACCAGGTGCTATAGGGTATATTTTAGAGGAAGGAACTGGCAAAAATTATTAATATGGAAGATCCACAAGCCAGAAAAGGGTTCAGCAGTTTACTTCTGTCTGGATCTATTGAGATGTGCAAGATTTTATCATATTTTCTCCTCTCCCTCCTGCTGAATTGAGTACAAAGTATGTGCTGAGGACAAAGGGGGAAAATGAGTGCCACATGCTAAAGGCAGCTGAAACAATAGGACAGCAGAGGATTAATTAGGATGATCCCTATTAGGAGAGTTTGAGGGTATGAGTATGATGAGACTGTAGAAGAAGCAATGTGTCTTGGCATGCTCAAAGAGACTTTGGTCAGTGCACAGCATGCTCAGAAGCATATATGATCAGACAGTCAATGTGTTGGGAACTTTCATGCATGATTTCACTAAAGGTGGGAATATGAATCCTGAGGCTCTTCAGATGTTATTGAACTGTAGCTCTTGACAACATAGCCAGTGATGAAGAATACTGGAAACTGCAGCATAACAAGATCTGAAGAACTGCACATCCACACTCCTGTTTTGGGAAAACTGAAAAAGCTGGCATATGAAGATAATTAGTCCATGCCAATTTTCATGTATTAATTCTAATGCATATAATATTTGATACTAAAATGGGCAACTAATTATAAACTTTTAAAGGTTCTTAACAAAATTAAAACTTGTGATACATTGTCATCTTATGTGCAATCATGTGTCATTTTTATGGTTTATATCCTATTTGTGGTCCAGTAGGGAGCTTGAAGCCATACTTTAACCAGCTATTAATTAAAATACATCTCACAAAGAAACAGCCTTGTCAGTATTTGCTAAATCAAGAAACTATAAGGAAATGTGTAATTAAACTAAAAGAGCCTCTGGAAATACTAACATACAATGATGGACATATTTTTATGAGCAATGCAAAACCAATCTTACTTGATTTTGCAATGCATTTTTTCCTTCCATTTAGGCAAATGTTATTGCTTTCATACCACCTTGTCCCTTGCCTATTTGACAATTTACTTCAAAGTAACCTTAAGATGTACTACTAGGCCTGAGGATTAATGAAATGGCTGCTCGGTTTCTGTAACACTGGGATGCTTTGGGCTATTAGTTGTGGTGTAATGGAGCCAGGACTCACAGCAACAAAATGTTGCAACATTACGATTACTAGGGACAATGATGTCACCTACCATTCCTCTGTTCCCTTTCAGCCTAGTTGCAATACTCAGAGTAGCTTCTGCTATTTATTTATTTAAAGGATTTATAACCGGCCTTTTTCCCACAATGAGATTCAAGGTGGATACTGATTTCCTTAAACTATTATTATTATTATTATTATTATTATTATTATTATTATTATTATTATTTCAATGTACACACGGATAAAAAATGTTGTGAGATATCTGTTTTTACTATACAATTTTTTTTGTTTTGATTTATTAGCTTTACAAAAGACTTGTTCTGGCTACAGGTTGGAACTGTTAGAATTGGTTTGCTTCTGAGGATCAACACAGCTCACTATTTTCTTCTTGAGCATGTAGCTAGTGAGGTTGTCAACAAATGCCTGCATGTCAAAAACTTGCCACTTACCCACAGGTTATTTATAACATTCCTATTCTCACATTATGGACCATTGTTTAATTCCAGTGAGGAAAATCTATGGTTATTACAAGTTGTGGGACTACCGATTTCCTTAAACAAAGAAACAAAAGAAAAAGAAAACGCTACTGTTTATGAACTGTCTGGGCATGGAAAGAAAACATAGAAAGGAAGGAGGTGTGTGAGTCTTTATTTTCAGTTTATGTGTGTTTACAGGCAGGGTCACCATGTGAGTCCTTCAGAGGTTGAATTTGTATTAGATACCTTGAGGCTGTGTGCCAGAAAACTAGAAGGGTGTCTGACAAACCTAGAGCTTAAGAATTGTTGACAACCTTTGAAAGGTTACATGAATTGACATTTTAGATAATGGTGTCATTTTGCATCATCACAGCACCCCAGTCTATGTTGTGGAAGACAGATGGACAGCGAAAGAATAAGTTACAAAATCCAAAGCAAGACAAAAAGAGAGAGATGCATAAATTGAAATGCAGGAGCATAAGTTCTTGTTCGCTTGTGTCAAAGTCAGACAGTATCTGTCTGTCTCGAATCGGAAATCAGTAATACTGACTGTAAGCTAACTAGAGACTAGTTTCAGAAGGATAACTCATTTATGAGGGCGCTGGAGCCAAAGAGATACTATCTGGATTCAGAAGAAATGTAATAAGTATTACATCTGAAGAAAATCCATATGAAATATGATCCTGACTGAATTCCTGTTTTTGCTCATGGTGTATTAATGTGTTTGTATCACTGTTGAATCTATTTTAGTCTGGCAACACTTTTGTTTGCTTACCTTTGGATAAAGCATCTACCAAAAATAATTTTCCCTATTATGTTCAGTATTTTAGCCACTGGCTTTTGTTGAATGCACTTTGCTATGTTGGTTTGGGTCATGGTTCTTATTGGGGGGTTGGTCTTTCATTAGTAATTTTAACTTTGTATGTTTTAAATTTTATATTTGTATTTTTATCTTTTTATTATTTTAATTGTACAATTTTAATTGTGTTTTATATATGTTAGCCGCCTTGGGTCCCACTTTGGTGGAATAAAAATAAAATAAAATAAATATGAGCCTGAGACTCTTTTGGCACATAATGGTATATCAGAAATATGTATTGTATACAACTGTTTGTACAATTGGCACTTTCCTTTGGATAGTTGGATATTTGATATTGATGTTTTTAATTGTTGCCTGCTTATTTTAACCAATTTTATCTTATATTATTACCTGTTGTTTTATACGTATTTTGTAGATTGTACACCATTGGCAGGTTTCATTTTTATTGATTTGATCATTTGTATGTACAGCGCTGTGTACATTTACAGTGCTATAAAAATAAACTATAATAATAATAATAATAATAACAACAACAACAACAACAATAATTTTATTTACACTGAGGGAGGGAGACCTTTCCTTTAAAAAAATTAGTAATTTCACCTGGAAAAAAAAAACTTTTGATATTGGTGGTGGTGGATGTTTTTATCAGAAGAATTAAATAGGCAAAGATACATATTATATTTAGAATTAAGGTTCCCATGAATTTTGTGGGGCTTACTTCCAGGATGTTTCATCTTCAATATCCTTTCTTCATTACAGATCCCAATACTTTGATAGGCTACTTCATTTTTCTTTCCTAGACTAGCATCTGGAATTTCAGATACTCCTGACACTTTCAAAAACTTCACTTTGTGTCCTGATGACTCTAGGTGTGAAAGTGTTCATTTCTCAAGAAGATGAAAATTGAAAGATTTGTCCAATTAGACTTTTGGATTCTTGTGTCAAGGTGAGAAAAGCATTGAAAGAGTTCACTGCTGGACATTTAAAGTTAGTAATTGATGTTTTGTTAAATTGTTCCCAGAATTTATATGCCTTAATATTTTTTTTCACTGAGAACAACTGAATATATGGTGGCAATGTTTCTCCAGATGGTCATGTGAATTAGATTTCTGTTATGAAAATCAAGGGCGGGATACAAACCGCCGCTTTGCGGCGTTCCCCCGCCGGCGCCATTTGCTCTGCGAGGGAGCTGTAGCAGCCAAACCGTGCGGCTCTCGCGTGGAGCAAAAAAGAAGCTCCATTTCGGAGCTACTTTTTGCGGCGCCTCTATGACATCGCGAGGCACCGCTGGCTCATTCGCGATGTCATAGGCGCCGCAACACGTCTGGACACTATGAGTCCAGTACGTAAAGATGGCGGCCCCCATGTGGAAGGGGCGCCGCCATCTTGTACGTATTGTATACGTACTAGGGTTAGGGGGTGCGGAAGCACCGCCCCTTCCTAACCCTAGTACGTATACAATACGTACTATATGGCAGTTTGTATCCCGCCTTGGCTATGTGGAGTAGTAACAATTCTCCATCTCTCTTTTGCCATGTGCAATCTCAGGCCCACTCCTGGTGGGGAGGGGATCAAGAATATGATGACATGGCTAGTAATTTTCATTATGCAAACACCTTTCCTGGTGTATGAGTGGTCCATCTTTGGTAAGCTCTATGTCAAACAGGCACAACACAGTTTTCTTCATGCTAGGAAAATTATACCCCTCAAATGTAGCCAAAACAAGCAAGAAAAAAAATTGTTGCAGCTGTTGTTTTTTTTGAGGATTTACCCAAATTAATATTTTTTTTAAAAAATAGTTAGAGTGGTGAAATTATTCAAATTTGAGAAAATTGGGATGAAAAGATCCTTCTACCCTTACTTTTAACGAGGTAAGGCTTCTCTCTCTCTCTCTCTCTATCACACACTCACACACACACACACACACTTCAGAATGAATTCTTTTTCTGTCTCATTTTATTAGCAGGGATAAATTACACACAGATAAGTGATAATTCATTGTTTTATTTCCAAAAAATCCTGTAGTTCAATTTTAATGTATAGTGGAGCAGAAACTAAACTGGAGCAAGATTACCAACCTTTGAATGTAAACATACTAATGAGAGAGTCTATAAATTACAGTAGTTCCAGACCACTTTGCTACTGGGTGAGTTGTAGTTTGGTGATGTACTTAAAATGATTTGGTAGAAAACTTTAATTTACTTCAAACTCTCCTTATGCACTGTATTTACAAACTCAAACTGATGTAACTCATGCCGTACTCACTTGGCCATCTTCTTGTAAAAATGAGGTTTACAATCAACTAAATTAAATAATCTGCTGGACCATCACAACCAGATATAACAAGTATTACTTTTGATTTTTTTAAAGCACCATTTCTGCTCCTCCTGTGTCACTCAGACTTGTATGAGTAAACTTGTAGAGCTCTGTGTTGTAACTTAATGGCTGGAATCTTACTGGATGGTTAAGAATGTGTAACCAAGTTGCACATTTGTGTCTGCTTTGTATTCATAATCCCTATGATTCTCTCATTTAGAGGATACATATGGACTATAAAAGTGGCCTAATCCCCATTTACCAGTCAACAGCCGCTGCAACTGACATAGGTTTGTCCTTCTGTCACTCAAGAAGTGGCTGACTGACATTCTCACCTCCCTCATGACAGGGATATCTACTGGAAAGAGGATTGAGACAGGGAACCTGTTGCAATGAAAATCACTCATGCGAGTGGGTAGGAACATTAGTCAGCCACTTTCCAATTGATAAGGGAACAAACTGGCATTGATTTCAGTGGCTGTTGATCAATAATGGGAAGATCTGGTAGGGATTCACTATAGCTATTATTATTACTAAACTTATATCACAGCTTTTTCCCTATATAGGGATAACAACAAATTTAAAACCATATAATATGTAATGGTACAAATGCATTAAATTGTATTAAATTGTATTAAACCAATTATACATTAAATATTGAAATGTACTAAAAACTATATACAAACATAACATCTGACTTGCACTGCATTTGAAACCCCAATCTTCATCTGCATAGCAATATTTTTACCTGCTGTTGAAAGCAGCACAGGGATGGGGTGATTCTGGCACCTCTAGTGAAAGAGTTCCAAAGCCTGGGAGCAGACACAGAGAAGACCAGCTCCCTTGTGTCCACCAAACAAGCCTGAAAAGGTGGTAGGGCAGAGAGAATGGCCTCTTCAGATCTTAATGCTCTAGTGAGCTCATAAAGAAAGAGATATTACAAACTACTACATTAACATATCTATATAATGCATAGAGGATTATGGACAACTTTTGTCACTTCTAGGCATAGGGCTACTATCCAGTGGCATCCCACACTGGGGTGCCACCCAGTGTGGAGGGCAGGGGTTTGTAGTAGGGATTCAGGGGTGGAGCCCAAAGAGGATTCTCCCTCCCTGCCCTGTACAGCTTTGCTTTAGAATAAAGCCAAACGTGGCAGCTGGAGTGGAGAAAGAGGGAGAGAAAGAAGAAACATGCCATGAGCTGGAGGAGGAGGGGGGAGGAGGAGGGGAGGGAGAGCAGCCTTGGAATCCATGCAACTGCTCTCAGCTCCGCTGCATGCCTCCTGCCTTCTGCCACCTCCATCCCTAGCCATGGCCATGAATGAGGAGCCCAGCTTGCCAAGACCGCACTCACCATAGTGCTGTCAGCGTTCCCTCAGCTGTTGCATTGCACCACTCAAGTCCCAAGCAGCAGCAGCAGCAATAGGAGGAGGAGCAGAGGAGGAAACAAGTCTAGGGGTTAGAAGGAGGAACTGAACAAGATAAGACAGAATTACTAACCAGTTCATCTGCCAATAGCTAGGGTGAAGATATAGGAGTGCTTTGGAACATGTTCAGAAAAGAACAACCAAAATGGAGAAGGGTCTGGAAACGTAAGGAGCTGGGTATGTTTAGCCTGGAGAAGAGAAGGTTAAGAGGTGATATGATAGCCATGTTTCTATCTTTGAAGCGATGTGATATTGAAGCTGGAGCAAGCTTGTTTTCCGTTGCTCCAGAGAATAGAACCTAGAGCACTGGATGCAAACTACAGGAAAAGAGATTCCACCTCAACAGTTGAAGGAACTTCCTGAGAGTAAGGGCTGTTTGACAGTGAAACACACTCCCTTGGAGTATGGTGGAGTCTCTTTCCTTGGAGGTCTTTAAACAGAGGCTGGATTACCATGTGCTGGAGGTGTTTTAATTGTGTGTTCCTGCATGGAAGGGGCTTGGATTAGATGGTTCTTGTGGTCTCTTCCAATTCTATGATTCTTTGAATTCCCCCCTTACCCATGTATAATTGAAAACCTTGATCCCAGTGCTTAAAAGTATAATCCTTCAATCTATTTTATGTATGTTTTGGGGAATATTATGACAATTTAGAAAGATCTAACATTTCAGTTAATGAACTTATACCTGTGAAACTTTATATGAATGTACATTGGATGGATGGATAGATTAGATAGGTAGATAGGTAAGTAGGTAGGAAAGTAGATAGATAGATAGATAGATAGATAGATAGATAGATAGATAGATAGATAAAAACTAAAACAGACTGTTTGAGCTTTCATAGGCTGCTTCTCAGTATGAATTCTTCAAAGTATTTTCTTCAGCAGGGACTTGCCTCAGTTCAATTTGTCAGCTGTACAATGGTGTATAAAATTTTAATGGTGGAGCCAACTCAAACAAAGGCCTTTCAGGTGAACTCTGGGATGAATAAATCATAAGAGCTGCTGAAAGATTTTAGTGAGGAGGCAAGAGGAGGTGATTGTATTGGTGTGAAATTGCCTACATTTTGAAGATAAAATGCACACTCTACGTCTATGCCAAGTATCAAAATTATGCGTATGCAACACTGGTAAGGAGAAAGAGGTTGCCACATTAATTATGATGAGGGACAAATGTTTCGTCTATTTCAAGGTAACAAAAACAAAATGTTATAAGATGGTAAGAGAGCTACTGGATCATATCAAAGATCTATTGCCTTCAGTGACCAATAAGATGTGGATGGGTAGCTTTAGCCACCCAAAGCTTACTATGATGGTGGCTACTCTTCTTTATAGTCATTTGCCAACAACCAGTGTTCACAAGTATGCTGCCTCTGAACAAGTTGGTATTAGGCATTCTTTAGATTATTAGTTTTTGTTTTCTTTTTAAAATGTCCTTCATGCCGATACCTCTTGCAGGCATGGAGAAAGTATTGTTTTGGAGATATAAATTTCAACATTCACCTTTGAATAATGAAAATGTAGGGAGTGACAAATTCTCTATTCAAATCACACAATGTTGAAAGGTAACATCTTAGTATCATGAAAATACACCTAGATTTACTTTTTAGATGTCTACTGTTACAATTTTGCCTTAGCAAGAAGATGGCTGAACGCTCTGTTGACAGGAAAACAGCTAAATATTGTCATGGCGACAAAGGGCCATTTAGATCTTCCCACAAAGGAGTTGTCAAAAGAATGACACAGATCAGCTGTTCAGGTAGAAATTAAGAACTCTGCCATCTCAGTTGTTCTTCTCAAAAATCTCTTAAAGAATGTGGATTGGTGAAAGCATCTTGCCTTGTCGTTCAGTTTTGCAAAATTTGGTTTCATTAAAATTAAGGCTTGTGTCTGTTTAAGAATGATTTCCTCTAAATAAAATGCTGAACATTGTATAATATATAATTTTGTATAAAGGGAGACACCATCTCTCAGGCCAGGTGAGGAGGAATCCGATTTTTTTGTATATGTCATGGAAGGGCAGGAAGAATGTGATGAGTTATTTACATTCTTATTTAATTTTTCTGAAGAGAGGGGAATACATGTGAGATATTCTAACAGAAGATCTAAAAAAGCATTCCTGGGTTCTGGTAGTTTGTACCTGACAGGAGTCAGTGGGTCACTAGTTCCTACTCAGTCACAGACAGACAAAGGTTCTGCTGCCATGCCTATTTCTGTGCTAAATTGCATCAAAATTATAAAATTATACAGTCTTTGAATTATCTTTTCTTATTAGCTCTCATAAATTGTGCAAAGATAAATAAGGTAAAATGTCATAGATTAACTCACTACTTTACATACCCCAGTTTATACATTCAGTGTTTTATCATTTGCTTTCCTACAGTATATATGAATGAGGTATGACCCATCAAATGCAGGATTTTGTTACCAAAACAAAACCATCTCTCTTCACTTTGCAAAAGGTATTTTCATTTTAAGGTATGTATTAGGAAGTAACAAAAGTGGTATGTGTAAATTCTATTTTGAATTTGTATATATTTTGTTTTTTAAATAATAATAATAATAATAATAATAATAATAATTTACTTTAGGGTTTTAATACATCATAAATTGAATGTTGCAATCGCATTCTTCATTGGCACTTCACTGGATGTGGACACTGAATGTTTCTTTGTGGACAGTACATATGTGTCAATTAACTATACAATTGTATTAATTATACAATTTGTTATATTATGTGTGTGTCAATGGAGAGAGAGAGAGACTGTAATTGTGTTTGCAATATTTAATTATAGGTGGACATGCAGAACCAGGACAGAAGAACATATACAACAAAGCAAAGCTGTGAAACAAAATATACAGCATCATTTTCTACATCAGGGGTTGGAAACCACTGGCCTCCAAATGTTTTGATCAAAAACTCCCTCAATACCTTACTATTAGTTCTACTGACTGGATATTTGAGGGGTTAAAGTACAAAACGTTTGATGGCCCATTGTAACCCAGTTCTTGATAAAGAATGTGATGCTCTATATCAAAATGTTATGGCTATGAAAAAAAGCAAGCAAAGAATCGATTTCTGCTGTTTACATTTATTAGTCATTCTTAATGGGTTCATTGCAGAATCAGAGTGGGTGAGGGGTTACTTGTTTAGACTACATCTCCTGAAAATCATTGTCTAGAAAAGTACATTTTCTAAGCTCTGGTGTATGGCTACAGTGACAGTAAGAACAGATTGTTTTCTATGGCTTCAGTCTCTTTCTCTACACTGTTTTGGCCTTGTGGTGACATGGACTGATGCTGCTGTCATATCTGCAGGGTCATGGACATCGTCAAAGTTGTACATACTGTGACTGATTAATAAAATGAAGGAAGTATGAAAGCATAGTGCAATACCATTACTGCTTAGGAAATTAGGCAAAATATATCAACATTCTTACACATTAAAACATTGACATCACATCTGGGTCATATGTTCATAGAACAAACCTCTTCTGCATCATGCATGTAGCCTGCATTATGAGGTGGGATATTTGCATCAGTTAAGTGTGTAAAGCCAGGATACTGGCTTTTTATAAGTAGAAGACTGCAGAAGAAATTTTTTGTCTTACAGAGGTGAATTATTTGCATCAGGGTCCCCTCAGAGCTGCAGTGAGATATTTAGCCAGAATCCTCATATAAAAAGGAGAGCTGCAGGCAATATGGAAACTAGCAGACACTCAGGCCAAAATAAAGCTGCTTTGGGTCATTTGGAGGTATGCTATTTAAATGACACATGCAGTAACTAAGGATGGCATCTCTCCTCTAGATGCCTGCTTGGCGTCGGTAATGGGCTGGATGAGGGAGAACAAACTCAGTGTGAATCCAGGGAAAACGGAAGTACTGGCGATAGGTCCCTCGGTTCCGGGTGGTGAGATTTGTCAGCCTGTCCTGAATGGGGTCACGCTCCCCTTGAGGGACTCGGTGCGCAGCTTGGGAGTACTCCTTGATTCGTCGCTTCATCTGACATCCCAGGTGGACGTGACGGTCAGGAGTGCTTGTTATCAGCTTCGGCTGATATGCCAGCTGCGCCCCTACCTGGGCCGTCGGGACCTTGAAACTGTTGTACATGCTTTGGTAACCTCTCGATTGGACTTCTGCAATGCGCTCTACATGGGGCAACCCTTGTACCAAACCCGGAAGCTTCAATTGGTGCAGAATATGGCAGCCAGACTGGTCGCTGGTAGTTCCAGGACAGACCACATAACACCTATTTTAAAAGATCTCCACTGGCTACCCATTCGCTTCCGAGCTCAATACAAGGTGTTGGTTTTGACCTATAAAGCCCTAAATGGCTTGGGCCCAGGGTACTTGGAGGACCGTCTCTCCCCATACTATCCGCCCCGCACACTCAGAACATCTGGGACCAATTTGTTAGAGGTCCCTAAATCCCATTTGGTGAGGACCTCACAGAGGGCTTTTACTATCGCTGCCCCCTCATTGTGGAATAAGCTCCCTATAGAGCTCCGTTCCTCTGCATCTTTAGCTTCTTTTAAGAAACAATTAAAAACGCATCTATTCCAGCTGGCTTTTTCACTCTAGGTAATAGTGTTCTTTCTCTGCTCCTTGTTCTTGTTTTTCGACCCCGGATTAGTGCAATATATTGTCTTTTTCTTGCCCCTAGTGAATTGTGATTTGTATAGATTCCCGTTCCTACCCCTAGTAATGATGTTTTTAAACTTTTTATATTGTGATGCTTTATCTGTATTTTATTGTTTCTTGTCTTGTAAGCCGCCTTGATCATGCAATTGGAAAGGCAGGATATAAATAAAAATTATTATTATTATTATTATTATTATTATTATTATTATTATTATTATCTTAAGAGGCCAGAAGCTGCATCAAAGCTGTGCTCCAATCCTTAAGACTGGAGCATGGCTTTGGCTTGGCTTCTGGCCTCTTAGGACACATGTATCATTTAAACAACATACCTCCAAAGTGACTTGAAGCAGCTTTATTTTGGCCTGTCTGTTGGAGCCCCCTATCCCCAGAAAATAGTAATGTAAAAGATGAAAATGTTTAGGCATATATGGCTATTTTTTTAAAAGACTCACTGTATGTACAAGAATAGATTGTTCCTGTGAGTAGAAGAGAAGGATGAAACTGGTGCTTTTCTGAACAGAAGGTTACTTGGCTCTTAATCAAAGTGTTTTGGTATTTTCTTGTGTAGTCAAAGGCCACACAAGAATCTCATTCCCTCAAGAACTTATTAATATGATGTAGGTGTTGCTTTGATCACCTTAGGCAACAGGATGGTTTGGGTTTTCCATGTCTAAGAGTTCTGTATTGCTATCAATAAATGGTGTGACTGGTATTAGTTACAACTAAGTACATGTTACAGGGAGATGAAAACTGAGAGACAAGCAAGAAAGTGGAAGCAGAAATAGAAGCTCATTGTTAACTGCTGAAAAGAACAACCAAAATTCTTAACACTTCTAATTTTGTTGTATGGGTCAAAATAAAGTTACTACATGGTGAAACTATTGGGGGTATGGAACAAAATCTCCTCTCCTAAATAAACTTAAATTACTTTAGGGGCCATCAGGTTAAGCCCAATTCCTACTCCCCTTCACTTGTTTTCTGGTAAACAGAAGTCTTCAGCAATACCAATGACCTAGAGATGTTAACAAAAGGACTGATCTTCATATGTTTCTGTGTCTCCCAGTACTTTCACCACAAGAATTTTTTTCATTTTATTTTTTCTTCCAATTATAGATCTGACAGCTGTTTATGGAAATGCTTTCAAAAGATGCTACTAATATTGCTTAGGTCAGCAAGAAATAATATTTTGTCTTCTTCCTGGGACTTTTCTTGTGGTGCGTTTCAATGCATATGACAAAAAACATTTTAGGAATTTTTTTGTTGTAATAAATTGTCAATATTCACATTTTTCTAGGGATAGAAATACTGTGATAGATAAACTTATGCATTCCTGACCATAGTTGTCATTTACATAGTAAACATTTTTAGTTATTGCAAAACTTTACTTTTTAGACCCCAAATCAAACCATAAATAACTGTTCTCATCCCACCATTTTTTTTACCAAAGTTAACAGGTTTATGGTGTTTGACACAAGCACCAAGGTGAACTCAACCATGTAGAATCTCAGTAAGCTCTCTGCATTATATATATGCATCTGAAATATTAATTGCCTTCAAAGAAAACTTGTTTCTACTATTTTGCAGTATTTCACAGGAATGTATTTACTGAAGTGTACACTATCCCTTCCTGAATTATTTTCCATCTAATACACTCTGCCCTGTAACAACACAGTTCATCTTTAATTATTTACATTTAATGAACTGATGTTATTGGTACAATGTGTTAATGGTCCATTACAGGCTGCTGTTTCCCTGAAAATCAATGGTATTGGTTCGCATTTGGTTTAAAAGGTGACAATTGATGGTCTAGGCTGGCAGGAGTTCACTTTTCTAGTGCCCTTAAATTCTCTTTCTTCTCACCCAGTTTACACACACACATAAGGTGGAGGGGGATTCATGGCATGCCTCCAGCCGAAGTTGCACCATATAGCCATGCTGTGGCGGCTATGGGACCCTTTCGAGGGCGCAGCTCCTTTTTGTGCCTTGAGAAGGTTGGATCGGGGCCACAGCATGAGGTTTCTGTGGCCCTGATCCAGCACAAAAAGGGGCAGTCTGTAGAGCTCCTAATTTCACCTATTTGCTATTAGAGCCATGGGACTTTAGAGAGCAAAGGTTTCCTGCATGCCTCTACCTTCCACATGCTGTTCCTCAAACTTTTTCCATTGGTAGTCATCCATTGTGGGGATGTATCTAAGCAATCATACCATGTGACCAGAGAACCTTCAAGATGTGTTTGCAAGAAGCTAAAATACTCCTCTCTCTCTTCCTTCCACCTCTCTTCCAATCTCTCTTTGTCTTTCCCCCTCAAGACCATAAATGCAGGTTCTGTTGAGCTGCTCCTCTTCTCAAAACTTACCTGTAGTTAGCCAGGGCTTAGGTCCAGCATGCAAACATGTTTGAATGTACCTTTAAATGTATTTGGTAAAATTTTTAGCTATGAAACTTGCATTCAGCCTGTTTTCTAAAAGTAGTCTTCTGAGACACTCAAGAGATTCAGCACTTTGCATTTTTGGAATCTATTAGTTAGGATGGTCCACCCTCGAAGGCTGATGGAACCTGAGAGGTTCCAGGAAGCCTTAGAGGGGCTCACGGTTGGTAATGACGGCGACTCTGTTGACGCCCTCACCGGTATTTGGAATACCGGTCTTTCTAGGGCTATACACAGTATCGCTCCCAAGCGCCCTCTCAGGCCTGCTTCTAAACATAAGCCCTGGTATACGGAAGACCTCCGGGCAAGGAAGCGGGTTCTGCGACGGCTAGAGTACCGTTGGCGGAAACACCTTCGCTTAGACGACAAGGCTCTCCTAGACCAACT
>NC_056524.1:122042585-122098161 GCF_019175285.1 Sceloporus undulatus
TCGCTCCCAAGCGCCCTCTCAGGCCTGCTTCTAAACGTAAGCCCTGGTATACGGAAGACCTCCGGGCAAGGAAGCGGGTTCTGCGATGGCTAGAGTACCGTTGGCGGAAACACCTTCGCTTAGACGACAAGGCTCTCCTAGACCAACTATTAAAGGACTACGGAGAGGCAATACGAGCAACAAAGAATTCGTTCTATGGTGCTCGTATTGCGTCCGCTGAGTCGCGTCCGGCAGAGTTGTTCAGGGTGGTCAGGGGGCTAACTCAGCTCCCTCCCACCCTGAACCAGATCCTTGAACCTTCTAAGGCCTGCTGTGACTTGTTTAACGACTTTTTTGCGGATAAAACCTCTCGTATAAGCGAAGGTCTGAATGCCGACATTTCAGCAGAACCTAGGGTAGAAGTGTCCAGAGCCTCCGTGGACTATGTTAAACTGGATCAGTTTGAGTTGGTGAGTACCGAGGATGTGGACAAGATCCTCGGAAGTGTTCGGAAAACGACCTGCTCTCTTGATCCCTGTCCCTCGTGGTTAGCGGCCCAGGGGGGACCGCCGGATAGTTAATACATCTCTGAGGGATGGGCTATTTCCATCTCAACTTAAATTGGCCATTGTGAAACCTATTTTAAAAAAGCCCTCCCTCGACCCCCTGGTACATAATAATTATCGGCCTGTTTCGCTGCTACCATTTTTGGGTAAGGTGATCGAGAGGGTGGTTGCGATCCAGCTTCAGGCGGTCTTGGATGAAATGGATTATCTGGACCCATTTCAAACTGGCTTCCGGGCGGGTTACGGGGTTGAGACGGCCATGGTCGCCTTGGTCGATGATCTCCGTCTGAGCATCGACAGGGGAAGCGTGGCCCTGCTGGTGCTCTTGGACATCTCAGCGGCTTTCGATACCATAGACCATGGTATCCTTCTGGGACGCCTGGCAGAGGTGGGGATCGGGGGCACTGCGCTCCAGTGGTTCTGGTCCTACCTCTCCGGGAGGTCCCAGATGGTGCAGCTGGGAGACGTGTGCTCCGACGAGAGGCCCCTTAAAACCGGGGTCCCTCAAGGAGCCATTCTGTCTCCCATGCTATTTAACATTTACATGAAACCGCTGGGAGAGATCATCCGGAGACATGGGGCGCGGGGTTATCAGTACGCTGATGACACCCAAATAATTTTCTCTATGTCTCCGACTGATGCAGTGACTGGGGATGGCGTCTCTCCTCTCGTGGCCTGTCTAGAGTCAGTAATGGGCTGGATGAGGGAAAACCGACTCAAGTTGAATCCAGAGAAAACGGAGGTACTAGTGATAGGTTCTCCTGGTCCAGGAATGGCGGTGGTTCCACCTGTCCTGAACGGGGTCACGCTCCCTGTGAAGGACTCCGTGCGCAGTCTGGGGGTGCTTCTTGACTCGTCGCTTCACCTGACTGCTCAGGTGAATGCGACGGTCAAGAGCACCTGTCATCAGCTTCGGCTTATTCGCCAGCTGCGCCCATACCTGGCCCAGAGGGACCTTGAAACTGTTGTACATGTTCTGGTAACTTCGAGACTGGATTTCTGCAATGTACTCTACATGGGGCAACCCTTATACCAAACTCGGAAGCTGCAAATGGTGCAGAATATGGCAGCCCGGCTGGTCACTGGTGCTCCCAGGACCAGCCATATAACACCGGTGCTGAAAGACCTCGATTGGCTGCCCATTCACTTTCGAGCTCAATATAAGGTGTTGGTGATCACCTATAAAGCCCTAAATGGCTTGGGCCCAGGATACCTAAAGGACCGCCTCTCCCCGTACATTCCGCCTCGCACCCTCAGAACGTCTGGGCAGCAATTACTGAAGGTGCCTGGGGCTAGGTTAGCCTCCACCACCCGGAGGACATTTTCCACGGCTGCCCCAGCCCTTTGGAATACGCTGCCCACCGAGCTCCGCTCGACTACCACCCTGGCCCAATTCAGGAAGGACTTAAAAACCTTCCTGTTCCAACAGGCATTCCCCGATTAAAAATCCTGTGGGCCTCCCTCCTCTTCCGTGGCCAAGAGGTTGGGCTAAGGGGTTTTTTATCCTGTTGACTTTTGTCTTGTTTTTATTGTTAGTATGGCTTGCCTGTAGAAGTGTTTTTATATTGTTATGGCACCATTGATTTTAATCTCTGTTGTAAGCCGCCCTGATCCTGGGAAGGGCGGGATATAAATAAAAATTTTATTATTTTATTTTATTATTAAAAAAGCTGGTGTCTTAATTGGACAGTTAAGGCCTCTATATCCTGCCCCAGGCTCCTACATTCACTTGTTGGGATTTACCTGCAAATACCACTCTCTGTCCCTCTACAACTTTGGTGACAAATACAGTTTTTTATACCCTCAAATTTCCCACAAAAGTCTAAATGTTATTTTATTATGTTTTTCCTATTACAATTGGTGGAAATTTCTGATGTCCAAGCTGCATGTGGAGGAAGCCTATGGGTATGTTACTCATGTTTTCCCCATTCATGTGAAAAGGAGAATTTACAGAATGAAATGTGTACGGAGAAACAGTAGACTCCAGGACTGTACAGACTGTCCCTGAAGGGGCAGCCTGCAACCGCCTCCAGGTGATCGAGAGAGCAGTTGCCTTCCAGCTTCAAGCGGTCTTGGATGAAACGGATTTTCTAGACCCATTTCAAACTGGCGTCCGGGCGGGCTATGGAGTTGAGACTGCCATGGTCGCCTTAGTCTATGATCTCTGTCTGGGCATGGACAGGGGAAGCGTGTCCCTGTTAGTGCTTTTGGACATCTCAGCGGCTTTCGATACCATGGGCCATGGTATCCTTCTGGAACGCCTGAGGGAGTTGGGTATCAGGGGCACTGCGCTCCAGTGGTTCCGTTCCTACCTCTCAGGCAGATTCCAGATGGTGCAACTGGGGGACTCCTGCTCCGATAAGAGGGAACTTACATCTTGTTTGTTTTTTAGGTTCAGAAGTACATAGGTCAATTTAGTGTACCCTCTGTGGAACCATTCTGCACACACTTATTCTACAATAGGCAGAGGATAGTCTTCCAAGAATGTTCAAGATTCATGTCAACAATGTTTGCAAGTCATCAAGCCAGATTTAACTAGAGCTCAGCAACTTATGCTCTGTGCTTCTGCTTCTTTGTAATTGTTTAACAGTGCCCGAGACAGGCCAAAAGTGGTGTGCTGCCACCAATACTAAGGCTCCGGAGCACGCTCCGGAACTCTAGCATGTCACGGTCACAGTCTAATGGCGGCCTCCCATCCATATAGGGGCTGCCAACTTGACATAAGTGACGCACAGTGTACAGATGTCACTGTGCGTCACTTATGTTACCGGTGCACCAATGAAGCACTCGTGACATGTGCTGGGAGCCTTAGAAAGAACCTGCTTTTCGCAGGTTCTTTTTACTCTGGAGGGACATTGCATGGTTTGGCTGCTGTGGTGCCCCTCCAGAGTTAAAATGGGAGCCTTCAGTCCACCATTTTCAGGTGGTCTGTCGAGCTCCAGTGTCTCATTTGAAGCCTTGTGGAAAACAAAGATTCCATGCTCCACATATAAAAGGAGTAAGTTTCATAAGAATCTCCCCACTACCATCACCAAAGATGAATTTGATACAGGATGGAAAGCAGAGAGATACTAGAAGCAAACTGCAAACATACATCCATTGGAAACCTGGCTTCTTAGTCCCAGAGGTGATATCTTAGTAAGGATGATTTTTTTTCCCTAAGAATGCTTGGAAAAGATGGTAGGGTGAAAAAAAGAGGTGGTTTGACTTAGTAATGGAAACCATAGGCCACAGTTTGCAAACATTGAGTATGACCCAAAACACATTGCAGAAATAATCGAGTTTGAGACTGTTTTAACTGCCATGGCTCAGTGCTAGGGAATCCCAGGAATTATAGTTTATTCTCAGAGCTCTCTTACAGAGAAGACTAAGGCACAGTACAGACCGCTGAAAAACGGCAGCCAGCTGGCGCCTGTTTTTCCTCTTGAGGGATGCTGCAGCCACCAAACCACGTGGCTTCCCTCCGGCGGAAAAAGAATCCATGAAAAACAGATTCCTTTAAAGCCGCAGGTGTGGCGTAATAACTGCACCATTAGTGCACTTGTTACGTAAGCACTGCTTGTCAACGTGTGGATGCCGCACGGCGCTTATGTAACAATGGCGGCGCCCATGTATAAAGGGTGCTGCCATTATTACGCCACTGCTATGTACTAGGGTTGCAGGGCGTGCAGTCACTCCGCTCCTGCACAACCCTAGTATGTGGCCAGTCTGGACCACACCTATATACCTCATAAAACTACAGTTTCCAGAATTCCCTAGCATTGAGCCAGAGCACTAAAAGTGGTCTCAAACTGGATTATTTCTGAAGTGTGTTTTGGACCGATAGCTGTTAATAACAGGAAGGTTTTGAGACATCTCTCATTCATAAGATTACCATGTCAAAACCTATTTGAGGGTACACAACAACAAAAACAATTCAGAACAATTTCTGGAATCTATTAAATTCCAGAAACTAAAACCAGGTTATGGTGAGCTCTCTGTGATACAAAAAGAAACCTTCAACGAGTTACAGTAATATGATTATTGTGTATGAAAACTTTGCAATCCTTCTTCTTCCTGACTGTAGAAACCAAATTATTTTTCCTTGTAGGCCAAGTGCTGTGCTTTTATCCTCCACTGCTTTATGTCTGTCATTCATTGTTGAGCAATTTACAGTGATAGGGGAATCACAAGGATCCAGTAGTTACATATGCATGGAATAATAAACCAGGATTCTATCTTATTTTGAGTTGATAAAGGCAGACCATTCATGCTACTTTGCTCTGCCTGTATAGCAGGGGTGGGAATTGGGTGACCCATAGGCTTCATATGAACCTAGGGAGTTCAGTGTAGAACTTGGGATGCCAACTCAATCTCAAGTGCCATTTGCCCCCTCTGTATTTTTTAAAGCCAGAAAAAAAGTTTGAGACCTTGAGAAATATTTAAAACATTTGAATATGTTGTTTTGGGTGGTCCCCTATTCCAAAAGAGTGGCATTTAGACCTTAAAGATAGTCCAGACAGGACATAATGCAACATCATTTTAAATGAATACAATGAGACCCGATGAGAGAGTGGGCTGAACAATGGAGATCAGGGTTCAGGTCCACACTTGGGTATGGAAACTTGTGCAAATCATAGTCTTGTGCAAATCACATTCTCTCAGCCCCAGAGGAAAGCATTAGTAAACCCCCTCTGTACAAATCCTGGACTGAAATACTTTCAAGGACTGTGGGATGGATAGAATATTCAAATATATACAAAAGAAAAATTGGCAAAAAGTGTTTCATGAATGTTAGGAAACCCTGACAAGGAGAATCCTTGGCTGTTGAGAATCTTTGCCATTCAGGACCTATTCATACTTATTTGTTTGTTTGTTTGTTTGTTTGTTTCCACAGAAAACAGTGTTTTTCTGTGGAGAGACAATGGCTGAGATTCTCACCCATTCACTGAGTAACATTGGGCCACTTACTTTCTTTCATACTGACTTACAACACAAAGTGGTTGGGAAGATAAAGTGAGGACGAGGAGACCCAGTTCTGCCATTTTGAGTTTATGAGAGGAAAGGTGGGATATACACATTTTTAAAAAGAGGTACATTTGCATTTGCCTTATAGTACACTGCTGAGTTTAATAGTACCAGTGCAAAAGAATTTATTATTATTATTATTATTATTATTATTATTATTATTATTTGGAAAAGAAGTGAAGGAGCAACTAGCAAAGTTTCAGAGTTACTTTGATTAACTTTAACACACAGCGGAAAGGAAAACCACATTTTGTTCATGGATAAACAAAGTAAAAATCACATAAAAGAACAGTACAATAAATTTTAATTAAACTTATGTTATTGAACATGAAAACAATAGATTACTATCTTAATACACAGAACACACTTAAGAAAACCTTTCATTTGAAAGATAGCATGCTCTAGCAAGTTATTTTGAAAGTTGTTAAGTTTGGGGGCTGTTGGGTTTTCTTGTTTTTTCCTTGGTATAAAAGAATTAGGGTTTTTTTTTATTCAAACTGTTAATCCTCCCTCCACCTCATAACAAAACAATTTACTCTGGGCTTCTGTTTGCAAGATTATAGTAAAATATATGTTTTTCATCTGTCTGGAACACAAAGAAGATATTGTAGAGCTGTGTTTTGTGCTGATAGTTTGCTGGCTAGCATATAGATAATGTTTGCAGTTCTTAAAATAAAGAGTTAAGGAAGAGAAAAAAGAGTAGCACTGGGCAAAAGAAGAAGTGCCCACTCTTGTAATTCATGGAGAAAACAATTTGGCAAAGAAGCAAAGCATGAGACAGAAAATTAGATCATAGCAACCAGAAAATCATTTGAAAAATAAAATAGTTTAGTGGTCAGCAGTAGATAACAGGATAAAATACTATGCAGAATGCCTTTAAAATACTTTCATAATCATATTAACCCCATATATGCCCTGGCAAAGTCTGTGACCCATATTACTTATCACAGCCCACTATGTTCCTGAGAGGCTTTCTTGTTTTCTGTCTATTTCAACTAACACCACTGCTCTTGCTGCTGCTACTACTACTACTACAACTAACATCGAAAAAGGGATGGGAAAATATTGCAAAAATGGTCAAAAATTAAGAATTTCAAATGGGAGAATCCTAGTTGGGAGAGAGTCTTTGCAGTCTGGAATATATTTTGTGCATAAATAAATAAAGTATATTCACTGAAGACAATAATATTTCAGTGAATACTCTACAAAAACAGTGCATCTTTCAATAACTTTTTTGCAGCAAGGAAGGAAAAATGGTAAAATCTTCTGTTTTGTGTAAGAGAGGGAAATTTTAAAAGATTTACATGCCAGAACAGCAGCAGCAACAACAACATGAATAGTTCTCAAACTCACAAACAGGTCACAGTACATAACTGGTGGGCTGTATTTGGTTTTGGTAAATCTTGGCCTAAATTCTGTTTTAGTCCTGACTGAAGTAGAACTTTGAATCTATTGGGTTTATCTATGTGTTGACTTACCCTTTAAGAACTGACTGAATACAGAGAAGCAATTATTCACTGAAGACTTTATCGCATACAGCTTTTAAAGCACCATAGAAGTTCAATAATAGTGCCTTTAGCAATATCTATCACACAATAGTGTCTCACTCTTGTCGTTGCATTGTCTTTCAATTGTTGTTAGCCTGCACCTTGCCATCGACAGTGAATATCTGTCAATAAGCTCCCAATCATGCTAGTTATTGGGTGCAGTAAATTATCGTATTGCAAAATTTACCTGTGGTTGTTTTGTGCAGAAAATAATAATGGAAAATAATAATGTGACAAAAATATTATTTTCTGTGCAGAAAAGGAAGTTTTCTGTGCAAATCAACCATGAACAAATTTTACACAAAATAAATCCCTAATCATAATATTTCTGTGCATAAAACAATATTATTTGCACAGGAATTGAAATGTATTGAAATATTATTTTCCACACAAAAAATGGCTGTTTCCTGCTGAGAAAATGCTGTTTTCTGTGTATAGAATAGGTCCCAAATTGTGAACATTCCAGGAGTTTGCTCATCAGGATTTTTCAACACTTGAAAAAAGATACTTTGGGATATTTCTGAATATTATTTCTGTCTCTGAATCTCAATGTATTTATTGTAATATAGAGTAACCAGCATGACACCAATTCTTATTTATGTTGCAGACTTCTTTAAACATAATCAATTGGTCCTAAAATGTTCTCTTCATTTTACAAAGAGATTTCAGAAGGAATATTTTGAGTGGAGAAAAGGGATTTTGTTTAGAGGCAGACAGATCTCTTGAAGGACACATTGCCTTCAATGCTACTGTAACCTTATTTTTTGATGCCATTATTCTTATGTAATCTTTTCTGTTTGGCAGATCTTGTTTTGTACTCCTTTTAGGAGATAAAAGGTAACCAGTGTAGAAGCATTTTTTAAATAGAAAAATATATGCTTGAGAGAAGAGGACTATTAGGAGAAGGAAACCTACTTCCCATTAAAGCCTTGGTTGCTCCTGGGTTGTAAGATTGAATCTGTCCTTCATTCTGTCCTTCATCATTAACTTGTTCTTGGCATCTCTGTCTATTAGTAGGGCCAATCCTGAGATGGTCACATAGGATTTCTTATTGGTATTAGAAATAAATCCACTATGCCCTCCTTGTGAAACATTATTTTTAGCTGAACTCTGGTTTCTCATATAGCTGCCCCAGATTTCTTGACTAATAACATACATGTGCTAGGTCCTTGGATAGGCTGGATATTTCTGATATTTCAGTAAATGAACATATGGTGTGGTTGACCAGTGGGACCATTCGGGGTGTTTAAGACAACACTGAATGTTGCAAGAAGCAGGAGATACCTAAATGGGAAGCATAAAAATGTTATTGGTCTATGCAGACTAGCAGGTGGCACTGCAAGGTCCTTGAACTAGTCTATGATCCTAGCCACACATGAACATCTAGAGCATAGTTTAGGGTACTGAGTGGGACCCATCCTCACAGTACCTTCATATCATTTATGATCCTTGCAATCATACAATTTCCATTAACCTATCTACAACACTAAAGCTTGTTTCATTTATGGCAAGGATTGACAAAATACAGCACAAACATATGTCACTGTAATTCAACCCCCCAAATTCCTGTCCATTGTGTATGTTGGCTACAGATAATGGATATTGTAGTCCAATACTAACTGGAGGGCCACATTTTGCCTACCCCTGACTTAGCACTTATTATTATAGTAAGAACAACACAACAGCAAAAAGTTCAATAGATAAACCAGCAAGGGACCTGATATAATCAACATCTTCTGTGCCAGATTTCAGAGATCTGTAAACTACAGCCAATATTTTAAATTAGATTTATTTTCAAGTGGGTGAAATGCACTTCTAATTTCAGTTATGACTAGTTGATTACTAAGCATGTTCAATATAAAAAAAATTGCAAATTAATTCGGCTATGAATCTATGCTAGTAATTCAGGATGTGAACACAAGCAAAGAAGGAAAGTATCATATGGTTAAAACATCTGCAATCAAGCCCTCTTGGCCACATTTTATAGTCTATGAAAATACACAAAATGATATGTCTATGTTGATTCTGGTAGTAACGGCATTGCCAGTTGTTTTTAAAATATGGTTTAAAAATTTCAATCAATGTTCATGGAAAGGAACTGTACTTGCCTCCTGATATAGTAATATTTATTGACATTGTGGCTGTGATCCAAGGACTTTTCTCTTTGTCTTAACTAATGAAGACCAAACAGAGTCACCCACAACGCAGGTAGCATGCCCTTGAGAGATGGACATGCTGACAGTACATATTATTAAATTAGGTTTCTGTCAATTTATGTCTTTATAGCTTATTTTGCAATATGTCCAAGGTCCATGGAGTAGCAGAGGGAAATCATACTTAAATAAAGTTAATTATAATTATTAAAGACTAGAAAGCATTTTTTTTTAAAAAAAACCTCTAAGATAGGTTTTAAATCTTTTTATATTAACATGGGGCAAAAAAAGACAAGACATAGTGGTGGGTACAGTGGGGTCACAATTTTAGTTATTTGCAAAGATGATGCAGTAGACGCTGCTTCAGTAAGAAACCTTGGGAAAAGAAAGGGGTCATTTCCAGACCTGTCCTCCTGAAGAAGAGTCAGTTAGCCTTGGGACCAATTCAAAGTAAATAATAGCACTGTCATTCCACTTTAGCTTGGCATGGTTCCATCCTACAGAATCCTGGGATTTACAGTTTTATGAGGAACTAGAGCTCTCTTACTGAGAATTCTAAATGTCTCTCTCTAAAATGCCAATCCCAGGAGGGAACCATAACTGTTAAGCTGCATAACAGTGTACATAATAGTGTACTGTGGGTCCTTGATATGTGCTGGATTTGGTTCTAGGGACCTTCCTGCAATCACCTGTAACAGGTGTGGTATGTTTGTGTTCTTACCAATGGATGTGGGTAACCTCACCTACACCAAGTGCAAGTTGGTAGCCCTGTTGGAAGAGAAAGTCCAGCAGCTGGAAGCCCAGGTATGTACACTTCACCATATTAGGAGCAAGAAGTTTTCCAGGACAGAGTGGAATGGACTGTCCTGCACAGGGAATACACAGAGGAACTTACTGGGGAGGAGGTCATACACAGCAGGTTGACAGTTGGAAGAATATGACCAGTAGAAGTAGGGAAGCCAGCAATCATTCTGTGAGCTTACAGATATAGAACCAATTTGAAACTCTCTCCCTTATCGAGGATGATGAGGAAGAGTATCAGGGACAGTCCTCAGGGACAGTACAGGAAACTTTGGTAAAATCAGCATAGGCAATAGCTGCTGGTAAGCCTCTGAGGAGGCATGTAGTGATTGTGGGGGTCTCCTTGCTGAGAGGTACAGAAACAGTGGTTTGTGGGGCTGACAAGATGTCTCAGGAGGTGTTTTGTCTCCCTGTGGCAAAAATCTGTTATGTGACAGTGAGGCAGACAAGACTTGTCTAGCATACTGAATATTGTATCTTTCTTTTGGTCCATGTGGGAATAAATGATATTTCAAAGCACAGCTCTCAGAATATCATAAAGGATTATGAAGCTCTGGATAGGAAGCTGAGAGAGCTAGATACACACGTTGTCATCTAATCTCTTCTCCCAATTGAAGGGCATGGTCCAAAAAGAGAAAGGAAAATTGCAAAGGGTAAACAACTGGCTTTGCAGATGGTGCCACCGAGAACAATTTGGATTCTTGGACAATGCCCATTGGTTTCTGGAGGAGGGACTTCTGACAAGGGATGGACTGCATCTCACACCAGTTGGCAGAAACATTTTTGCAAACAGTCTCAAAAATTTGATCAGTGGGGATTTAAACTGAGTTTTGTGGGGAGAGAGAGAGTATTCTGGAGGGAACAGGTTCACCAAGGGCTGAGGATAATAGCCAAACAGTTTTAGAGAGAACAAGGCAGATAGTGCAAGGATCCAACATTCGGAGGGGAATTTTTTACACAGGCCGCAAAGGGTGTGTGTGTGTGTTCCATGATCTTAGATGTCTCTATATTAATGCACAGAGCATGGGAAATAACCAAGATGAACTTGAACTTCATCACAGCAAACCAAATACAATATAATCACTGAAACCTGGTGGGATGAGTCTCATGATTGGAATGTAATAACAGAGGAGTATAAGGTTTTTTTTTAAGAGAAATAGGCTAAACAAGAAAGGAAGAGGGGTAGCATTATATGTTATGGATGTTTAAACCCTTGAAGAGATCCAGGACTGAAATCCTGGAAGGCAGGTGAAGAGCATCTGGAGAAAAACTAAAGGGAAGGGCAACAGGCATGGTATTGTGGGAGTCTACTACAACCCCCCTCCCCAATCAAATGAACAGTCCTAAAGGTAAGAGTTGTTCGACAGAGAAATACCCTGCCTTGGAGTGTGATGGAGTCTTCTTCAGTGGTTTTTAAACAAAGGCTGGACAACCATCTGTCAGGGATACTTTCATTGCATATTCCAGCATGGCAGGGAGTTGGACTTGATGGCCCTTGAAATCTCTCCCCTAAATCTGTATGATTCTATTATTCTATGAGTTTGGCCCCAAAAGATGCTCCCTGGATCATCTTATGAATCCTGAAGTTCTAGCTAAGAACCCTTTTCACCCTTAGGTGCTCACCAGCCCTGCTGTCATTTTCCCCCTTCCCCATCTACTAGACTATGTAACCAACTCATTTACCACCAGTTTTGCTCTCCAACTTGCATATTTATATTCTGCAAAATTTTCAGTGTGGGGGATGCAAACAAATACCTTTGTTCAAAGTGCTACCTAAATTGCAGAGGATTCCAAGGGGATGCCCACAAATCCTCTTTGATATGGGAATTGACTTAGCTGAACAGGACACAGTGAGAGGGCTTCAATAACATAAAGCTGGAAACTTAAGCCTTTCTTTACTTTGGGTTCTGAACCCACAGAACTGCAGAAGAAGGTTCCAAATTAGTTTAGTTTAATTTTAAAAAGGCAAATCAACACACACAAACAAAACACACTTTCTCTCTTTCACACACAAGAATTAAAAATGCAAAGGCAGTAGAAAATAGCAAGTTACAGGGTTGTGAGGAGGCAATACTCTATAGATTCCAAAGCATAGCTCCTATTGTAGAGTTACTGGAATGAAAATGGCCCTGTGGCTACCTCCAGTTTGTGGAGTGACTGGCTACTGAGATGCCTAGTGGAAACTAAAAAGAGGTTCTGTTTGGCTTCAAACTAGACTGAATTGTTATTGTCCAGGAACATATATTTATAGAAAGAAATTGGTCCTGGGGTAGGAGTTAAAGGGCTGAACAGACAGATCAGCTTCTGCGTAGCTTGGGACTGTGGTGATTAGATGATGCACACCCCCAAGACATATAGAAATGCATCGAAGCTGCACCTTGGCCATGGAAACCAAGCGCCCAATTTCCCCCCACTCCAATTTGGGCTTGTGGTGGAGGGCACCCTCAGGACCATGACATGTGGTTGCTGTGGTCCTGAGGCATCTTGGGCAGGGATGGCTTCAAGCTTCCTCTTCATGCCAGTCTTTCCCCAAAAATGATTTTTCTAGGTATTTAATGACTTCCTGGGATGGAAGAATGGAATGAGATGGGGAGAATGACCAGACAATCACTACACTCCTTGGTGAAGGAATTGTGCTGATTCTGATGTTGAGCAATCCTATCTCAACTAAGTACATCAGCTTTCCCATCTGGATTTCCTAATGCTTTGGTTGTTTTTTTGTGCTGGGGTTCCTTTTGGCTGCCTGCCTATAACGTCCTTTTTGATATTAATTTGATATAAAAGCCAAAGAGGGGTGATTGAGGGCTGTATCCTGGGTAACAGTTATGCCAATCAGGTGAACAAAAGGTTGTGCACCCCTGCCCTAGAGATTCAGGAAGTAAGAGAAATTATTCTATCATAGAATACAATTTACTCAAGAGTAGTGAATTATCTTCTAGGAAATGTAGGAAACCTAAGACAGTTTCACCATCTGAGGAAGTAGACCCTACAATGACGTATTTTATTTGTTTACATTGTGACAAATCAGTATACAGATCAACACATTCAGATTTGGCAAACACTATCTTCTGAAGAAAATGCATGAAATAATATGTTATTGTACACTGACTGCATGGTCCTATACATGTTTATTCAGAATTAACAACTACTTTGGTCAATTGAACTTACTTCCAAGCATATCATATCACTATCTGTCCTTCCTTCCTTCCTTCCTTCCTTCCTTCCTTCCGTCCGTCCGTCCGTCCTTCCTTCCTTCCTTCCTTCTTTCCTTCCTTTCTCTTTCTGACTTTCTTTTTTGTATAATTTTTTTAAAAAATTATGTAGTAGCATATGAACTGGTCAATCTTCTGAGTATACTGCTTAGCCCTTTCAGCTATCCATTTTAAGCGGCACCACTGTCTTCCATAACATTCATAGTTGTGATGCAGAACCTATACAGATGTTTGGAAAAAGACCTAGAACAAGTAAAATTTTCTGTCAATCAATGAAAATATTTTTTAATTAAAAAAAAACCTAGTATACTGTCATGAGACAATGCTATGTACATGTTTAGCCTGATTCTGTGAAGTCTAGGAGTGTGAGGGAGGGGATTACAGGTTTTCCTCCATATACACAGAAGGTCTCCACCCATCCCATCTTGAGATGGAAATCTGAAACAGGCTTCCGGTCATGTTTTTTGAATGACAGTAGAAGACTCTGTGCAATTGGGAACCCCGATAAAACCTTAAAATGGTTGCAGAAAAATCCCAATCTCTTTCACCAAGACACAAGAAGTCAGGGACTGCATAGGTAGGGACAGCAATATTTTCCCTCTGTGCTTGTTTAGCTCTCATATGCACAACCTGCAAAAGGCATAAGAGAATCCTAGGCGGGTTACAGACTGCCCATTTGGGGCGGGCTGTACCCACCCCTTTCCCCGGAGTATTGGGGCCTCAGTGGCCAGAACGGCAGCCGCTGAGGCCCAATCCGCCGCTTTCCGAGCTGCGAGGAAGTGGCAAAAGGCCGCTTCCCCGCAGCCTGGAAAGGGGTGTCCCTGGGGCTTCAAGCCCCAAGGACACCCCACAGTGGCGGGGAGGAGGAGAAAGGGGCCACTTGGCCCCTTTCTCCTTTGGTCCGCTGAGCGCAGTTGTCTGAAGGCTGCGCCCAGTGGACCAAACCAGGAAAGAGCTCTGAAATGGAGCTCCTTCCTGCTCCGTGGAAAGGGCGCATTATGCGCCCTGGTGCGGAGTGAGGACGTCACGTCCGCGCTGCCCCGTATAGAGGCGGTGCAGTTGTGACGTCCTCATGGCGGCGGCCGTGTGGAATGGCCGCCGCCATTTTGTGCGTGCGGAGCGCGCACTAGGGTTAAGGGGGTGCGGAAGCACTGCCCCTTTCTAACCCTAGTGCATGTTCCGCACACGCAAAACGGCCCGTTTGTAATGGGCCTTAGTTCCCATCCAGTTCCATGGACTGATAACAGATACTATTTTTTCTTGGTTTTTTTTTTCTCCTGGTCTCTTTCTAAACATCTATGAGGGCAGCAGAGGTAATTCTTAATGCAGATTTTACTCATTTTATTTGAAGATGATGTTCCCACTATAAGCCACTTTATTAATCCAATGATGTGGCACACTAATGAGCTTTTTAACTGCTGAAGTGATTTGAAATTCTGTAGCTGAAGTATTTGGGAGTACCAACAGCGATATGTGATGTGATTCAGAAGTTGAACGTGCCAGCTTTCACAGGTGTAGAGCAATACGTGCATAAACAGAACTCAGATTCAATCCAAACAAATCTGAAAAAGATGCTTGGGAACTGTACTTCATTCTGGCATGATGAAGGTTCGCGACATGGAATAATCAGTGTAAAATAAGACCATCATCATGGAGGTAATATATTCCATTATTGCTCAGAATAGAAATTGAAGGTAGCATGTGGTGTCAGCAAGTGGGGGTAGGTGAGCCAGATAAGTAAAATTAAAAGTATCAGCATTTTCCTCAGAAACAGAAACAAACATGTGACATTATACTGGAAGAGTAACATTTTAAATTTGACAGTTACTTTACCTGGAACTTTCACTTGCCAACAATAAAAGCTCCAAAGATATGATGCCTCTTTCGCTTTCCCTAGAGCTACTAATTGCTGCAACATCTAAACTGGATTTTAGAGCCTGGAGCACTAATGTGCATTTTCTTTTCCTTTTTCTTATTACAACAAGACTGGAAGAACATTTTAAAAAGAGAAGGGTGGGGGAGAGAGAAAGCTCTCAGCATCTTAGGGGAAAGCATTCAGTACCGAAATAGCTCATGTGATGATTTCTTATTTAAGAAGTGCTTTTCCCAAGTTGTAAAAATCATCTAAAAAAAGTCATTGCTAATATCTTCAAAACCAGATTAACTTCAGACTCTGTTGCATTTAACCAGGCTATGTAATGTTTGGAAACTTACTTTTAAGACAAAGATAATGATACACTGATGTCATCCATAAAGAAGCAAATGGATCACCAGCCTGCCACTGCATTGTCAACCACAGCATCAATCACTGCTTGTTTCCAGATTGCTTCAACATGTCATCACATTCATTTGTCTTAAAAGTAACTTGTGTCTTAAATAACTTCCTCAAACTCTGTTAGTGTGTGTCTTTGTGATTGTATGTGAGAAAGCTGTGGGCAGAGGGGAAAGCGTGGGAAATATATTGACTATTTGGTAGCACCAGGCAGGTGGAGTTATACTGTACAATGAGGAGACTGGACTCTTTCTGCTTGCCATTGACATACCACTTATAATACATACAAATCCAATGGGCCCAGTTTTTTCTTACTGGAAGACTGTTGAACCTCAGCCATAAACTATGGAGAATGATTGTTTTTTCTTTTCTTTCTCACTTGTCCAGAAGTCATGCCAGTCCCTCCGGTTGTACTATCCCACTAGGTAACACCACCTTCTTGGTCTGCACCCCCTGGACCCCCCTAGTGATGCTTTTGCATCTCCCCAAGATCCCAATTCAGTGAGACAGCAAAATTTTTGTTATGGCCAGCATTCCTGGACACTGTGTGACTTCATTGTGATATCTTATGCCATGATCTTGTAATACACGCTGGCAGTCTTATATAATATTTTTACCATGATTATGTGAGAAAAAGATACTCATTTGAGATAAGTGATACTGAAATATGCATCTTAGGTACATTTTCTTTTCTCCGATTGTTCTGAAAATAATGAGGCCAGAGACTATTAAGAACTTTATATAACAATAGTCCAGAATAAATGGTTAGCTGCTTGGAGGGATAATGATTTCTCTCTTTGTCTTTGATTATGAGTTCTTCTCTGAAAAATCCCTCCTTCCCAGCATCACCACTCCCAAATAATTTTGCCTCACTTTTTGAGACACAATAGAATCGAGCATCCTATTTCAGCTATGGAGTAAATATGAAAGAATTCGTGCTCAGTGACCTAATTTCTTTTGGATTTCTTTGGAGAAGATCTTCACTTGGGATGAGGTCCAACTCTAAAAAAATAAAAATGAAGACTGACTTCAATTCAGTCCCTATTGGAGGTGGAGGCACACTCAAAAGAAGGCACTCTCTATGAATTGAGTCAAAGATGGGTGAATCTGTCAAATTATCTTTCTCCCACATGCTGAAGGGTCTTAGGGAGCTGGGTATGTTTAGTCTGGAGAATAAAAGGTTAAGATGTGATATGATAGTCCTGCTTAAATATTTGAAGGGATGTCATATTGAGGAGGGAGCAAGCTTGTTTTCTGCTGCTCCAGAAAAAAGGCCCAGAACAATGGATGCAAGCTACAGGAAAAGAGATTCCACCTCAACATTAGGAGGAACTTACCGACAGTAAGGGCTGTTTGACAGTGGAACACACTCCCTCGGAGTATAGTGGAGTCTCCTTCCTTGGCGTTCTTTAAACAGAGGCTAGATGGCCTTCTGTTGGGGATGCTTTGATTGAGAATTCCTGCGTGGCAGGGGGTTGGACTGGATGGCCCTTGTGGTCTCTTCCAACTCTATGATTCTATGATTCTAATATGACAGTCACCCAAATTCACACATAAGGAATAGGTACTATTTTCAAACTGTGCAGGCCACATAGTTTGTATCTCACACTTGTTCTTTTCATCTCACACTGCCAATGCAGTATGTTTTAGAGTATAAATCTACATGTTCTATGTTACCTTGACAACACTAAGAGTTTACAACATTTTTATGTCTAAGCAAACTTTTTTTTAGCATGCCTTTACTTTACCTAAGTCTTTCTGACCCTTTCCCCCCTCAGTCAAAGCTATTTAGCAATATCAGTTAAATTAGGAAGGAAATTGTGTGTATTCAGGGCCAGCCTTTAGAGAAGATGGAGGGCAACCTTCATGTTTCAATTTCATCTGCCATTACTTCTCATGTACATTTATGTATCTCACAGGTTCTATAGACAGGATCACAACTGGCCAGATAGTAGAAGCTGGGAATATCTTCTCAGATATGCTTTATGAAATCCCCATCTGTCCCCATCTTCTGCTGGAAGGCAGAGCATTATGTACCATATAACTTCCATGACCTTTAAATTAGTTTGTTGCATCAAGTGTAGTGAAGAATGTGATTTGGTTGCCAGTATTGGATCATGTGCTTGTGTAGCCAGTTTTGGCATATGGATGAAGGAAGGTTCAACACCTTTTCATTTCCCTCATGCAGCAAAATATCTTCAGGTAGCCCTATACGTGGTAGGTATTGTTATACAAAGTTAAATAGCATGCATTTATATTGGACATAGATGCCAAGGATACATACTTTAAAGAAAAATAAAGAACCTGGGAACCTAATCAGAAAATGTTTAACTGCACAACTTTGTCACTCTTCAGGAAATAGCACTTAGTTGTATATTATATACCGGTTATCCAGAAACCAAACTAAATAGATAAAGCTTGTCCAGTCCTAGAAGCCAGATACATTGCAATATAATCTGGCCAGTTTAGATATTTATAGTTGACAACAGCCTCAAGCCTAATGTGTGATATTTTGGCATTATCATATCCAAGAGATTTGGCTGAGCAAGGGGAAGATTTGGAACAGTTCTAGAACAGGTGCCAGGCCTGTGACACCAAAGGCAGTTCCAGGAGAGGAGGGTGACAAAAACACCTGGGAATGCTTGATTGCTGGAAGCAATTTCAGTGGGTCTTGAGGCTGTTGGCACCAGTAAGTTATGGAAGGATTGACTGGTGAATTATTGAGCTATTTTGTAACAGAGGCAGAAAGAATAACCAGCAAGGGCAGAGATAGTCTCACCATGCCAAGTTTTCAGTCTTCCCTTGAACTCAACTGTAAATTAGAGGAGCAAAGGAAAGGTGTTGGAATAACAGTCTAACATACATTATGACAAGATTTCTGAGAAAACAAGGTTATTGCAATTTTAGTAGACCATGAGGAAATAGAAAACAGATATTGTGCCCTCCATATGTATTCTCAGACAGTTTTCATGAAATACTTTGTCTCATATTTTAGAAAGCCAAGCCCTTCCTCCAGTCCATCTGCCTTGGTCCAGGCCTTGGAGGTGGAGAAGAACTGCTGGACCTGATCCCATTCCCCACCACCACTCCCTTCTCCTTTTGTGTCATGTCTTTTTAGATTGTAAGCCTGAGGGCAGGGAACCGTCTAACTAAAAGATTGCATGTACAGCGCTGTGTAAAGTTACAGTGCTTTATAAATAAAGGTTAATAATAATAATAATAATAATAATAATAATAATAATAATAATAATAATAATAATATACGCACAACTAAGCAAAGGCCTGGATATTTTGTCTTCAATTCACGAATGGAGAGGAGGAGGAGGTGGAAGAGGTTGTTATGAATAATCTGGATGGTCAGTTCTTGCAGGATGCTTTTGAGTTGCTGATTATTCAAAAACTAGTTAAAGGTGAACAGCAATAAATGAACTGAGAATTTCAGTTATTTACATCCTCTTCTTTTCCTCTCTTCATGTTTACACCAAATCCTCACACCCATCAGGGGGTTGGACTGGATGGCCCTTGTGGTCTCTTCCAACTCTATGATTCTAATATGACAGTTACCCAAATTCACACATAAGGAATAGGTACTATTTTCAAACTGTGCCTGCCACGTGGTTTGTATCTCACAAACTATGGTAGCCTCTAATGGCATTAGAGTAACAAATCCATCTGGGTTTTAGCAGTTGTGAAAGGCACCTGCCAAATCTTCACCTTAGTATTCTTCTTTAAGATGGCAGTCTTGGGTTTTTTCTTTTCCCACCTCTGCCACCAGTGTTGTGTAATATGAGTAGCTTGGTCTTAACTCAAGTCCAGGCGTGTACTTCTTAAAAAAAACACAACCAAATAAAACTTTATTTACAAGAAGGTTTAACAATGTTGATTTTGATCAGATGTTTCATGTATTTGTTGCTTTCTGCTTTGTTATAGTTTCCATTGGTTTTATGACTCTCTCTCTCTCTCTCGTTCTCTCTGAATCCCCACTTTCTTATAGCTAAGACCCACTACCTTAAATTTAGATCTGACAGCCACACAGGCCCTCAGGATAGTCTATTCCAGCCACTGCTTTTTCTAGAGTCCTGGATATGTAATTATTTCACTTTAATCACATGAAACTTTGTATATGTATATATATTTTTATTATGTGTGTATGATATCATAATTTAAAGGAAAACATTTAATTTTGCTAGTTGTTTATGTCCCAACTGTTACCATACATTCAGTGATATATGGGAATCATGATTTTTAAATAAATTAGTTCAAAAACATTACTAAGGATTCCATATGGTATGGCATGGGAGGAGGTCAATGGGAGAGTGACATCAAGAGTTACCAGACTAGGTGACACCAACTCTAGTAATGTCATGGGGTTTTAGTAAGAACAAGGGGCTATCCAAGGTACTATACGCTACACCCAACATTCATTCAGCATCTCCTTGGATATGTAATTGAAACTTTGGATTAATCATTCTGACCTGGAAGAAACTAAGGCCATTCATTGCCTCAGGGAAAGCAAGGAGTAGACAACACTAGTTTTCTTCCCATTTTGACAAACCATAAGAAGAAAACCTGTTTCCCCTCTCTATGCCACTTTCACCTTCTTCCTTACTAGCCTTACTGAAGTTTCAGAAGTTTCCAAGGACCATGAGGGGTTAAGAACAAAGGGATCTTTTTTAAAAAGTGGAATACGATTTTGTTTTGTTTTAAACTACTCATCCTGCCAGCAAGAGCGCATGAAAGCTTTGCATAGATCAGAGACTCTTGTACTGGAGCATTCATTCTACCCTTTAGGATTGCTCTCCAAGAATATTATAATATTTCACTGCAGCTTACTGAGAACAGAGTTTTATTACAATACTGTCATCGACTGGAATGCATACAGTTCTTTTCCTTGAAGAGGATACACCTAATTCAGAACCCATCAGTAAGTGCTGGCAGTCTAAATTGCTCTTTCCAGCATACATTATCTCACGCTTATTGAGAGGCGCTTCAGCTGAGTCAAACTGCAATTGCTTTTTTTTTTAAAGACTCTAGTATTTGTGTGCTACATACTGTCACTATAAGTGGAGAACGAAATGAGCTGGAAATCATATCAGTTTACAATCAGCTTCATGCTTTATTCAAATATGCTGAAGTTTCCCTTCCTTCCTTCTGCTGCCCAGTCATGCAAACTGAATGAATGGGAATGGCTATGTGATGACTGTTCGTTTCTTACTTTTGTGGGTTTTTGACAATAGTGCTGTAGTTGTGGATCTCCTATAAATTACTTAGCCTTCCTTGATCAGACCCCAAATTCATCTGTTCTGTTCCCATCTGTTCTATTTCTAACAGTGACCAAATTCCAGTGGAAAACACAGGGCTTGAAAGTGCTACCTTTCTGGATTACAACTCCTAGACCACTCCAGCCAGCATAGTCCAGTGCTAACTGAATATGTTTCAATGGATTTCTGTCAGGATGCTGATCAACCATATATTTTCATTATTCCTCCTAATGCTTGGATTTCAGGATGGGATGGATAGCACAACACCATTGGCTAAAGACAATGTTTCAAAAGTGGACACAAACTTTCTTCTCATTTTCATTGTCTTACCTGCAAACTGAGTAGTTTTCCTAGTCCTCCAGTGGTAGTTCTGGAAGAAAATAGGGCAGCCACTGAATTCTGTCAATTCAATAACAGTTCACTTGGATCCTGGCCAGTGTGCAAAAAAGTGATGGATTTCAACCAAGGACATTTTGCCATGAATGTACAGAGATGAATTGAGGAAAATTACTGCTAATCCTCATTTCCCTATATGAATTTTCCATCTGTAAAGTGATCAAAGTAAAAAGGAGCATGTCTCATTGTTTTAAAATGTGAGGAAACAATGAAAAGTAGTGTGATATATTCAGTAACAGACAAGGACAGCTGTATGAGGAATAACCTGATGTCTTGGCAATCTTGCAGTGTGTAAAATGTGGTGTGGGGGAGGGGGAGCTGATCTTTATGTACCTTCAGGAATTTATGATACAATTATTTAATACCATGCAATATAAAGTCTAAATACAATTTTCTCAAAATATGTTGCAACTTGTGAATCTATGAAATGCTCTGAGAAGAAAAAATCCTGATGTAAATTAGACTCCTGTGACTTTTTTTTTACATGATGCCTGTGCAATTTACATCGATATACTTGAATCAAAGCTAGTTGCTCAATTATTTCTACGTTCGTATGCTTATATTTCAGGAGAATCTGAGTAACTGTTCATAAGGGGGAAACATGAAAAGAGCAGACATCACCTCTTTTCCAGCTGATGTGCACTTTTTACATTAATGAAATAGACAATCCCTTAGGAGGAAAGATCTAATATTAAGGCAGAGGTATTAGATATGCCAAGCAAGCCGAAGTTCAGCTAATATTACAGTACAACAAATTATTCAGTGCTTATTAAGCAACCCTCATACATACTTTTTTTTTTTGGAGAGGGGGAAATAGTTCAGCCATCAAAATTGTTCTTGATTACCATGAGGTTATTTATAGAAGCACTTATACTATCAAGGTGTAACATAGCCAATTCTCCACATTTTGTTGGCTAGTAAACAACAATATATTAATGCTTTCAAAGGAAGGAAGGAAGGAAGGAAAGAGATGGGCGGTCTTTATTTACTCAGTGCAAAAGCTCTGCTAGGGAGATGCTGCTTTTGCTGGACTCCAGAGGGAAGATTCCATAGATGATGACATCAGGCAAAGTCACACCATGAGCACTGGGGGTAGGAACCAGAGGGTTTTTAAGGCTGCTTCTTCCCCTTCATATCCTTTTTCCAGCAGCAAACTTGAACCACCTTCTCATCTCCCATGCAGCGTGATGTTTTCTGGTCAGTTCAGCAGGAATTTTCTCCGTTTCCCTGGGGTACCTTGTTTACCTTACACTGTATCTGTGGGATTTTGACAATTGGCATGACATGGAATCCATTAATAGATAGTCACTTGTAAGGGAGAAGGAGAGAAAAATAAGAGTTATGGTTAATACTTTGGTACACCTTTGATTATGGAGAGGACTTTGAAGGTGGCTTTTTGATGAAGGAAGTGAAGAAGGTGAGGAGATAATGAAGAAGGAGACTACCCTTGGAGTTGGCTTGGGGATGGTGTGATCATTTTATGTCTTGGGGCTGGCAGGGGTTCCTTGGAGGTGCCTTCCAGCAGAAGGATGATCCAGTTATTGACTTGCCGCCAGGGCTCAGGAGGTTCACATAGGGGAAGACGAAGAAGAAAGTCACGGGGTGACACTTGA
Source organism: Sceloporus undulatus (assembly GCF_019175285.1). Taxonomy (NCBI): domain Eukaryota; kingdom Metazoa; phylum Chordata; class Lepidosauria; order Squamata; family Phrynosomatidae; genus Sceloporus; species Sceloporus undulatus. Next base: position 122,065,393 of record NC_056524.1, read on the forward strand.
CTCAGCTGATCCAACACTAGGTTGGTCCTCCTTCTTTCCAGGTAGTGATATGGAAATCTGGTGCTCAGGATTCTGAAGATTCTGGGAGAGTCTGATTCCTATTGAAAGGCATGACATGTTAGTTTCAGTCTCTCTCTCTCTCTCTCTCTCTCTCTCTCACACACACACACACACACACACACACAGAGAGAGAGAGATCAATTTGGGCTTTGGAAAAGGAAAAGATTGTTTCTCACAAGTAAATTTCATTAAGTGCAATGGGACATTTCCAGGCTCAGTGGTGATATGATTCTGATCTTCCTTGTTCAGAAATAAGGGTCATGGAATTCTTTTGCCACTAACAATGCATCCCTTAGTAGGTCTACTCAGGAATAGTAAATCTCCTTAAGTGCAATGGGACTTATTTCTTACCTGGTACAAGATCCTGTGTCCATGGAAAGAAAAAAAAAAGGCTGACTGTAGGATAGTGTGAGAAACAGGACTTCTGTATAGTTGAGGAGCGAATTAAGTGGGGGAGGGAAGAAATCTGGACCAAGCTGCTTCATATTTGTTGCCTAAGAAGTGGCCCAGACAATGTGGCCTATGTGTGGTGCTGGCTAATGGTCAAAGGAAGAGTTTTAAAATAAATTTGGGTGGGAGTGGGAAAAGGGGCAGCATTCTCACCATGACATTTGATATTTTCCTCACAAGTTGTCCTTGTTGTTTCATGCAAAAGCAAATAAAAAAGGAAACAGTATGTGATTTCACATCAACAAAACCATAGTGAAATAATTTCCTATCATGATTGTACCTGTCAGAAAAAGAGCTTCACATCCACCCTTCAAGCTAGGACAAGACAAGATGAGAGGACCACTGCTGGAAGAAGGTTGTCATTGTAAATGTGGCAGAACAGACTGAAATACATTTAGGGCTTGTTTCTTTCTTCCTCTTCTTCTCCTATAGTATTTTCCTATGGGAGATGTGTAAATGACCAAAAAGGCAAGGTGAGACACTTTGAAAAGGTTTCTAAAGAAATATCTGCGTTTGTGGGGGACCATGTCTGTTAGGGCCTCAACATATACAAAATCTCTGAAAGGTTCTGGCACCACCTAGTGGATTGACATACTATGCAAACAGTGTTAGCACCATAACTTGGCCAAATGTTCTCTGAGGATAGCCCCACTTTGCATTCTTTGGGAGCTTGTTAGAAATGGTTCAGCGTCCCCTTGAGAGGTGAACAAGTTGAAATATCTTGCTCTTCACCAAGCAAAGATAAGAGTAATACAATTTTCTACATCCTTCAGAGTGAGGAAGAAAAAAAGGGGGGAAAATTACATCACTAATGATGAGATGACAAGTTAAGTTCTAATGATGATCATTGGGGGAGAAAAACGGGAAGAAAAGATGCTGCCCCAAGCCAAAGTGAGTAGATAACCATATGGATGCTGGAGGAGTTATTGGAATGTAGTGTGATGCTTGCTGGGAACCAGAAAGGAGATGTGCTAAATTGAGTCCTTGCAAGGCTGATTTATTAACTAGTGTTATGATATGTGTAGTGTGCCAGGAAACCATTGTTTCTGTTAAACCTACTGTTGATGGACTGGATTAATATGTCTGGCATGAATGGAGATTAGTTTGGAGCACAGGAAACTGCCTTACAGTGAATCTATCTAGTAATGATGAGGAAAGGACCTGTGGCCTTCCAGATGTTGCTAGGCTACGTATCATTCTTGTCCAATGACTATACTGGTTTAGGACACTGGGAGTTGAACAATATTTGGAGCATCACAGGTTCAGCACCCTTGTTTTCCATTAACATGCACTGATTCACCTTGGTTTTAAAAAGTGGTTTTCCTACCCCTTCTTGAGAACTTTTGCATGCAAAGCACATACTCTGGGTCCACTGACCCACTTATTTCTTTCTTTACAAATCTTTGGGATGTATGTGTATTTTCTAATCAGAAGATCTCTTCCACTGATGCCCTATCTGCCCTTGAAATGCTGTTTCGTTCATCTTCACAAAAGTCTTTGGCTATTGAGTGGGTGGATACACTCATTGTCGGTAGTCAAACCTAACCAAAAGAGATTGTTGAAGCTGGAATTTGTTCACTGGACACTTTTTCAGTTATTGTGAACAATTCCCACTCCAGTACCTCACAACATATCCCAGTCCTGTGACCCAAAGCAGAAGATTTGAGAAGGATATACCTGTAGGAAAAGGTGTTTGTTTAGAAGACTTCAGAATGCTGACAGACCTCTGCTAAAGTCTGATTATTTTTTTATTTATTTTCCTTCCCTCATTTTTTTTGAATTATAAGCAAAAAAGATATGCATTTATACAACAGGTATATTTGGAAAAAATAAAGACATTTTTGGGCAAGAAAGTGTAAAAATGGTTTGGCATTAAAATAAATGTGCAAATAAAAGCATACATTCAGAAAACTGCATACCAAAATATCACATGCACACCTACACACACACACACACAGAGAGAGAGAGAGAGAGAGAGAGAGTTTACCCAGGGGAACAGAAGAACCCAGTATATATTTTGGATTGGAATAGAATGCTAGTGAGATTCTGAGAAATTCAATTAAAAGAAAACTGAAGCTAGAATTCTATAAGTAATATAGACTGGTATAACTCCTTTGAAGCAACAATATAGAGTATGTCAGATTTGCCAAGCGTTTTATTGTTTTTATTGTAATAAATTTTTATTGATTAAAAACATCTATAATACAGAAATCACTCACAAGACAAACAACACAGCTTACAATACAAATAAAGGACAAAATATAACATAAAAAACTTGAGTATTATGAAGACTTCATTGTTTAATTCAATGTTCATTAATACTATAACTAACTTAATATCAGACTACTTGCCATTTATTTCTATTTTCCCAAAGCCCAAGAGTTTTAGACATCATAATTTTTTTAAAGGGAAAGGATACATGTTTATATTTTTATGCAACATGATGATATATCCAATGAGCCAAGAATTCCAGATTTGCTATTCATCTAAATCCTAACAGTGATGCTTCATTGACAAAGTTGCCTGCTATAGTTCACTCAGAATATATACTGAATCTATTATTGGCTGAGTGGTTTCCTGAAGCATTTGGTGGATTTGTTTGCCATTGCTGTTGACAAAGATAGTTTCTTCATTATTAAGCTCAAAATATATTCGTTTTTCCCTTTCAAATTTCTGAGTAGGAAACATTGACTATTTTTACATTTCACTGTTAGATGGCAGTCCCTCTAGTCCATTTTTAGCATGTACTGTAGAGAAAATCCTGGAGGTTCAATAATCTAGTGAGCATGTAAAATGCTCTTTAATAGAATTCAGATCCCTGCCAAATGAGTCCCTGCTGGGCAGAATGTATCCCAGTTTCTGGTATACTGCAATTGTAAGAACATATCATTTCCAGATAGGAGTAAATCAACAGCTCATCTAATATGAAACCAGGCTATTACCAACTGTGATCAGTGCTGAATTTCTTAATGGAAACTATAATAAAAATATTACTTGCTACAAACATCACCAACAAAATCACCTACAGCTTTCTTTAATAGAGCATTGTCAGTGTGCCTAGTAAGCCATATGAATATATTGCCTGTTAATTGTTATTTTGAATTTATTTTTTAAATGTCTTATGAAATAAATTTATCCAGGTTTTGAACATCTCATTTTGAAAGGTAATAAAATGTAACAAAATTGCAATCAAATAGAACACAAAGCCAGCAGGCAGAGACTAACAATATAAAATATTTTATGAATACAGAAATGAACATCAGTAACTTGTGCAACAGTTAAAGCCATATCGCCAACATTAAAATCTTAGTGGTAGAATTCAAAGATATAGCCATGTTAGTCTGTAGAATCAGAACATAGAGAGACCATTGTAGCACCTTTGAGACTAACTGAAAGAAAGAAATTGGCAGCATGAACTTTCATAGACTTCAGGCTACTTCCTCAGATGCATTTGGTGGAGTGGAAGCCAGATACAGACATATATATGTCATTGGTATGTGAGGATGTCAATACATATTAGAAATCCTTTGTGTAGGAAATGAAGTTGCAGGTCCAATTTTAATGATGGTCATTAGAGCAGAAAGACATATGAAACTGGTCTTTGCACATAGAGATGAAGAAACCATTGTCTTTGTTCAATCAATTCCTGAGGGACTGTAGTTTGTGGATGATTTCCAGTTCTGCTGTTTCTCTTTCCAATCTACCTTAGTAGTTCTTTTGTTCAATGACCGCTGTTCTGAGGTTTGAAACAGAATGCCCAGGGAGATCAAAATGTTCTGCCACCAGTTCTTGTGTATTCCCGTTTCTAATATCTGATTTATGTCCATTTATCTGCTGGTGCAGGGACTGGCCTGTTTCAGGTTGAATTTCTTCATTTAGTCGGAACATTCAATCTGAAGAAGTACCTACTAGTCCCTCCATCTTGCCTGTAGTATATCCATCTTGTAAATCTGAGAAATAGTTCATATATGGTATATTGTTCAGCAATATAACTGATAAGGTATTTACTAAAGGTCAAAAATATTATTTGCTACATCTATAGTCCATTATTTCTTTGGGGATGTTAAAGCAGCTTTCATGCAGTTTCCAAATTATCTCCAATTCAGACACTAGTAGAGCCAGACAGTTTTGTCTTTAATATTTAAACATTACTGCATACTTTCAGAACATTATCTGAAACATTTTCCCCTTTGCTGATCAAAACTACAGTAGGATTTCTTATTGCAAATTCACCAGCTGCTGTCATGACACTAACTTTGGTGCGAATTATGCACCTTAAAGTTTCTAAAAGCTCAATTTTATTTTGACTCAGTAGAAAGGAATCATTTCGATTTAGGCCCGAAATGCACAGGCTAAATAAGGCAGCTTCCGGACACTTTGGAGGAATGATATTCAAATGATACACACCCCAAAGTGTCTGTAAACCGCTCTGGCACTGTGATCTGGTCCTCTGGCACTCCTTCTGGTCCATCTGTTTCTGGGCCTTTGTCTGCTTCATCAGATACACGAGGAAGTAGATAAAGTCTTTAAAAGTTGATGCTACAACTTGTTTTACAAAGATAGTCTCAACTGTGCTAAGAGATCCCTTTGCATGTATGAATCTGGTTAAACTTTGCTGGGTGTATCTTGGAACTTGTTCTGGGACCTAGTCTGTCTCAGTAGTATCATCAAGGCCAGTCATCAGGTCATCCTCATCTGCTTCACTTTCTTCTCATGTACTTTTGGACCATATTTCAATCTTTTGTTTGGGAACTGAATTTTGTTGTAGAACTGCTTGTGGTACCCAAATATGGAAATAAAATTTACTTATATTAGAGTTTTGACATTTTGTTCTTGTTCTTCCACGGGTTATAACATAATACGTTCTTCTTTTCAGAAATCTGATACAATTTTTGGTTCCTTTGGGAAATCTAGAATAGTTCTTCTCTTATCAGCTTCAGTCCATTCATTACAATGAAGAACTTGTTTAATAGTTAAGTTCACCAGTTTTTCAGTTCATTACCTTTGCTTTCAGGAGTATAGCCAATTAAAACAGTCTGTTCTGTTTAGACATCTAGCTCTAGTCTTTTTTTGTTTTGATATGTATACATATGCAATGCTGCCAAAAATTCTAATGTGCTTCATGTCTGACATTCAGCCACATTGTACCTGAAATGGGGTTTGTGTGCTCTCTTTGGTTGGCAGTTTATTTTAGAAAATTGTTACAGACATAGTGGTGTCACTCCAGTGTCTCCTGGAAAGACAAATGTCTGCAAGCAATCCCATTATATTCAAGGAACTAGCTGACACTTCTATGTAAAATGCCCTGTTTACATATAATGTGAAAGATACCTTTGGTGCCCTCTTGAACCTAATGATGATCATGGAAATGTACATCTGCAATAGTCATTGGCTTAACCTTTCACTTTCAGCAGGAGGCGGTACAATACCTTGATAAATAATTCACAGAAATTACAACATCTCTTCGTGCCAAATGAAGACATGTTAAGTGGACTACATACCTATGTACTCTGGTGCTTCCTTTTTACGTCCTCAGCTGAAATGATGGCCTAACTGCTTTTTTCCCCAACAGATATTATGCACCTCATAGTTTTGTATTTATCTTGATACCTATCATAACTTATTTATTTATTTATTTATTCTTTATTTATACCTTACCATTCTCCCAGTGCAGGGATTTAAGGAGGCTAGTTCTGCTTTCTTCAGTTGAAGAATACTATTTGGGTCATAACACCCTAACTTCCTTTTCTTCAATACAAGTTACAAACCTAGTAGTGTTGTTATTCTCACCACGGCTCTACCTATCTGTGGTAGTGAGATGGCATGCTCCTGTGATACAAGAGACTAGTCTGTTGGTAGTAGTGCTACTAGTAGGGTCTCTCATGTCAGACAGGCTTTTGTTCAGGAGTCTAACTAAATCTGCCAAACAGCTACAGGGAAGCAGCAATTGTGGGGGGTGATGCTGACAGACGATCTGTGAGAGACAATGGCAGTGACACCATAGCTAACACTTATTAGGACTATACAGAGCAAGGCACAGCAAACTTCTTTTCAATGTCCTTTATTATGAAAAATGTACAACAGAAAAATCCAAAATGAAAGAACAGGTAGTGCCAGAAGATGAACCTCCCAGGTTGGAATGCATTCAATGAGCTACTGAGTAAGAGAGGAGGATGATTTTGATTAGGGCTCTGGTTAATGTTGCAAATGGACTCAAGCTGCTAAGTCCATTCAGCTGTTGACATGCTTAAAAGTGAAAGCAAAGTCCAAAGCTGTATAACACATACTATAGAAACATGGAATGTGAGATGCATCAATAAAGGTGAAATAGACATTGTAGAACAAGGAAAGGAATGCATGAACATTACAATACTTGGAGAGTGTGAGATAAAGTGTACAGGAATGGGACATTCTGAGTCAGATAATTGCACAATTTTCTCAGGAAATGAAAATCACAGAAGAAATGGGATGTCATTAATAGCAAGAAGAGATGTAGCAAAAGCAGTTGGGATATAATGCAAAGACTGACTGAATTGTATCAATAAGGGTTTTACATGCCCCATGCCCCCGGAACATCATGAGCTTCTGGCTGTGGCGTGGGCGGCAAAGCCGGCTTTTTGCCAGCTGAAAAGGAGCAGTTCTTTGCCACTCTCCTTTTTTGCCTGTGTTGAAGGTGGATTGGGGCCATGGTATGTGGTTGCCACAGCCCCAATCCATCTTCAAGCTGCCCCTTCAGGACTGTCTGTTTTGGCCCACAGTCTCTTGAAAAATGACATTTTCTATCACATTTAAAGCCAAAGAGTTCTGGTTGTCTCCAGGCTGGATGTTTTTTTCCTATTCTTCTCACAGACTAAGAAAACTTTGGGCTTTGAATAAGGAGAGAGGTTGAAGCCTGTGGAATCACTAAGTTTGGTGTCACCTAGTGCAGTAACTCATGGTGTCACATCCCTCATTGGCGTCCTCCCATACCATGCCATACAGAATTCTTAGTAATTTTTTTTTGTACTGATGTTACTCATTAATCATAATTCCTGTATATTACTAAATGCAATGGTAATAGTTGTGGCATAAAAAACTTTGTATGTTTGTTATTGTGTGCCATCAAGTCGTTTCTGACTTACAGTGATCCTAAAGATTTGTTCAGAGAAGGTTTGCCATTTCCTTCCTCTGAGGCTGACTTGCCAAAGGTCACTCAGGGGGTTTCAAGCTTGGAATCAAACCCAGGTCTCCAGAGTTGCAGTCCAGCACTCAAGCCACTATGCCACACTGGCTCTCTAAACAACTAGCAACATTAAAACGATACCTTCAAATTACAATATGATACACACAGCCTAAATACATTTCCATATGCATAGTTCCTTATGGTTGAAGTGAAACTTTGGTAAAATGGGATGTTTTTAAAGATTTTGAAAAAAATGAAAAAATGATTTTATGAAATTTGCAATGTAAAAAAAGTCAAATTTCAAAACATAGTCCCCTCCTTTCTCTTCCCACTAAGCCTCACCCCATTCACACCATCTCTTCAGCATTTTAAAGGGACACAGATGAATGCCACAGCCCATTTTTGCCCAAAGGCAGATGTTTGAGAAGCAGTGGTGTCATTCTCCCTTGGGGTGTCACCTAGTGTGGTCTGCACCCCCACATGCCCTAGTGATGCCAGTGGTTGAAGCTTTTTGTTAAGTTCCTTCTCTTCCGAGCCATAAGGTAGTATAATTTTAGAACATTTATTCTATCCAGTACAGGCACAAAATAATCAAATCTTTCTTCTAAAATTAAAAAAAAATCCCACTTTATGTTTAATTAACATCATTTTATCCCACTTTATCAAAGATCATTATCAGAATTGTTACATATCCCTCACGATCCCTCTTGGAATGAAGCTTCAGTTTCACAGGCTCTCCAATCTAAATTGTCTGGGGTTTAGAATAAGTATAGCCTTAATAATGTTTGAAGATTATCCAGGTTTTTTTGCTGTTATTTTATGTCACAATGATTAATTACTTATCCTCCCAAGAATTTTCTGTTATACCCTGTACTACAGAATCTTTTATCTTCCCAGCAACATCATTGTCTCTTTTTAGTTTGTATATTTCACAATTTAAGAAGCCAATATTTTTTAGTTTTTCATGCAACTGGAATGACCCTCCATTGCAGGTAGTTATGATTAGTAAGTCTCATAGATTTCTTAACAATCATCATGTCACCCAGTAAGTATGTTTTGCTTGGTGTTCAGTTAGTAAACTTCGCTAGCCAAAAAGGTACAAAAATAATAAGTCCTAGCTAATGTGTGTGTTTCCAAAGAATGGGAAATGATACCAAAATACAAACAAACAAACAAACAAAAAAATAAAGCCTGAGTAATATGAGTAACTGGATCCTAATAAACTGTTGGGAAAGTAAATACTAGTGGATCTCCCAAGACAAGTAATCAATCATTAAGGGGGGGGGGAATGAACAATGATCACCCCCATACACACACCTCAATAGGGACTGACAGAGAAATGAAACAAGTTTAGTCTTCTTTGTAAAACTTTATAAAAGTAGGTTTATTTATAAATATTTGTTCATGATCAATGCATGGACCAGAATTATCTTGGTGAATGACATTCATATTTTATTTTATTTTTATTCTTTTGTCATTGCAGGGGCTGGATTTCTTTTATTTTCTTCCTCCCAGCCTATGTTTGAATTGATGCAGCCCCTGAAACAGGGCCATTTCCTGTAGAGTGGGCTCTTGATATCTGCTGGGCTTTGGTTTCAAGGCATCCAGTGGATACCAAAATCTGTGGATTCTTAAGTCCCATTAAATACAATTGCATAGTAAAATAGCATTTCTTATATAAAGTAGAGTACCCAGGGAGGCTGGAGATGTCTTATCCATAGGGTCTCCATGGGTCGAGATCAATGTGAAAGCAGTTAACAACAAAAAACAAATATAAAGTGGCAAAACCAATGTTTACTTTTGGGAATCTATCTATCTATCTATCTATCTACCTACCTACCTACCTACCTACCTACCTACCTACCTATCTGAGTAAGTAGACTTAAGTCTATGAAAGCTCATGCTGCCAATATCTTTCTTTTAATTAGTCTCAAAAGTGCTATTAAATCTCTCTACATACCAATTCTACAGACTAACATGACTATATCTTTGAATTCTATATATAGTCAAGCCATGGATAGTTGAGTCCATGGATAAAGAATCTGTGGATATGGAGGATCAACTGTACTTGGGTGCATTGCAAATATATCATCTGCAGAAACTTCCTGAGAAGCCCCTGATGGCTCTCTGGATGACTAGTGTAGTGTGACTATCTAGTGGAAAATAGCAAGACAAAACTTTTCTGATCCCCCAGTTTCCAAAAACATGGAAATAGCTGTGTTGTGGGAGAAGCACTGCATAAAAGATGGACTCAGGGAGGAGTAACACTGAAAGATGCAGCTATGGAGATGCCACTATGTGCCTAGTGAACATCTCCAATGAAGCATTCCAGCCATGGTTTAATAGGGGAGAGAGAGGGAAGAGGGATAAAATGACTTCAGTTTAGAGTAATTCAGGAAGAAAAACAATGTGGTAAAACAAATAAAGAAGAAGTCAGCACATATGTATATGCTGTGCCTAAACTTTTAGATAGTTGCATGCAAACTAGTAATAAGCGATGATAGGCATGCAAAGACTGCATGTGCTACATTGAACTAACAATGAAGAATGGTGTTGAGATGCTTTTAATATTAATGAAAAACTCATGGCAGGATGGTAGATTTGTAACTCCCTGATCTGGTGGGGAAATCTGGAAGAAAAATAGATGTGTGTATATATATATATATATATATATATATATATATATATATATATAGTCACTGTATATCAATGTCCAGATTTTGATCATTGTTGAATCTTTTTAAAACTGAGGTTAACTACTGAAGCAGATTGAGGGGATTTTCATTTATTGTATGCCTCTAAGGGCCACACACAAATGCCCCCCCCAAGCAACATAAACAAAACCCAGAAATTGCTAGAAGCTTATGTCTGTTTCTTTTCTTGCTTTAATTAATTAATTAATTAATTCTTGCTTTCATTAATTAATTGAGTAGGAAGCTAAATTATATCTAACTGCCACCACCTACTAATTTACCCCATGCAACTTAATTAATTAATTAATTAATTTGTGGGAGGGTGGCTTTTCAAAGTGTTTACCAATGCTGGGAGCTGCAACCTATTTAAAATTTGAAATGTTACTCATGGAAACTTTGGGAAGAGACAGTTCCCACAACCCTTTTACAGAATAAGGGCAATCCACAAGAGTTTAGACAGGATGAAGACTACAGAATTGGTTTTTTATAAAGATGTGAATTCACACCACTGTCTGGCACCAGATTCAGAAGTGGTGCCAATTGTGCATGATGAGATCAGGCTCAGGGCCAAAGAGTCAAACATTTTTTTTCAATTCAGAAATTAATTTCAACATATAAGGATTGTGTTCTGCATCGTGAACAGAAAATGAATTTATTTATCAAGGCTTAAGAAGCAAAGGAATCCCAGAAAATGTTCTGCAAGTTCACCATTTTGAAATGAGAGCATTGACTCATACAGTGAGTCAATATAATGAGTACACTGACTCCAAAAAAGTCATAATTCAGCTGAAAGTAGTTAAATAATGTTGTGGAGAGAGTGAGTTTTTTCCAGATCCCCTTAATGATGTAGTAATGCGGCTTTTGTCCATTTCTAAAAATGACTGACGTTTGATTTCTCTCTCAAGGCTTTGGAATTCTGCTATGTTTGATTTTCAAAATACATCACACATGATTAAGTTGTAGGAAGGAACAGAGTTGCAAAAATGGTTTAAATATCTTGCTTGTTTTGATCACTGTAATTTTAAAATGTGAAATTATAAGCTAGTATGATTTGTACAGTTTTAATTAACTACAAGGGAAGGTTATTGTAAAGGTTAATTAAAATCTGCCTCCTATGACTGTGGGGAAAACACTTTACGATAAGTACTTCACGAGGTATTGTACTTTTCTATATGTGCACTCAAGCATAGGAACTTCCATTGGTTTAATATGTACAAAAGAAAGGGGGTGGGAGATTTTTGCGTGTGTAGTTTACTCACTGATCATCAAAAATATTATCTGATCCCTCATATAACAATATAAGAAAGATAATGAAGACAACTAGGAACAAAAGTGTGTGTGTGTGTGTGTGTAGGCAGGAATGAAGTAACAGTTTCATGTGTACATTACTGAATGCTTTGTCAGTTGAGTAAAAATGCTGGCATTTATTTATTTGTTTGTTTATTTATTTATTTTAGAAAATATATTGAGATGATAATGACTATAGCGTCAAACCAAAATAGTTCCCCAGATGTTCTCCTGGAACATAATGGAGGTGGTAATGCCAAGTATACAGGTTTTCCTCTCTGATTAAACATATTCTCAGAGGTGACTTCTTCCACAAAGCAAACAATAATTAAGCAGTTAATTACACTGCTGGCTTACCTTCTGAACTTGAGAGCAAATGAAATTTAATTTCAAAAGAATAGTAAGGCTTACTTTTCACTTCCTTTTCTCTCTCTTCTCTGAGAAGTGTCAAAATATTTAAGGAAAACAGTTCATGTAAAATAAAAGTTGGTATAAAAAAATTTCTACACTATCACGTTAGAGATTCATACTGCAGTTTTCAGAGTGGCACTATCTGGGAGAAAAATGATTCAGTGATGAATCCAGATCTGAGAATAGGTCCGTGCCGAAGAGCCATGAAACAGTAGGGCAGGTGTAATGGGGCTCTGGCCCCATCTCAAGCTCTTGAGTAGGAGAGGAAACTAAATTATGGCCTGTTACAGACTGCCAAAATAAAGCTGCTTCGGGTCTCTTTGGAGGTATGCTGTTTAAATGATGCATGCATCCTAATAATCCGGAAGCTGCACCAAAGCAGCACTCCAGTGCTTAGGAATGGAGTGTGGCTTTGGCGCGACCTCCGGACTCTTAGGACCCATGCATCATTTAAATAGCATACCTCCAAAGAGACCCGAAGCAGCTTTATTTGGGCAGTCTGTAACAGGCCTATATCTAACTGCCACCACCTACTAATTTACCCCATGCAACTCAATAACTTAGCAAGATGCTACTGGGGGAGGAGGGAGGTTAACTGGTTCTTTTTCAACTCTGCAGAGACTTTGGATATTATTGCCCTGCCAATTCCTGCCGGGATAGATGCAGGCTATAATCATAACAGACTGATCTTATCAGATAGCCCTGTGGCTTGGCAGTAGGCAACCTGTATCCAGACCAGGCTTCTCCTGCAACTTTTCAAGAAAGGGATTCTCCTATTCTTGACAAGCTGCAGGGGAATCCCAGATTGTCTTATAAGATCCATCTGTTACAGTTACAGTCAGCATCTATGCTGGTGGGAAATTGATGGTGCAATAATCTCCTTTGTCTCCTCCTCCTGTGGGAGATGAAAATCCTATACACCTATGTATACCGAGCAAAGGCACATGAAGAGGAAAACTTTTATTCAAAGCAAACCACCTCATATTAGCAAAAGGGTATCTTTTACAAGAAGGCAAACAGATATTGTAATCTCTAGCTAGGAAGGTGGGTGTTGAGAGAAAGAAGCTGCATAGGGGAAAGCAGTGAATAGAGACAGATTTCCTCTTTGTGATATTTGTTGCACTTGACTGATAGCTAGAATGTGTGAAACAATTATTGGATCTTTGCTGTTCACATATACCCATTATTGACTCTTATGGTACACAGCCAAACTAGAGAAAGTAAACGAGGGCGAGATTAAGAAGCATGTTTGTTTTATTTTATTTTTAGATCATTTATATCCAATCAGACTTCAACTTATGATGAACCATTTGAATGAAAAACCTTCAAGAGTACATGTCAACGACCACCTTGTTCAGGTCTTAAAACTCAGGACCATGACTTCCTTGCTTGAACTTTTCCAGGTACGAAACCCATAGCTGCATCTGAACCTCCTCTAACCTTTCTATTTTTTGTTGCATTCTGACCTCTTTGTACTATCTATTCCATTTCAACCTGAGTACCAAAAGAAAAAAAGGTGAGGGTGAAGAATTATAAATCATATGAAGAACAATTGTGGATCAGACCTAAGTCCTATCTAGTCCAACATTCTGTTACTACGGATACCTATGGGATGCTCACCAGCAGGGTAAGTGCTCCATCACACATAACCCAACAACAGTGCCTTTGATATTGGAGATGATATCTAATATTATCAGTCGTTACTTATGGTCCTCACCTCCATGAATTTAACTTCCATTTAAAATATCAAATTTCTTATTAGGGCAGTTGGCCAGCCATTTCTTTGTCAGATAGTTTGGTTATTAATGGTCCACAATGATTGGCTAAGGTGTGCTATTTAAGACATCAATGAAGATCTGTTTTAAATGTTCTAAATGAGAAAGCAATTAGAATATACTATGCAATTAGAATGTAATATGCTGATGCACTGAAGCCCTTTAACAAAAGGGAGAGAATTCTGTGTGTAACAGAGACAGAGGGAGTCAGGGAGAGAGGGATGATGGGAGGGAGAGGAATGTCCCCTCAATACTATATGATGTAGGGGTTTTTATGGTGAACCTCTCCAGTGTCCAATATTTGGCCCAGCTCTCAGTCAGATATGCTGTTTATTTTTGATGATTTATCTCATGATGGCCACAAACCAGGGCCATCATGAGATCTACTGGGGGAGTGCTGACCTCATGAGAACTGCTTCTCATAACATTTCCCATAGGCCATAAATTGGTCTGTGCTCTGTGGTCTGGCCACTTCTGGCTGTTGGCATCCATGCATTCACCCCTTGCTGCAATCTGAGTATCCCTTGGCATTCACTATCTATATTTTGGTGACTGAGAAGGAATGTTTTCTTATAATCATGGCATGTTTTTCATCTTCCCTGGGGTTTACCCATGGGAAGTGTGCATGTGTGTCTGCACATAGGTCTGTACTGTATTTTCTATATTTTAATGCTTAGGCTGGTAGCAGTATGTCATGACTGATGGAGAGTAAATTGAGTGAGGAGAGGCCAGCACAATAAAAAGGATTGGGTATATGGGCACAGGAAGAATGGTAGGTCCTGGAGGGTTAGTTAAAGATTTGGACAATGGGGCTTGCAACGTTGGGGCTGGCCGACTCCATTTCCCCTTCATTGAGCACTACTTTTCTTGGACTTGAGCCAGTGCAATTATCAAATTAGTGAGCACTGCTTGGCCAGAACTGTTGTTTTCTCTCCTCCTGTTATTGTGTAATATTTTATAGAAAGAAAGAAAGAAAGAAAGAAAGAAAGAAAGAAAGAAAGAAATGGCCCATTTTAATTCCAGTCAGGATGTCCAACTCTTAGATTGATACAAACTGCATTTTGGATGATGATGATGATGATGATGATGATGATGATGATGATGATGATTTTGGAAAAGACAGAGAGGGAGAGTTATATGTGAGGAAATTTCTCATGGGGGGCAATGTACCTTCCAAATTTCATTGAGGGAAGCAAAGATGCTACCTCATTGTGACAAATGTTCTTTGTTTTCTCATTTCCTCTATCCCTATATTTGAGGAAAACACACACACAATAAATTTCACCTGACTTACACCACAAAGAGTGGCAGAGAATATTTCATCAGCATATTGGTGGTGGTGATGCCTTCAAGTCACCTGTCGAATTATGGTGACCCCATTATTTTCATAGGATTTATTTAGGCAAGGAACACTCAGAGGTGGTTTTGTCACTTGTTTCATCAGAAATATAGCCTACATCTCCAGGTATTCATTGGTGGTTTCCCATCCAAATACTAACTAGGGCTGACCTTCCTTAGCTTCCAAGATCAGATAGGATCTGCTACCCTTAAGGTGTTTAGACAGAAGACTGATATTTCATTCTAAATAAGGGCCGGAACAGGCCAGCGTAAAAAGCCAGCTTCTAGCTGGTTTGGGGCATAGTGTGCAGATGATGCATGCCTCCAAGATGCCCAGAAGCCAGCTTCAAGCTGCTCAACCATTTACGTGAGGGCTAGCTTCTGGGCATTCCGGCGGTGCAGCATTTATATGCTGCATGCTGCCGGAGTGCCTTAAAACTTGCTCCCCCCCCCCCCCCCCGGTGCAAAATTAATGCCTCTTTGCTGCTCCTTTTTCAGCTGGAAAAGGGTGGACTGGTGCCACAGCATACAGTTGCTGCAGCCCCAATCCAGCTTTGTCAGGGGCAGCTTGAAGCTGCCCCTTTGAGGCAGTCTGTTTCACCCCTAAATTTCCAAGTGGCTTCATATAAATGTTTTTAAAAAACACCGTCAGTTGACTGAAATATGTATTTCTGAAACCAACAGGAGGCAGGTTGTTGCAAATAAAACTGTTTTGTGTTGGCCAGCCCTGGTCTTGTCATGTTCCTGGGTGAAAGGTTTTTTAGTTTATTCTATTTGAAATACTGATATCTTAACTTTCCTTGTTCTAATAACTTGTTTAAGAGGCTAATTGAATAACTCATAAAGTACAATCAAAATCAATACTATGTAAGAAAAAACTGACAATGTCAAACAGAATTGTTTTTCAATTGCAACATCTATAACATTTGAATAATATATATCTGAACCATTTATATATTTATCCCCGTATAACTCTGTATTATTCTGTTTGGAGTGCCATCTGGGATTTTATGATCAGTTTACTGCTAATGGAAGCTGGTATTGTGCTGCCTGAAAGGTTCATTCATCTAAATATGACCATTCAATTATTTGTGTTTCCTACTAGAAAATGATCCCTTTAAATCCCAAGTAAGTTTTGTACTTTTCAGCTATCATGAATTAATCCATAAGATGCTGACTTCCTACAAAGCCTTAGAACGAAGAACTCAATAAATAATCTAAACCTGTACACAAAGTAAATCCCTAATATTCTTTTCTATGAGGGAAGGCAAGACTAGAGTGGTATTGATTATGTAATTCATTCTGAAGTTTCTGCATGAGAGATCACTAAGAGTGTTAAGGATACAGTGCCACATCTGATATTGCATTCATGGTGGCAACAGCTCTGTTGTTTTTTAAAGTAAAGAATCCTTGACAATCCATTAAGAAGAAAGATAACATGAAAACCATAATCTACAAACTGAATTGTGATCTTTTCCATTCTGTTTGATCAATGCACCTTCCTAGGTGGTCCTTCTTGGCTTCATACCCAATCCACATTGCTACAGACTGCAGGTATGGGCATCAAGGATGCTGGGATTTTGCCTAGAGTTATTGATTATATTCAAGCTGTTGGTAAGTAAGGCTAAGTCATTTTCATTGGTTTTTAAAAATATAAATAAAGAGAAAGGGAAGAAGAATAGAATGACAAAAGGGTGAGGAAGAAATAAATGGGATATGAATAAGAGCTAGTCACACATACACACACACTATTTGGATATATATACCTGGGGATCCTATTTGTAGTCCCAGACAGAGTAGACCCATTGAATAAATTATTTGATACTGAATTCACATATGTAATTTCCATTGAGTCTATAGTTGAGATTATCAGTAAGGCTAAGGATCCTATGTGAACACAAACACATGAATAAACACACACACTTGCACATATATGTGGTAGCTTTTGTAGAATACATGTTTGCATGTGGCTAAAGCAATAATATTTTCTGATCATTGAGAAATGGATGGTGACTATTTATTTTTACTGCTTTGGAGTAAGAATCTTTTATCTACATAATTGATGATCAGCCATGTTCCAAATAAAAGTACCTTCCTTTTTTCACTTGATCTTAGCCAAAAGGCCGAAGGCTATGTACCTTCCTTTTTTCAAGCATTTCATACAAAATTACTTTGTCACATATATCAAATCAGAAATGAATGACCACCACTAGACAAGCACACACCTGATGCTACAAGGGAGCATTACCTGTATTAATGAAGTGTATTTTCCATCCATGCATGCCCACCCAGTCTGGTGCAAGTGTCAGAAATTAATGATCATAGAGTGTAATTAATGATAACCGTTAATGATACACCATTTGAGATATGGCATAACATGTCATTGGTACTTACATAGACAAATGTACGAAAGATGGAGAATTGACAAAAAGCTGAGCGGAATAGAGGATCAAAAGTTACAGTGGGAGGAAATAATGTCAAAAGGGGGTTCAAAACTAATCTCCAAATACTACAAAATGCTGCAAAAATGGGATACAGAAGAGGAGATAATTAGACATGCCATGATAAAATGGGCTTAGAACGTAGGACACAACTTGAACTATGAGAGCTGGGCTAAAGTGTGGTCGAAAGACCTAAAATATACAACATCACAAGAAATAAAGGAGAACATCTACAAAATGGTATATAGGTGGCATCTAAGCCCGAAAAAACTTATCTTATATGTATAAAGGAGTTGATTCCGCATGTTGGAAATGTAAAAAAGAAATTGGGTCTTTTTTCCACATGTGGTGGACTTGCAGGTCAGCCAAACAGTACTGGATAAGTATATATAAGTGCTTAAAAATAGATTTAAAAATTAATATTCCGTTTACTCCAGAAGTGTTTCTATTGGGTATGATAGACAATGAATTAACTAAACTTCATGGAAAATTTTTATTTTATGCATTTGCCTGTGCAAGAATAACCTATGCAAGACTTTGGAAAAATACAGAAATACCAACATTAGAGCGATGGCTTATTAAACTGTATGAAACGGCTGAAATGGACAGATTGACAGCATGGATGAAGGACAAAACAGAAGAAGAAGCCTCACAATGTTGGGAAAACTTCTATAAATTCTTGAAATCCAAATGGCAATGTATACAATGAAGACTATATGTTATATTATGTAATAATGGGTTCTGTCTGTTATCTTCAAGTATATGTACAAACGAAATCTATGACTATATAAAAAGAGATAATAAGACCTATTATAGGAGATAGCAGTAGACCTCTCATACTCGGTAAGGGCAAGAGATAATGGAGGTAGCAAATTTGAAAAAGGAGATATGAGCTCAGTAAATTATCAAAGATAATAACTAAAGATTACAAACAAACGCAGGAAAAATTGGTCAAAAGAGGAGCTAGACGGTAACAAGTATTAGTGAATTTACAGAATAGGATTACTCAAGGGGAGAAAAAAGATGATGGGCTGGGAATTGAAAAATATATCGTTATAAGATTCAATAGAGAATACGTAATTGTAAGCAAACAAGCAGTAACCTAGATAGAAAAGTTTACAAACTAAAGAAAAGGTGAAGATACCAATTACATTGATTCTTATTTCTAAGATTAACAGGTGCACACGCAATAAGCAAGTAAGTTCTAAAAGGAGGGAAGTTTTATTTTAGAAAAAGAAGTAAGTATAAAGGCTAAGCTTGTTTATGGTAAAGAACATATTAATGCAAAAGTTGTAACATTTGTTTTAGAAAGTGCATATTATAAATATGTATGTAAAAGTGGTTATATACTTTAAAAATAAAATTAAAAAAAAAGAGAGATATGGTGTTTGCTGCTGAACATAAAGAAAAGAAAAATAATGACTATGGAGGACCTACAAAAATTCAATCTAGACAAGGAAGAAATTGAAATACTTAAAGATTTCTTGTACTTAGGTTCAAACATTGATCAGAATGGAGACTGAAGTCAAAAAATAAGAAGACTAGGAATGGGAAGGGCAACCATTAAGGAACTAGACAAGATCATAAAAGTGAGAGCTGAACAGTGAAGAAAGCAGATATGAAGAAAATCAATGCATTTATGATGCAGTAGAAGAATGCTGAGAATATTGTGAACAGTCAGAAAGACAAAGAAATAGGTCCTTAAATAAATGAACTCTTCCTCGAAGCCACGATGATGAAGCTGAGGCTGTCA
Organism: Sceloporus undulatus; assembly: GCF_019175285.1. Taxonomy (NCBI): domain Eukaryota; kingdom Metazoa; phylum Chordata; class Lepidosauria; order Squamata; family Phrynosomatidae; genus Sceloporus; species Sceloporus undulatus. The sequence goes on from NC_056524.1 coordinate 122,084,763, forward strand.
TACTTTGGTCACATCATGAGAATACATGACTCACGAGAAAAGACAACAATGCTAGGAGTCTATCCATCTGGCATGTGGTAGAAAGGAAGACTGCATGCCAGATGGATAGACTCAATCAGGGAGGTCACTGGCCTGAATTTACAAGCCCCAAGCAGAGCAGTGGATAATAGCAGAGCTTGGAGAACTCTCATCCATAGGGTCACCATGAGTTGGGGATAACTTGAGGCCCATTAACAACAACAGAGATGATCTACAAATTGAGAAAATTCACATCATTTAGCCAATATATTGGACAATATGAGTTCATATATATTTTTGCTTATCCAGAACACCTTTCCTTTCTGGAAAATAATGAAATACCTCTTCTAAAATCTCCAGGACTATCAAGTCACCCTTTCATAAGTTGCACGCACATACGCACACGCACATGCACACACATACACACACACACACACACACACACACACACACACACTATATGCAAGATTCACAGACATGCAAGAAAAATATTCACTAATATCCTAACATCATCTACTTAGTTACATCTATGTAATTAAGAAACCTCTCCTGGCCAGAATTCCCCTTCACAGCCCACCTGAAAAGCTAGCAGCCGGATTAAAGGTAAATGAATGTCTAGTCATAACTGACTGTAGGGGATGGTGTTCATCTCCGTTGCTAAGCTGAAGAGCCAGCATTATCCAAGGACTGCTCTGGTGGTCATGTGGACAGCATGACGGCACTGAATGCTGTTACCTTCCCACAGAGAAGTGGTACCTATCTATTTGCCTTTGCATGCTTTTGAAGTGCTAGGTTGGCAAAAGCTGGGACTAGTGACAGGAGCTCACCCCATCATGCAGTACCCGGACCTCAAACTGCCAAACCTCTGATCTTCCAGTCATCAGAATTTAACCACCAAGCCACTGTATCCAGATTAGGTAAAGACTATTTGTTCAACTTTGTCAGATGGGGGGAAAGGGGGAAAGAAAAAGACATTTTTGACTCATCTTTGTCATTTTTCCCCCAGATCCAGACTACAGCCAAGGTCTGTAGATTTTTTTTCTTTATAATATTGCCAAAATCTGTCCATATCTCTCAGCTTCTACCGCAAAAACACTGGTCCATGCCCTAGTGGTCTCATGACTAGACTACTGTAACCTCCACTTGGCAGGGCTTCCCCTCTCTCATCTCCATCCATTAATTTCTGTTCAGCATTCAGTTGCACGCTTTATTTCACTCACTTGCCATTATGATCATGTCTCCCCTCTGTTGACTTCCCTTCACTGGCTCCCTCTTCCTTTCCGCATCAGATACAAACTTTTGTTATTCACCTTTAAAGCCCTGCATGTACTGGCTCCTCTTTATTTAACTGATCTTCTCTCTCCCTACATCCCTACTCGCACTCTCCGCTCTGGTAGCCAAAGTCTCCTCTCCCAACCCAGGATCTTCTCTGCTCCCTCCCGGATCCGTCCCTTCTCTCTTGCTGCCCCTCATTCCTGGAACCTTCTTCCTCTGCATGCACGGCTCATCACTTCCCTAACCAGCTTTAAGGCTGAGCTGAAAACCATATTGTTTAGGGAAGCATTCTCAGGGAATTTGCGATTGTCATCTGACTGTCTGATAATGTTTGATGTGATTTGCTTTTATATCTGATGTTTTTTAACTTGTTTTTTCTTTCCTATACTGTAATTTTATCTATTCCTCTATCCAATTGTTATTACTTTTAGAGTGTATGCCTCGGGCAGGCTTTTATATATTCCTTAATTTTACTGACTTTGTACAGCGCTGTGTATCATTACAGCACTTTAGAAATAAAGTTTAATAATAATAATAGCATAATCCCAGATAAATTGCAGGATTGTGTGGAACATTTTCAGACAATGTCATGCTCATTGAGGATTTATCCTGGGAAGAACTAGGAATGCTCCAGCAACAAACATGGGGAAATTCCATGAATGGCTTCTCAACAGAACAAAAGAGCGCAATTACCAGAGTGTGAAAGTTAATCACACTTCATTTGCACTATTGCGGAAGCAACAAACAATATCCACAATGCCACAATCAGTTTTACAATGCATATAAGTCTTCTTTTGAGGAATGGGGCACAATTTTGTTTACACTGTATTAAAACAATGTGGTGAAGCATTATATTTTATTTTGTTGTCTTTTATTCCATGTGCCATAGCACCGAAACAACACATATGCAAAACGATCAATTCCAATGTACAGTCTGGCCTCCATATTCATGGACTTGCCACGTGTGACTTTGAGCATACACACATGACAAGCCTGTGGCAGAGGGGCAGCAGCAGAGGGGGAGGGAGGAAGAGGAGGAAGGACAAGAGGGTGGAAGAGTGGTGGCGATGAAGGGAAAAAGAGGAGGAGGGAGGAGGAAGAGAGAGGAAAAGGAGGAGGAGGAAGGACAAGGACAACGAAAAGCAGGAAGAGCTGCAGCAGTGGAAATGGGAAAGGGAAAGAGGAGGAACAGGAAGGAGGAGGAGGCAATGAAGAGGAGGAGGAGGAAGGAAAAGGAGGATGAGCAGTGGCAGCAGCAACAGGAAGGGGAAAGAAGAGAAGAGGAGGAGGAGGCAAAGAAGAGGATAATTAAAAGATAGCCCCCTGTTGTCCTCACAGAAAGGCTGGCTTCAGAGGGGGGGGGCAAAGTGTCATTGTTCCTAATGGTGAGGCAGCCATGTGCTGCTCCATCATTCAGTAATATGGGACTTGAGTATCTGCTGATTTTGGTATCCCTGGGGAGATCCGGAATGGATCCCCCATGGATACTGAGGGCCCACTGTACTAACAATTCATTCATGGATGTGTGAGAAATGTGATAGTGATATTATATGGTAATATCAAAATAACCACATGGTTATATGACTGTGCGAAAATATCAGGCACTGTTGTGTTAGCTTTCATTATCATGTTTATTGCTGAATTGGCCCTGGTGTGATAATGTTCAATCAGACCACAGGGAAGATAACATTTCCAATCCCTTGCAACAGTGAGCAAAGCTACAATCAGGACTAGCAATGGGGTGTGTGTGTTTGTGCTTCCAATTTTTGTTGCCTCTTTAACTGGTAGGAGGAAGGTAGAACTGTTGGCTGTCTTGTGCACTGATTAGAAGCTGAATGGACTTCCTTTGTTTCATCCAGCTGTCTTCTCCATCTCAGCTAAGGTGGGCTGAGGTGCCTTTTACATAGATCTACAATATAACTACATTGTTTTACTGAATACAGATCAGTTAGGTTAGTCTAGGTTACAAATCAATGACTGCAGTACTGGATGTCAGCCAACATTTTTCAAAACCAAAAGTAGACTTCCAGTTACATCTAGGATTTGAGGGTGAGGAGTTGTTATTTTGGGCATTCAGTGCAACCCCAAAAGGGTCCCAAGGGTCTCAAGGACAGAAAATGGACTTATACGCCTATCACAAATATCCATCGCCAATACACAACATAATCTTGTGTTTGTGTGTGTGTGTGTGTGAGAGAGAGAGAGAGAGAGAGAGTATATGCAAATGACTTTAAAAAAACAATAGACAGACTATTCATTTTCATGAACAGCAAATATCTACCCCTTTTTATAGGGACATGCAATTGCTCAAACCTGACACACAGTCTATAAAAAGAAATGCACTTGTTTTTATCTCATTTAATTGTAACTTTAGGATTTACCAAATCTAAAAAAATTATGAAAAAGATCAAATTGCTTTTGACATCTTACAGTACCTAAATAGATGCATAAAAATAGCGATTATCATATTCTGTTTAACAGTGCAGATTTCTCTGTATGAGAAATCACTCCTTGATCTCCCAAGTGGGAAATGGAATTAGTATGGAAAATTAGTCTGTTCTTCTAAGACAGTGTGGCTCATTTGTTTACCTCTTTTTTCACAATTTTAAAGCTGTTTGTGACAATAAGATATGTCATTGGGAATTAAATGGGAGCTACAGGTTTGGGGAATCATAAATCATTATAATGTAACTTTACAAGTTTTTTTATTATTATTATTTTCTTTTGATGGGCTTTCAAAGCATAGGAATGAAAGGACTTGTTCGATGATGAAACACCTAGTGTGATCTAAACTGACAGCCAGGCTGAATAATAAGAAGCAATAATTTGCATATGTCCAATTTAGATGGCACTCTATAGAATGGTTCAGGACAATGGCTGGTTTTCCTAGGGTTATTGTTTCCTTTTGCTTTATGGACTTTGATTTGAAAATGTCTAATATCCATGAAAACCAAGGTTATATATTCTGATTTAGTTTCCAAACATGTCTTTGCTTTTCCTGACTGTAATACTTCTATAGATAGGATCTATAAGTAAATGTATCTAGCCTTTCTGATTATTCAGCTAGTGATGACAGTTTGCCAGGCCAGCCATGTGGGGAGGGAACTGGCTTCAGGGTGGCTGCCAGCCCGGCCAAGTACCGGCATAACTCGTGCTGGGTCAGCTGGGCTCTGATTGGCCAACAGAAAAGGGAGGGGAGGTACTTCCTCTCCCCGGCACTGGGACTACGTTTCCCAGGGGGCGCCAGGAAGCGGAAGTGCCACAGAGTTGGTTGTGCTGTGCCGGGTGGTCCAGCTGATTGGGGCAGGGGCCGGGGGAGGCAGAACTTCTGCCTCTTCTTGGTCCCTGATTGGGTGGGTGACATTCCAGTGCCATTTCAGCTCAACTCTTCCCGCCCTCCCTGTGGGATTGTGGGCTGTGCTGTCACAACTATTCAGAGTTGTAGCATAGTTCTTGGATCTTGTGGGCATGGTTTCTAGGGCTGCATAGCACTGGATCGGGAGTCCTTCAGGACCTGGGAGTGCTGGGAGCGTGTGGTGTTGCCATTGCAGGGACAGCACCAATTGAGCATCTCCTAGTGACTAGAGACAGAGAAATAAACTTACGATCAGCCGGTTACCTGAGTTGCAGAAGTGCGTTCAGCTGCTTGCCCCTATGTCATCCAGAAGCATGGCTGTGACCAAGCAATTGGGTTCATCAACCAACCAGGGGTTGATTGATGACAGATCCAGACCTCATTTTTGTGCACCAACCCTATTTCACAGCTATTAAATGTTAATAAAGTTGTGGCCTTTCCTCCCAACATAATGGGTTTTGGTCTTCATTATGGTGACCCCCCCTCTATATTATGAAAAGGAATGGTCAAATGGTGGGGGGAAATTAAATTAACAGGTCAATACCATATGTTTACTGTGTCTTGCTTTTTGCTGGATATATTTAGGGGGATGTATCTTGCCACAAAAGGAACTAAGATTACATCAAGATTAAGCAGCCAAAAATATAATTTTCATTTTAGAAAAAAAGATAGATACACACACACACACACACACTCACACACACACATACATATTGAAAAATAAACCATAACCAACCAGGGATTATACTAGCAAAAATGTTAAAATTGCCAAAAGTGCCAACAGGAAATAAAAACTAAACCATTCTATAACTGTCCTTCAATCAAACAATAAGCCCTATCAAAAGTGTTTCTATGTGAAACAAAAGCCATCTGGGACAGTCAAGCACCTGGTGCTTACTCCAGCTGTTCTTAGTGTGACAGATAATGGGCCTTTTTTAGTAGTTCTGAACCTTAATTAACCTGAATTTCAAAGATGACAACGTGTCTAGAAAACAGAGTAGGAAATTGAAAGTCAAGTGCTGCAGCTTCTATTTGCAAGGCTGACAACGCTTGTGCGCGTGCACACACAAAGAATGCTTGTTTATCTGCACTTGTTAGCAAAGTAAGAAATATTTTGAAGTGTTTGTGAATTAATTCATAATGGCAGCCCAGGGCTCACATTAGTTTTGTTCCACACTTATTGTCCCAAAATTAATTATTAAACACAGCCCAACCAGGTGCACATATATCCACTGGAGTTTTTTGTTTTTTTTACCCCAACAAGATATCCTCTGGACATTTTTTGCTCCCAACTCCAACATCTCTGACTTTTGTCCACACTGCCATGGACTGATGGGAGTTGAAACCCAATATATTTGTACATTAATTCTTGTTATGTTTTAAATTGTAGCATTTTAATGAAAGAACTTTTTATACAATAAAAAAATAATAATATTATCCAGCTTTTAGCAGTTTGCTTTAATCTATGCTGTAAACTGCATTGGGCCACATGGAAGACTGATCTATTATCTTGTTTAGGATTGTTTTGAAAAGCCATCCTGAAGAAAACTAAGGTTGTATGGCCATAGCCACAGTCCCGGTTTCCCTGGGATCAGCTCTTTAGCTAAGGGAGCTTAACTTTAATTCTATCTGAGGGACAGAAGAATTTGGGAATTTCTATACTCTCTTCTCCTTTAAGGAAATGATTTACAAGTCCCTGAAGCATATTTCTAGGGCTGAGCCCAGCAATGTTTGCTGGCAACTCCACTCTCAAATTCATCATATGCCAACAAAGATGTTTCATATGGCAACTCTAGTACAGATCACTACCTAACTGTAATTTGATAGTAATTATGACACTGTGAGATTTTGTTTTTAATAAAGCATAGGGATAGGGTGCTCAGTACATGTGCATTTCTATTACTTGAGCCAGCAATGCCCATTCATAATCACAATTCACCAAAACTGCTCTCGCACATTCTGATTAGATCTATTTCAATCTCTATTCATTTTAAACATTTAATATTTGTTTTATGTGTCCCACCCAAGACTGTAATATGATTGCTGTATTTCTCCATTGCTGTACTAGGCTCCATTCCAGTATATCTGTTACCGACCTATGTCAGTAGGGTTTAGTTGCACCAGCAACATTGGCCTGGGTTTGGAAAAGTTAATTTTCAGAATATAATTATCATAATCCCCCAGCCAATATGGCACTGGAAATGAGCTATAGTCCAAAAAGGTAACCTCTGTAAATGTTGTGCATGAAGTTTTTCACATTTAAAAAGTCCTATCCAGTGGTCAAGGTTCTGACCATGCAGATAGTAATGTATTTCAGTGATAACCCTAGTTGTCTATCCAAGGGAGTAGCAGAACAAATGGTAGTCTATATTAAACCAAACAATCCCTAATTATATGACGGTCACTTGAATGCAACTCAAACTATGGATAGTGCTTTTCAGTGTCAGGAATTCTATGTACAGCAACCTACTGCTGTTTGTATAGCTATCAGAATTGACACTTTTTATTGTGCAAATGTTCAGCTTGGAGATCACAGCATGGTTTCCACCATGAATCCAGCAAGAGTGCCCATTGTAGATGACTTCAAAATTCCAGCCTCAAGACATTTGCTGAATGTTGCCAGTCAAACTTGATTATTTACATGTTTTGTCCAAAATTGTACAGCTAGCAGACAATGCCTTCAGAATGATTTCTCCTTCTCATTTATAGTGTTTCCCACACAGATTGCAAAACAGATGGCTTAAAACAGGAGAGAGAGTGCACCATAAATTTGAAAACTTAACATTTAGTTTTTAAAATGAACTTTGGCTTCCCCAAAAGCCACCTATTAGTTTTAATGAAGCAATTCATAAAATGTATATTGACTTAAAATGGAACTGATGGAAGGAAAGGAACAGGCAGGGGAGCTGTTTTACCTGATTCATTTAGCACTGAATTGAACACTTAGAATTGTTTGTCAAACAGTGAGCAATTCATTTAAAATACTGATGTCTTCTTATTTACCTATAGTTATTTATGTGGCTCATGAATGTCTCCTCTGGACAACTTTGTATTTTTAACTATCTCTTCCCAAAACTGAAATAACAGTTTAAAGTCCCCTCAGACAACAACAACAACCAATCTTTCAGAGATTGGAGAATACTGAACACCAAGCCTTACTGATAGGCAAACATTCAGCATTGTTGTGAATCATTAAGAATGTATTCCAAGGTTTTTGAGTCTGCAAATGGCATTATATTTAAACTAACAGGCATACCAAGAAGTAGTAGTACAAAGCCTGAAGCAAGGAGGTAAGCAACGCAAAAAGCCCCAAGTAATTAAGGTCCCAGTGGGTCTATGGTATTTTCATTTCATAAAATGAATTTGAAGCCTATTGGCTCTCCAGGTTATCTAATCCTGGATAGCTTGAGGTTTGCAGTACAGCCTCAGCCAGCAATGGGACTATTGAACAAAGTAGTCAGAGGAATATGTCATCCTATTTATGGGGTATCAGATACCCACAAACAGAGGTTCTGGGACCATGTCTGACATAAAAATAAGATGAATATCTTGTATTTTAAAAAGTGAACAAAGATGTCAGAAAATGTTGGAGTAGAGTGAATCCACACTAAGTTGTACTGGGGCTGATCGTAGTGTCGTGGGAGTTGTTCAAGGTGATAAACACTATCTCCACTATTCAGCACACTGGAGATGTGGCTAATTCAGTACATTATTTAAGTAGAGTTGTTCTGGAGCCCTATTTGGATCATTAATCCAGGAGACTAGGGTGCATTCCACACGCACAAAAAGTATGTGCTCAGCACGTACTAGGGTTAGAAAGGGACGCCCCTAACCCTAGTACGCGCCGAGTACGTACAAAATGGTGGTGTGTGAATTCTACATGGGGGCCGCCATTTTGACATCGTGGACGCTTAGCATCCACTCGTCACACGGTGGAAATGACACCGCGAGTGCGCCACTGGCGCCTTGCAGCATCATTTCTGCACCACAAAAAGAACCCACATTTTGTGGGTTCTTTTTGCTGCACCTGGGAATTGTGCGGTTTGTCCGCTGCGGTTCCCTGATGCAGCAACCAGCGGCGCTGGCAGAGCACCCTTTTTGGGCGCTCTGTAAAGCGCCCAAGATGCAAATCCCCACGCAGCTATGGAAACCCACTGGGTAAACTTGGGCATGTTATGCTCTCTCACCCTCAGAAGATGACCATGGTCTTCCATAGCTCAGTGTGTGTGTGTGTGTGTGTGTGTGTGTGTGTGAGAGAGAGAGAGAGAGAGAGAGAGAGAGAGACCATCCCCCTACTGGCATCAGATGACTTTTGTCATTTTTAAAGGTTTCCCAGGGAGAGGAAACCTAGCTAAGGTGAATCACCTCTTAGTCATACATATGAGGGCTCATCTAGACTGTGTCATTGTGTGTTTATTTAAGGTTAAGAAAGAAAAAAAGGAAAGAAAAATTAGCTGTACACAATCAAATGACATATACTTTAGAGGATTTACCATTGAATAAAAACAGTACTAAATGCTGAATGAGTGCTCCCACTGATTTCAGGAGGAACTGAGTTCAACAAACTTCATCTGGATTCAAACTAATGCCATTCTTTTTTTTAAAAAAATAAATAAATAATCATGTCTCCCATAAGAATATGTGGAACTGACATTGCAGAACACCCATTGTCTCTCACCATATGCTATATGTGGAGTCTCTAACTTGGTTTTACGTGTCCAAGAAGTCTGATTTTCTCAAGATGTCTGATGGCAGAAGGTTCTGGGAAATCATTTAATATGTCTCTTCTATCAAATCTTGACACATGTTTTCATTCTAAAATGAAAAACTATTTTATTCGCCAGAGGTGGGTGCATCCATCACCAAATCTGACAGCAAATTAGACTTTGGTTGGCAGGTGCACATTCTTCACCTCATTGGAAAGTGCTGATCAATTTAGAGAACCATTCAATGCAATATTCATAAGCCAATTAAGAAAGCATTTAATACAATCACCCTTAATTAAATGAATCTTACATTTCAAGCCATTAATTATTAATCACCACACATGTGAAATAGATAACTGATACCTAGGCCTCTCCTTATTGACTCTTTTTGATGAATCTATTCAGAACCTCATTATATTTTCATTCAACAAATACTTGGATAGACTTGAGAGCAAAAAGTAAATATAATTGGTCAAATGGATTTTACAGTACCCATCCCATCCTTCAGTCCAGTAAGTTTGGAAATGGAGACAACTATTTTATTTTAACCCAACACATTCTTTGCCTAAAAGAAGTTCGAAAAGGGTTTCTCAGACTTTTGATACCTGTGGCACAAGTTTCATGATTTTCTTTTCCTGGATAAAACTGAAGACACTTAACATCACCTTTAACCTCAAGACAAATACATAAGACAGATGTTCACATTGAGGATAAGGACCAGGAGTAAAGTGGGTTGTTTCTGTCCTTATCCTGTCCTATTCAAGTGATTGGGGGAAAGATTATCACACACCCCACACTTATCCTGTTCTTCTCCCATCCATGAAGTGTTTTGGACCCATCGTTTGGTATTAACAGGAGTTTCCATTAATACCAAATGATGGGTCCATTACTCTTCACAGATGGGAGAAGAACAGGATAAGAGTATCTTCTGTAGCAGTGATAACCACCTTTTTCACAAAGTGGGACATAGAATTTCCACCCTCTAATGTTAGTGGTGCTAGAGTCACCAAATCAAATGGATGGATGTTATGTACAAGACTAAAAATCAATATGGGTGGTGTGGTGGTTTGATTCTGGAGAGCAGGATTTGAATCCGTGTTTGGTCATGGAGGCTCACTGGGTGACCTTGGACAAGTCACAATCTCTCAGCTACAAAGGATTGCAATGGCAAACCCCTTCTGAAGAAACTTGTCAATAAAAACTTGTGATGGGTTTGCCTTAGGATTTGTCTTAATTTGGAAATGAATTGAAGGAACACAACAACAAGACAATAACAGCAGTAGCAACAACAACATGCTTGGATATGATAGTATATGTTGACCAGTTATTCTGACTGCAAACATGAACGATGAACCAACTACCATCCTTTTGTCTGTAGTTTATTATAACATTTGAACCATAACATCTAGATTGTCTCTCTACATCAACAAGCATGGGCATTGAATTTAGAACAAATTAGGGAACTAGAAGATGTAAAGATAAAATAGACTACGAAGTCCTACTTGATTGGGATTGCATTCAGCTGATACACCAGCTATGTCCTTTCCTGCAACTGGGGGACCTGGAAACAGTGGTATATGCACTGGTAACCTCACAATTCAATTTCTATAATGCACTCTTCATGGGGCTACCCTTGTACCTAGACCGGAAACTTCAATTAGTCCAAAATATGGCAGCCAGACTAGTTACTGGATCAGCTAGAGATGCCTATATAACACCTATTTTAAAATCTCTACACTGGCTACCTATTAGTTTCTGGGCACAGTATAAAGTGTTCGTGATGACCTTTAAAGCCTTTCATGATCTGGGAATATGTGTTTATTTACTAGCATGTTGCTTATGCATGATAGGATGGATTTACTTTGGAAGTACTCTGGATTACAAACCAGATAATTCAATATCAGAAGCTGAAATAGTGATGACAAATTTACTTGTTTTAACTGGGATTATTATGGTCATTAGGGCCCAGTCCAGATGAGCCGAAAAGGACGCCCTCGTCATGTGCGAGCAGTGCCTCGGGGTGGCGCTTCTAGATGCCTCGCTCCTCGCACGTGACGAGGGCATCAAAATGGTGGCGCCCTGTACAGACGGGCGCCGCCATTATGACATACTGGATGCATAGCATCCACAAGTCACAGTGCCATTACAACATTGCAAGTACACCACTGGCGCACTGTGACGTCATAATGGCATCACAAGAAGAACCCACTTTTCACGGGTTCTCTTTGGTCCGCGGGAAAGTCCCATGGTCTGGAGGCTGCAGCTTCCTCACAGACCAAAACTAGGCACCGGGAGACCATCCTTTTGGGGCAGTCTGTACCCTGGCAAAGTTACTGCTGAAAAAGTTTTCAGTTCACCCAGTTATTTCCTGGCTAAGAGACACCTTTGGTTTCGGTTTCAGTGAATATACCAGCAATACATGATAGGTTTTTTGAAGGATCGTGTTCTCTCATAAGGACATCTTTATATGTTCTGGTTTTCTAGGGATGGCCTTCCCTCTGTCCTAGTACCCTCACAGGTACATTAAAGGGGACCTGGGAGAGGGCTTTCCCTGTGGCTAATGCCGCTCTCTGAAACTCCCTTCCTATAGAGACTAGACTGGCACCCACCTGATTATATTTCTGTTGTTTAGTCTCAACTAGATTAGGCTCAATGGATTATTGAATGATTAGTCATCACATAGGTAAATCCCATTGATAAAATAGGTCTACTTTAGGTAGGAAAAGCAATAGAATTCAGGCCTTTTCAAATTTTATTTTGCCAGGCCTTTGAGACTTGATTTTGTTAAGGCAATAGTTTTATATTTTGTGCTCAACTGGCATTTTCTGTTGTTTTATTTTATTTTATTGTAATGGGTTTTACTTTTTTTTAAAAAAAAAATAATATTTCATATTTTGTATGCTGTGATTTTTTGATGGTGTTTGTTTTAAGTGCTGCAAGCTGCTTAAGTGCCAAATGGAGGAGGGGTTACAGTTATAGTCCATCTTCATTCAATACAGTTATATACATGGATTTCCTTTCCCTCACTATCCCCATAACATCTCTGTGGGGTAGGTCAGGCTGAAAAAGAAAATTGTGTAAGGTCATCCAGTAATTTCATGTCACTGTAGAGACTAGAAACCAGATTTCTTAAATTATAGACAAAAACTTGCAACCACTGCCCAGAACTGGCATGTGTGTGTGTGTGTATACACACACACACACACAGAGAGAGAGAGAGAGAGAGAGAGAGAGAGAGAGAGAGTTATTTCTTAGTCAATGTGAGGTAAGAAGCTGGGGAAGAAACATCCATCTCTTCTCTTAATTGATTATGTGTTGTGCCAACATCTGGTAAAGCCAGAAAATTTGAGACCTATTCCATATTAAGTGCAAGCAAAAAAAAAAAAAAGTCAAGAAAAAAAGATTGATATACATCTGCCTTCAAATATCAGCTAATCATTTCTTCTGAATACTTCAACATTTTAGGGACGTTGATCTTCTAAAGCCTTGCAAGTGACAGCCTAACAAAAGCCAAAATTAGCTTGCACAAGATTACATTTAAAGCCTCAATCAATCTAATGAAATCCATAGAACAAATGTGGGGAATCAGAAAGACTAAAGGTCTTTTGAAGCTGATTTATTATATCCACTTGACCCAGTCTTTGCATTAATGTATCTTATGTGATTTATAATGTCTTGTCTTGGAACCACAAAAGGAAAAAGAAGTGAGATTAACATCTGTGACATTAAAGGAATTATCATAAAATACAAAGCCTAAGAAAGTAGTGAGGGAGGTGTAGCCTTAAGGGGGGAGGTGGAACCTTTTATCTCTTTTTAATTTGGCTTTATATTTCAGATTAACTTCTATCAGCCTGTTAAGCATGGGATGTTATTGTATTTTTGTGCTAGCAACTGGGGCTGGCAGGAAAGACTTTTTAAAGCAAGTTCGCCATAATGTGCAATTGCTACTCACTACATGATTTCTGTACAGAAATCTTGTAGCATGTGCTCTGAGGATTATTATTATTATTATTATTATTATTATTATTATTATTATTATTATTAT